>NW_022437029.1:8868072-8940482 GCF_009761245.1 Sapajus apella
GCTGGAGTGCAATGGCGCGATCTCGGCTCACCGCAACCTCCGCCTCCTGGGTTCAGGCAATTCTCCTGCCTCAGCCTCCTGAGTAGCTGGGATTACAGGCACGCACCACCATGCCCAGCTAATTTTTTGCATTTTTAGTAGAGATGGGGTTTCACTATGTTGACCAGGATGGTCTCGATCTCTTGACCTCGTGATCCACCCGCCTCGGCCTCCCAAAGTGCTGGGATTACAGGCTTGAGCCACCGCGCCCGTTCTTATGTTTTAAAAAAGTTTGACTTTGCAAAGCTCAAGATGAACAGGCAGAATACCAGAAGGAAATGTTGGCAGTGGCTCCCTTCGGTGATAGAATTGTTGCTCTTTACACAGCTCAAATACGTGTGTTCTTTTGCTTAGAACCAGGATAAAGCTTCCCCCTTCATCCTTATCTATCACCATTCCCCGGTTACTCCCTGGGCTCCTGGTTACTCAAACTGACCCCCTCATTTCCAGGGGGCCATCACCTCGCTCACTTCTAGGGTTGGTCCTGCTGCTTCCTCTGCCTGGAGCACTTTTCCCCGACTAAGGCTTCCCTCTTGGCCATCTGGTTTACCCACACTGCCCCTCTAGCATTTGTCCCACTCTGTTGTAAATGTCCCTGGTTGTTTACAAGACAAAATGATGTGCATGTCTAAAGAGATTCAATTTCTTTGATTTCAGTCAGTTTACAAGAATATATTCCCTTTATATTAGTAAACAGTCAGAAACTCAACTTTATGCAAACCCGCAAAAGACAGGTTATCGTATTACTGTCTTGGTGATATTAAATGCATTTTCCATGTATGTTACTCTCAGAGGCATTTGAGCCAGAGCACTCCATCTTGAATAGGAGCTGGGTAAAATAAGGCTGAAGACCTGCTGGGCTGCATTCCCAGACGGTCAGACATTCTAAATCACAAGATGAGATAGGAGGTCGGCACAAGATACAGGTCATAAAGACCTCGATGATAAAACAGGTTGCAGTAAAGAAGCCGGCCAAACCCCACCAAAACCAAGATGGTGATGAGAATGACCTCCCGTCGTCCTCACAGCTACACTCCCCCCAGTGCCATGAAATTTACAAATGCCGTGGCAATGTCAGGAAGTGACCCTAAGTGGTCTAAAAGGGGGAGGCACCAATAATCCACCCATTGTTTAGCATGTCATCAAGAAATAACCATAAAAATGGGCACCCAGCAGCCCTTGGGGCTGCTCTATGGAGTGACAATCCTTTTATTCCTTTACTTTCTTAATAAACGTGCTTTCGCTTTATTCTATGGACTTGCCCTGAATTCCTTCTTGTGCGAGATCCAAGAGCCCTCTCTTGGGGTCTGGATCCTGACCCCTTTCCGGTAACATTAGTATTCTTGTCATTTTCATAGTGTATTTTTTATTGTAGTAAAATATACATAACATTAAGTTTAGGGGCATTCTAACAATTTTTAAGTGTAAAGTTCTGTGGCAGAAATACATTTACATTATTGTGCAATCATCACCACTATCCATCACCAGAACTTTTTCCATCATCCCAGAAACTCTGTCCCCATTAAACACTAACTCCCCCTTTCTCCCTCCCTAGCCTCTGGCCCCCACCATTCTACTTTCCATCTCTGCGAAGCTGACTATTCTAGGTATCTTATAGAAGTGGAATCACACAGTATGTGTCCTTTTGTGGCTTATTTCACTTGGCATTATATCCTCAAGATTCATCTATACTGCAGTGTGTATCAGAATTTTCTTCCTTTTTCACAGTGAATAATATTCCATTTCATGGATTTTAAATAGCATATTTAGTTACCAAAAGTGTATGTGCATAGACTATTTGCATGTATTTTATATAAAATTAGAATTGTTATTTTATATATTCATATCAACATAAAAAATATAAGCCTATATCAGCCCATCTAAAATTCATCTGTTTATTGCCCTAATCCCCTCCATTGGGTCCAAACAGACCAACAAGCAAAGCTCCTGGCCTAAGGTGTGCTCTTGAAAACGGGTCCAAAATCAGCACAAGGTCTTTGCCACGATCTGCTGCTTTTTTTTCATCATTTTATCCGCAGAACTTTGCACAATGCCTGGCACACTGCAGTCTCCCAGCATATACTTGTGGAATGAATGAGTAGTTGAATACATGAATGGATAAATGGAAAAGGGGAAAACTGCCCCCTTTACATGAAATACAGTTCTAGGTAAGTCCCTCAGTCCCTGAGCTGCCTCCCTCTATGGCCAAGTCATTGCTAATTCTGCAGTTGCATGAACATGATCATAAACTTGGAGTAAGTCATTGCTGCTGAGGCTCTGCCCCAGGAGGGAACAAGGCCACTTGCCAGCTTAACAGCCCCAGATAGTTCCCAGACAGAAAGATCCTTCCATCTTCCTCACCAACTGGATGGATATGATGGTCAATTTCATGTGTCAATGTGACTGGGCCACAGGATATCCAGATTAAACCTTCCTCCTGGGTGCTTCTGTGAGGGTGTTTCCAGATGTGATTAGCTTCAGAGTTGGTGGCCTCAGGAGAGAAGATCTACCCTCCCCTATGTGTGGACATCATCCAACCCATTGAGGGCCTGAATAGAACAGAAGGTGGAGAAAGAAGGAATTTGCCCCCCCCCTTTTTTTTTTTAACTTGCCTCAGTGCTTGAGCTGGCATAGCTCCTCTCACTTTCTACTGCCTTTAGACTGGGAGTTAGACCATCAGCTCCCTGGCTGTCAGGCTTTCAGGCTTGGACTGAATTATGTCACTGGTTTTCCTGGGTCTCCAGAAGCTGATGGCAGATCATAAAAACTTCTCAGCCTCCAGAATGGCCTGAGCCAATTTCTCATGATAAAGCAATCTCTCAATCACACGCTCTCTCTCTCTCTCTCTCTCTTTCTCTCTCTCTCTCTCTGTCTCCCCCCACCCCTACACACACACACACGCTCTGCTATTGGTTCTCTTTCTCTGGAGAACCCTGACTGATGCAATGTGCATTCTGGCACGGCCATGGCGGTGGGAAAGAGCTGACCTTTCCTGTCAGTTGCTGCTTAAGAAGCAGCTTGTTTCCTAGTGTTTGTATAAACACAAGATATCTGAAAATTACACCAGTAGGTGCAAATCGAGCACAGATAGGAAACTGGCACTGCCGCTGCATGTTTCCAATGTTCAGTTGCATGAAATTACAGTTATGGGAGCAAGATAATGATGGGTTTACAGGAGGCTCTCAAGTTTGATGTGCTGGGACAGCCAACCTTCCCTCTATAATTGCACAACCTTTGCTGTGGTCTAATCGCCCAAGACACAGGCCTGCAATGCAGGTGTGGAAATGTGTTAGGAAATCTACAGCATCAAGTTGCCACAGCAGTGGGAGAAGGAGCCGGACTCAAGGAAACAGGCTGGTTCTGATTTGCTGAAGCACTGCACCCTGAAAGGTACCCAGGGAGAAGTGAATACCAGCCCTTCCCATCCCAAGCCCAGACACAAACACGCACGCTGTCTATACTGCCTGCAAAGTCACTTCTTGCCCTCCCAGGAAAGTGAGGATAAATGTCCCCTTCCTGTCCTGTGATCAGCTTCAGCGGCTCTCTGCACTTCCAGATGTCATGCGGTGGTGACCCTCTCAAAAACAGGAATTGGAACCCTACTAGCTGGAGTAACCATCCAAGAAGGGGCGTGACTAGGGATCTGGGCACACGGCACACCTCCTTCCTTTCCTGAAAGATGTTGTAGAGGTTTATATAAAGGCGGGGTTGGGAAAAAAATGGAAAATATGCAAAGCTTTGTTAGAAGATCTGCTAATGAAATACACAGGACAAGTGACCACTCTGTCATCTGCTCTGACCTACAGGGCAGCTGCCCTGGCTCTGGCCATGTTTTCCCGTATGTTAGTCTGGACCTTGTTCTGAATCAGCTTTACACAGACCTTTGCAGATGAATGAGTGTCACGTCATGAATGGGGAAACCTTTCCTTGTTGGTAAAGACCTTGTGCTGATTTTGAACCCATTTTCAAGGGCCCACCTTAGACCATTCATGAATTCTGCTTGTTGGTCTGTTTAGACCCAATGGAAGGGTTTAGGACAAATAAGCTGATGACTTTTAGATGGGCTGATTTGGGTTATATTTTTCTGTGCTGATATGAATATACAAAATAGCAATTCTAATTTTATATAAAATAAATGCAAATAATCTATGCACATACACTCTTGGTAACTATACTATTTTAAAATCATGAAATGGAACATTATTCAATGTGAAAAAGGAAGAAAATTCATGTACAGGCGCAGTGGCTTATACCTGTAATCCTGGCACTTTGGGAGGCTGAGGTGGGCAGATCACTTGAGGTCAGGAGTTTGATACCAGCCTGGCCAACGTGGTGAAACGCTGTCTCTACTACAAATACAAAAAATTAGCAGGGCATGATGACGTGCGCCTGTAATCCCAGCTACTCAGAGGCTTAGGCAGGAAGATCCCTTGTATGCAGGAGGCAGAGGTCACAGTGAGCTGAGATCGCACCACTGCACTCCAGCCTGGGGGTGACAGAGTGAGATTTCATCTCCAAAAAAAAGGAAGAGAATTCTGACAGATGCTACAATATGGATAAACCTTGAGGACATAATGCCAAGTGAAATAAGCCAGTCACAAAAGGACACATACTGTGTGATTCCGCTTCTATGAGATACCTAGAATAGTCAAGTTCAGAGACAGAAAGTAGAATGGGGGTGCTAGGGGCTGGGGAGGGAGAAACGGGGAGTTAGTGTTTAACAGGGACAGAGTTTCTGTTTGGGATGATGAGAAAATGTTCTGGAAATGGATGATGATGATGATTGCACAACAATGTAATTGTATTTCTGCCACAGAACTATACACTTAAAAATTGTTAGAATGATAAACTTAATGTTATATTCTACCACGATAAGAAAATACAATATGAAAATGGCAAAAATATTTACATACATAAAAAATGCAGTTAAATATAGCCAGGTCAGTAATATAACCTGTCTTTTGTAGGGAGGGCATAAAATTGAGTTTCTGACTATGTTTACGCATATAAAGGGAATACATTCTTGTAAATCGACTGAACTCAAAGAAATTGAAACTCTTTAGAAGCGTACATCATTTTGTCTTGTAAACAACTGGGAAATGTTCTCTTGTACTCTAAATCTTAAGAAAGTAAAAGTTTAGGATTTCAGTTGTATTTGTTTATGAGTTTCAGTCAATAGTTGTCTGTAAGTCAGCAATGTATTGAAAAATAGTTTGGAAATAAATGGTGGGGTTTTACCACAATGCACTGGCTGCAGAGGCGGGAGTGAGGGAGGGTGAGCTGACTGGCCACCCCAGTTCTATCATAAATGTGTGTGGGCGACCAGAAAGAGGCAAGGGCTGGTGAGTCAGCTCAAAGCACATCATGTCATCTTAGCTCACATTCCTATTGAGGTCAGGTTGGGGATTGGCCTCGCCAGCTTAGTGGCACACACATGAAATCTGAAAGAGAAAAACTGATATTTCAAGTGAGATAAATGGAAAATGTTCTCTAGAGAAAGAGGAACACTTTTGTCTTTCTTGCCTTTTCTCAGAGAAAAGGCAAGGGGAGGCCGTGCACGGTGGCTCACACCTGTAATCCTAGCACTTTGGGAGGCCAAGGTAGGAGGGTCACTTGAGGTCAGGAGTTTGTGACCAGCCTGGCCAACATAGGGAAACCCTGTCTCTACTAAAAATGGAAAAATTAGCTGGGCATGGTGGCATGCACCTGTAGTCCTAGCTACTTGGGAGGCTGAGTCAGGAGAATCGCTTGAACTTGGGAGGCAGAGGTTACTGTGACCTGAGATCATGCTACTGCACTCCAGACTGGGCAACAGAGCAAGATTCCATCTCAAAAAAGAAAGAAAGGAAGGAAGAAAAGGGAAGAGGATTCTTTGTCAAGATTGGCAGAGGCTGGAGGAAAAGGGGCAACTGAAAACCACTTGAAAAGGGTATGTGTAGACCAACTCCTCTCCTGACTCCAGTCGGAACCGGGAATTGAGGGGAGGAGTGGGCCAGAGTCATTTTCCCAATCAAGGAATCATGCAATGAGATTCTGGCATGCTTAGACACACCTATGGAGGAACACCCATGGGATGCTTGCATGAGCCCTGTGCTGGGTGCTTTAAAGGGCCACCTGAGATCCTGGGTCCTAGAGGGCATCATTTGGTAACGAAGGCTGAGACCATACTGCTACTGCCCTGACTTCCCTCTCTTGGAACAGAGCTGCCAACTCCACCTCCCACTTACGGACAATGCCACTGATATGGTTCAGTTGCATGTTGCCTTTCAAAGCTCATATTGAAATGTAACCTCCAGTTTTGGAGGGGGCGGGCTAGTGGGAGTTACTGGAACCTGGGGGTGAATCCCTCATGAATTACCTCTCCATGGTAATGAGTGAGTTCTCGCTGTTAGTTCACGTGAGAGTTGGCTGTTTAAAGGAGGCTGGCACCTCCTCCTCGCTCTCTCACTCCTGCTCTTGCCACGTGATGTACCTTCTCCCCCCGGCCTCCCACCAAGGCTGGACACTTCCTGAGGCCTCCCCAGAAGCAGATGCCAGCACCATGCTTCCTGTATGGCCTGCAGAACGTGAGCCAAACAAACCCCTTCTTTACAAGCAATCCAGTCTCAAATATTTCTTTAGAGCAATGCAAAAATGGACTGACACAGGCACGGAGGGCTGGGTGACCTGACTTGCCAAGGACCACAGCCAGATGTGTCAGCCCCAAAAGGCCCACACTCCTGACACCTGACATTTGACTTCTCAAGTCATGCTTGGCCTGTTGAGTTGCATGTATTGCTTGCCAAGCCCTTCTTGCCACGTGCCACGTAATCTCATTTAACTAATTTATGACTCTGGACTGCAGGCTGAATGATAGCTATGTGTTTCCCTGTCCCAGTTGCAAGCCAAGGAAAAGTGGGCTTCATTAATTAAAGTGCTTATCTCCCAAGAACTGTTAACAAGCCTTGGACGCTGCTCCAGCCAGTTGGCTTTTCTGAGAAGGTGAAAGGGCCTCTAGTCCATATGGTCTAGATTCTTGAACATTTTCATTTCAAACGCTAAGGTTGACAGATCTGCTAAGAGCAAATGGGGTGTTAGTTAATATCTAATTACTCTAACACAAGTCACAGCCCATTTAACTGAGTCAGACACCAGTCTCTGCCTTCACTGACAGACACATTTAGGACATCAATGTACACACTCTCCCCCAGCCACTTAGCCTAATCTGCCATTGTAACTTTCTTGTGATGCAGTTACTGTGAATCTACAAGTCCTCCTTTCCAGTTGGGTTTATATGTCTGAAGTCCCCCTCTTTCTTATTCTCTAATATGCTAATGGGCCTTCAGATAACAACGAGGTAAAAATGAGAAAAGAATATGTACCTGCTGCTTTATGATTTTCTAAAAACAGCAATGCGATGGTTGGAATCTAAAAGCCAATATGAGTCCACGCTGGGCTGTATTCTGGTTGTCTGTTCACGGGTTGGTGAAGCCCAAGGTGGGAGAATCTGCAGGCAGGAACCACAGCTCTGGCTTGGCACCTCCTCCAACTCCAAGAAAACAACCTCGACACACCACCTCAGCTTCTTCAATTTGAAATACGTGTGAGTCCATGACACCTCACCTCTATTCATACATATTTGAGATTTACCCCAAGCCAGTGATGTGGAATAGGATCAGAATACTCAGGAGGACTGGGTGTGGTAGCTCACACCTGTAATCCCAGCACTTTGAGAGGCCGAGGCAGGTGGATCACCTGAGGTCAAGAGTTCAAAACCAGCCTGGCCAACATGGTGAAACTGTCTTTACTAAAAATATTTTTTAAAAAATTAGGTGGGTGTGGTGGGCAGAGCACCTGTAGTCCCAGCTACTTGGGAGGCTGAGGCAGGAGAATAACTTGAACCCAGGAGGTGGAGGTTGCAGTGAGCTGAGATCACACCACTGCACTCCAGTACAGGCGACAAGAGCAAACTTCCATCTCATAAAAAACAAAGCAAAACAAACCAAAAAACCCTCAAGGGATTATCGTGTGTGTGAACATCCTCCTTTCTTCAGGGCTGGAACAGCACCTGGAATTAAAGAACATGAGAAAGGGTTCTGAAATTCACCAGGACGGCTGAAAGACCCGCCATCAACAACAGCGTAGGGGATGAAGTAAAATTAAAAGGTCTGATTTTGTAAGAGTTATGTATTTGAATATGCTCAGAGTTAGAAATCCAAGAGTAGCAGGCCTATTTAAGAGCATCTGGCTAAAAGGTGAAGTAGGTAAGAAGTAATCAGAAATTTCCTTGATTGAATTCCTCAGTGCATAATTAATCTGAAGGCAACCAATCTCAGGGAGCACCCTAAAATATACATTGGGTAAATTCAGAAGCAGATAGGTTAAAATTTGGTAAAACAGTAGCAGAATTTAAGGGGTGGGCAATTCAAGTCCTCCACAGGTGCTGGGAAAAGCAAGAAGGTACAGATTCTAGAACTCATTAGGCTAGGTATGGCGTGAGTGGAAAGCATCACTCCATCAAGGTTATTTTTATTTTAAAAAATTACAGAAAGAACAAAGAACTAAAAGAATTTTAATAAAATGAGCAAGTTTACATTTGTACATTTTGTGTATTTGGGACCCAATCGGGGGCAAAGGATAAAGTCGCATGGACAAAGGTTTCTGTGGGAGGGCAAGCAAAAAAGCAAGGGCTGCCCCAGTTGCGTCATGGGCATCCATTCAGAGCTGGAACCCTGCAGCCACCTGCCTGCACTCCGGAGGTGAGAGGCACACGTAAGCACGCTTCAGTGGGAGCTTCGCAGCTGAACTCAGCCCAGTGCACCGCGGCACGCGTGACACTCCTACAATAATATTTGATAGGCAACAGCAGATAAACAGTTCCAAAAACCAAACGGTATTGCCCATAGAATATGAATGTAAACTGAATTCAGTTCATGCTGTTTTAACGAGAATGGTTACACGGAACCTAATGAGGGGGAAAAGGTCTGATGGGTCTAATTGCTCTATTCCATGGCACAGTTACAAATCAGTGGGCCTGTAAGAAAGAACCATACATTTCTCTCAAAATTACGAACTGAGAAAAGGACCTTGGAGTGACAGAAAGGTTAAAGTACAGTTTTAGCATATTAGACAATTCTTCATACTGTCATAGAACGCTGCTTGTGGTTAAGGATTTGGTAGAGATGGAAAACTGCTCAACTTTAATTCCCACAATTCTAAAGAACAATGAACATTTCAGACTATTGATCAATCTTCACTGAAAAAATAAAAAAGACTAGTGTTGACCGGGTGCGGTGGCTCACGCCTGTAATCCCAGCACTTTGGGAGGCTGAGGCAGGTGGATCATGAGGTCAGGAGATGGAGACTATCCTGGGCAACATGGTAAAACCCCGTGTGTACTAAGAATACAAAAATTAGCTGGGTGTGGTGACATGCGCCTGTAGTCCCAGTTTCTTGGGAGGCTGAGGCAGGAGAATCGCTTGAACCCAGGAGGCAGAGGTTGCAGTGAGCCGAGACTGCACCATAGCATTCCAGCCTGGCGACAGAACAAGGCTCCATCTCAAAAAAAAAAAAAAAAAGACTAGTGTCCCCATGTTAGGAATGAGCAACTGCAAAGCTTTTTCAAGATTTTACCCATTTTGTGGACAGAGAAATAGAGCTTTTAATAGTGCAATGTTGCATATACGGGTAACTTGTTCTTTGAGAAATATAAACTCAAACTCACAAGTTGTCATGATAACATATGCAGTAATACAACCATTCTACAACAGAATCACCCACACGTAAAACACATGACCAGGCTTTGAGCTCACACCAATTCACACAGCATACAGTTGTGCTACCAGGAGAATTTCTTCATTTATTCTTTAGTTAATTGAAACACAGTTAGGAAAAAATGGTGCCAATTCCCCCCAAACACCACATGGATGTTTTTGCTTCTTGGCCCACTTAGAATCCCAAAAGGACAAAGAAAATACATGGACCAATATTAGTACAGGAAACATGTTTTAAAGAACAGAGATGAGCTCTTCATCCCACTTCAGTAAAGCTTGGGCTGATGAAGACAGGGTGTATTCAGGGTCCTCTCTTGTCATACGTACAAGCTGACGCTTGTTTCCCAAGCATTATCGTAGTGGGTAGACTGCCTTTATTGTTAGTCCCTAATAGAATAAAATCAGTCATCACAATGAAGAAATTCTGAAGAGGGCAGTGAAGTGACAACGTCAGATCGTCATCAATGCTATACAGAAACACAAAAGGAATCCCCGGCCTGTGATGAATGAGAGGCCTTTGCTGTGTGTTCAGGACACCTCAGAGCAGGCACATAAAGTGCTGGGAGGTAACACAGCCTGTCTGGACGTCCTCGGGAGGGTGTGCCATGCAGGAGGCGATGCCCCCATCCAGCACACACACAGGCACTTCCACCTGCTGCCGGTCCTGCTAAAAGTGTGAGGCTAAAACCGGCCTCTCCAGAAAAGAATGCTCAGTATGTGCTGACCACACTTCCCTTTTAATTTCCCCAGTATTCAACAGGAGGTACATTTTAACAAGAAAATATCCCTAACAAATAGGACAGATGACTCCCTCAACAAGAGAGCAACTATGAACATGATACAAATTTAAATAAAAATGTTAAGTTCAACATGTTCATTATGGAGTTTCAAATCAGCAGTTGCTGTGACAGGAAAGGGGCACACAGCTGGGCCCTTGCCTGCCATGGCTGTCCTGTGCCCACCGTGGCTGTCCCGTGTCTGCGGCTTCTTCAAGGTGGGGAGGGCAGCTTCTCTCTTGGAGCTTTCTCAGTTTCTCAACAGATCTTCACTTGCTAGGCAGCCAGAAGCATGAGTTCACCCAAGAGTGAGTGCTTGGGTACACAAGGCAGAATCTTTTGGGAGCTGAGAGCTGGAGAGGAAGTAAGAAGGAACAAAGGTACTTCTCCAGGGTCAGCCGTTTCTTAGGGCAAAGGCAGAGCCCATGAGGTAACCCTGGGAAACGGGCTCACGAGTGAGCGGCATGGATGGAGAACGCGTCTCTGCAGTGAGGGCAAGGCCGCCCCCCATGAGGCTCTGCGCACTAGCCACTCACCCAGGCAAGAGAGGGCTTCCTCTCCAGCCATGCCAAAGCCACGTTTCCAGTGCAAACATGAGTCTAAAGGTCGGAGTGTGGGGGTGGTGGGGGAATCCCCCACCTGGGTCTGACTGCACGAGGAAGACTCCCTTTTTTTTCAACGTACACCTTTGTCTTGGATTACTAAGTGCCTGGAGAGGTGAACTCTTGCATGTCTCTATTTTTGGGATTTTTAAAGGTTTTCCATGAACATTCATAGAGCCTGGTCAGCAGTGAGGAGTCCTTGTTGTGTGTGGACGGAAGGCTCCCTGGTACCCAGATGTCTCCCTTCGTCCTGGCTGACATAGAGCATGATGGTCGTCTGCTCTTCACGTCCAGCAGGCTCAGAAAGAACTTGGAGTTCCCCTCATGCCCTCAGGACAAGCTTTTCAAGTCCGAGTGCCAGGGCTGGATGAGCTGGGGTTCGTGTGTCTGCTGGCAGCACAGTGGGTGTGCACAAGACCACCATTTGGGTATCTAACAAACACTGGCTCACAAAAGGGATTTTGGCATATCTGACAAAGCTTTTTGTCTGAGAGCCGAATTGAGCTTCCTTTCAACTTCATCTGCAAAAAGAAACCAAGACTAAGAATGCTGTCATGTGTTAAGTATACTTAAAGTGGCTATGTTCTAGTTTTGCAGAGTTGACATGCGTTACTCCATGGGTTATTATTTTGAGACTTTCTTAAGTATCAACTTCTTGAAACAAAATACTAAAGGTGTAAATAACTTAGTAAATCCTTAGTAACTGGAGAAGTAAAAAAGCTACACAAATGCTTTTCTTATTTCACAAAAGTAATTGCTGCTTGTCTGGCTGAGGCATTTCTACCCAAGATCCTCTCTCCAACATTCTCTGGGCTCTGACCATTTCAAGCATGGCCTATTAGAAAGGCATGAATGTTAATGCTGAATGGGACCATACAATAGTTGAATTCCAGGGTTCTCTCATTTGCAAATAAGAAAAGTAAAGCACAAACAAATAAGGGATGTAGTCAAAGTTATGTAGCTAATGAATGGCATATTCCTGGCTGGTCCTGGGAGACATCCTTTTGTTTCCTTAGGTGTAACTGGTGAAACTGAGTCTTAATGCCATGGGTTCCTGTCTGATAACTAGGACTTGAGTTCTGAAAGTTATGAAGCTTTTCTACACAATTCACTTGTGTCAACCCAGGCAGGTTGGTCTATTGGCAGGATCAAGCAGCAACTTAGTGATTCGTCCCGCACTCCTTAGTTGCATCAGTCATTCCGCAAACATGGACTAGAAGCCTTCAACATGCCAGGCTTAGCCCTACGGATACTGAGATAAAGAAATGAAGTTCCCTGTCCTCGAAGAACCCAAACTCTAACAGTACAAGGTGACAACTGTGAATGCAAACACTAAGTAAAAGGTGGGTGAAAGAGAAGGTGATTACTTAAGAGGTCTGAGATGGCTTCACAAGGGAAAAAATACTTTGGCTAAGTTCTGACTGGGCATTTGCTGGGCCCAAAGAAAAGGCTAAGAATATCCCAGGCAGTGGGTACAGCATTTACAAAAGCAACCAAGTATGAAATACCAAGCCACGTCTGGAAAGTTCTGCTAAAGCCAGGATGTGCTGGAAAGCAGAGGTGGGGAGAGATGGGCTGCATCTTCCATGCCAGGGGGCGTCAGCAAAGGCTTCTAAGTGTGAGGGGAACACGTCGGATTCCCACTCTGGGAAAAAGACTCTGCCAGCCATGTGGAATTCAGGCCCACAAGAAAGAAGTCTCCAGAAGGGGAGTACAGCGTGGGGACCAAGAATGTGGGGTTCTGAACTGGTCTGGGAGGCAGCTCTGGGTGTGCCCATTTCCTGAGCATGTGACTGCTCTCTGCCTCTGTTTCCTCTCCTGTGAAATGGAGATGTGGACAGCAGATACTGCATAAAACTGTCATGATGACAAAAAGCTAGCATGACATAAAATGCTAGGTCAGTGCCTGGCACATGGCACATGCTGGGTAAGCGCCTGATATTCTGCTGCTGCTCTCCTCCCCACAGCTGTCCCGCAGGCTCTCTTAATAACCAGCATCCAAAGGGGGAGAAAAACTACACCAATGTTACCCCTACCAGCCCAGCCTCTGCCTCTGCTCACACAGACCTCAGTTTCTATGAGTAGGATCAGATATTGATGTGTTGTAGTCACAGAGACAGAAAAAAAGAAAAACCGACAAAGACTATTTTTCCATCAGTAAAATCTACCTTCCATACGATGCTGACTGGCCAGGAAGCAGCTAGTGGGGATCGGTACTCACCTTATCATAGGTGTAAATTAAGTTTTCTGACTTGGCCAGGCCGAGAGCCACCTGCATGGTCCTCCTGGCGTGGACGCTGCCCCTCATGGCCCCTGTCAGGAATGGGCAGAGGAGCTGCACTGACCAGGTGTCGGGCAGCATCTGCAGCACCTGGGCTGCGTCGAATTCAGTGGCGTGGTGGTTCAGCAGGTCCATGGCGGCCACTGCCAGCTCGTTGGCGGCGGGGCCAGCACGCAGGTAGATGGCCAGCAACGTGTGGAAGAGGCGCTGGCGGTGGGGTGGGTCCCGGCCCTCGGAGCACCACAGGCAGTAGTCCTCGGCCGCTGCAAAGTCCCGCAGCTCATGCACCAGGATATGCAGTGCCTTCTCGTGCTCACCCAGCTTCCCGTGCAGGATGGCGCTCTCCATGGGCAGGCCAGCTCCCTGCAGCCTCTCTGTGAGACAGAACCCATAGCTCAGAAAGAAAGGGGCCCGCTGGCCACCCGCCCAGCAACTGGCCTCCTGGGCTTCAGGAGGGGCAAAGTCAACCTGGTTCTCTCACAATGCCAAATGCTGCCACTCAGATAACTGAGGGAAGGTTTTCTTGCATTTTCACATTGTGGATCTGGGTGTTAGTAAAACAGAAGGCAGACTCTACTCAAAAGTATAGCTGGGCCACAGAACAATTCCTTTTTCTAGCATTTCCAGGATGAATAGAATAAATGAACCACAACCTCAGAAAGGCCCAGGGGCTCAGTATCAGCCTTCCAGGTCTCCAGTTACTCCGTGATCACTGCTATCCTTTCAGGACAGTATCTTTTGACTAAAATAGGACACTAAGTCCCCTAAAATCCTAACAAATACTACTTCCCCCAAAAGGTGTGCTGAACCCCTTTATTCCAATTTAAAGTAGATTTCATGGAATGGAATATGGGCTCAAACAATTCAAAATCCATCTCTACGTTATTCAACAAAAGGTTGCTAAGAATAGGATTTTTTATTTGTTTCACCTGCAATTAAGTTTCCAGGTCCTAAGGAAAATGACATAACCCAAAGGAAGCACCATTCCTGACCAAGGCCCTGCCCTTAGTGGGCTGTGTCTCACTGGCAAAGTCACCTTGCTTCCCACCCCATCTGTAACATCCACCCCAGTCCGTCTAGAGCTCCACCACCCTTATCTGCATTCTAATTAAACTCTGAGTCTCTAAGGGCCAGAAGCGAGTCTCACCTGTCTTTACATCCTCAAGAGATTATAAGATCTCTTCCTACTGTGAAGAAATACTATGAGGACAATCCTTAGCTCAGGGTCAAGGCTAATAATCAAATTACAGGCATCTGAATCTTGTCTGTCCCTCAGGCCTGAAGAACATGGCAGACATTGCTGGCCGCATAGCACAGGGCTGGCCCTACAAGGTACGTCCCTTATAGTGCTCGACACAGAAGTTACAATATGCATCACCTTCAACCTCATAGTGGAAGGCCAACAAATAATTACTAAGTGGCTGCCATAGTTAAGGCCCCAGGAGAGGCACAAAGACGGTTAAGAAAAGATCATCGTGGTGATTTACACTTCCACATCTATCATTTCATTTATATTTGCATCCCACAGCCACCCCGAGGGGACAGGCTGGGGTGGAATCGTTTTTACAACTTCCCTAGACTGACATCTCCCCATGTCATCTAACTAAGAAGGGATACCAAATTAGTGTTGGGTTTCCAGTGCTCCTCACACAGTGCTACAGGGGATACCCCCATTGCCGGAAAGCTCCCCTGTGCTATCTGCAAGCGCAGACTTATACTTAATGACTGGTCATAAAGGGCCTCTTCCAGGAGACTGCCTCTGACCCCTCTGCCCCCTCTGCCCCAAGACACAGCTTGTGGGTTCCTCTGCCCATCTAGAACTGTACCAGCCCTTATCTGCATAACAATTAAACTCTGAGTCTCTGAGGACCAGGACCAAGTCTCATCCATCTTCACATCCTCAGTGCAGTGACACACTCTATATGCTCAAAAAAGCTGGTGGAATGCAAGCATTGATCCACACACTTGTGGCTGGCCTGAGAGTTTTATAAGGAGATTTGTAAAGCAAAAAGGGTAAGTCAGGAGAGAGTAAAAATATTCAATAGCTGGTACATCCTGGCAATGATCAGTCAGGGACGGTAGCTGTGAGTCAACAGAATTCACATGGCAGATCGCCACAGAAAGTCCCAATGTAGGTGCAGGTGCAAGCCAGAACTAGTATTTGCTGGTCTCATGAAATACCATCCCACACCCCTGTTCTGGCTCTACTGCGCATTGGGCTGTGTGACCTGTGGCAAGTGGGGTAACCTCTCTGAGTTTCAGTGCACTCTTCTGTAAAAATGGAGGAATGACCAGACTCACTTCACAGGGCTGTTGTGGGAACTGTATGTCATAAGGCAGCCTGGGTGTTTCAACCTGTGCCTGGCATATCCAGTCAATCCTCATTATTTGTGGATTCTGCATTTAGAGTCATCTACTCGCTGACATTTATTTGTAACCTCCCAATCAACACCTGCAGGAATTTCAAGGTCATCTGCGACAAGCACAGACCCTGACACAGAGCTGGGGCCAAAGGAGCCGCACCCTCCCTCCTTGCTTCATTTCCTTTTCAGGGGCTATTCAGTGCCACGCTTTTTTGCATTTTGGTGCCTTTTGTTGGTGATTTCAGTGTAGTGCTGAAGTGCTGCCTGGCACTCCTAAGCTCTGTGGAGACAACAAGTGTATTAGACATGCTTTGTTATTGGTCAAAAAATGGTATTAAAGGAATCACCCCATGGAATCACCCAGGAGTTGTGCCAAAGCCCCTCTCTCTGCTTCCTCCCACCCACTTGATAGGAGTTTTTCTAAAGGGAAACAATACTGAGATCATCCTCACCGATGAGAAAGTGGACCCGGTATAAATTGGACTTCTGGAGCAGGCGCCGCAGCTTGGCCTGCGTCTCAGTGGCCTCTGCACCTTTGCTGCTGGCAGAGGCCCTCTGCTGCAGCACCTCTTCCAGGTAGAGCACAGCTAAGTGGGTGTGATACTCTTCTTTCTGCAGGAAACAGGGGGAGCCAAGCAAACAGTGTTTTCAAGTGGGAAGGCCAAAGCTCTCCCCCGTCAGCCAACGCTTGGAGACGGGAGCTGCGTTGACACGAGCTAGGCGGACGCTCACTCGCTGGATCAAAACCCTCTCAGAAACCACAATACAGAGATGAACTGACCACCTATGGGGAACATAACAAAAAATGACCTCTTATTTTGAGAAGTAAGGGCCGCAGAATTTAGGTAACCTACAAAAAGGTATAGCTCCTTTTACTCCCTTTAAGGATTATAACAAAGAAGGAAAAAAGGAGAAAAATAAAAGCTGAGCGGTCGTGAGATGCAAGGAGAAAAAATAAAGCTACCTATTGCTCCAGGTCTCTTTCCACAAGCCTCAAGGCCCCCATCAGACCATCAACGAGTAGGATGGAGCACCCGGGGAACAGACATTACACAGAACCACATGCCAAAAAGTGTTCTAGTTCAATTCTGTCTTTCCAGCCCACGCTCTTGAGTCTAAGTTCTGCAGTGCTCACCTGCAGTCTCTTGTCTATCACGAGATGTTCCAGATACTTCACAAGGGCTTTAGGGTATTTTTTAAGGCAATTGATAACGTCGTCTGGATTAAAACTATTCTTCTGCTGTTCATCCAAAGGTCTCTTGGTGAAAACCTGAACTCCGACCTGAAAGAGGGGCAGCAATACAGCGACTGTACTTTTCAAACCCACTTTTTCTTCATCTATTTTGGTCACTGCACATTAAAGCTTTAGATAAAATCATCACTTAAAATATAATGATATATTCAATATGTACAGCTTTTTGTATGTCAATCATATCTCAATACAGTGGTTTAAAAAATATAATTATAGAGAAAAACAGTCCAGCATGAAGCACTGTCAAAGGCCAGAGGGCAACAAATCAAGGTAGAAAAGGCAGCCTAAACCCTGAAGCCCTCATCACACACCCTGTGCAAATTGGAAACTGAAGAACAAAGCATTTATTGGTGACAGATTTTGACAACCCATGGAGTAACGATTCTATAATACTTAGATCATCCAAGAACAAGGATGGCCAGTAGCAGAATAGTATGTGAAAAGATATTGAAAGCACTGAAATTTCTGTACAGTAAACTCACTTCTCTGAATATGGATTATCTACTCTGGGTTAATTTTGATAGATGGTTCATCTGAGCTCTAAGCCTCCAGTCCCTGAGCAAGTTTCCAGGCTGCCTTCCTGTGTCTATCAAGTGGAGGCACTGGTTCAATCCTCTGGTTCAAGGAAAGGACAGTGAGGCAGGTAGGAAAGCAGCTCTCCACCGCACCTCCTCCAAGCCCTTACGTGTTCAGGTTCTATCCTATGCACGCACACACACACCCCCTATAAGCCCAATACATTCATATATCATGTATTATGGTACAGATTTTGGATTCTGTAAGCCTGGATTTGTGTCTCAGCTTTACCAACTATAGCTTCAGTTTCCTCACCTGTAGCTAATGCCCACTGAGGGGTTGCTGTGATGTTTAAGCAATGACCTTTGTCAGGTGACTATCCACCATGTGGCACACTGAATTCTATGTATGTTCTGCTGCTATCATCTATGAGCATTGGGAGAGGCCTAAACTTTGCAACGGCACTGAGATCCATGTTGTAGGTGTGTGTAAGTGGGTCAAGATGTGTTCTGCAGGCATATGCACAGAGGCAAAGTAAAGATGGAGTCACAGGTACACAAAGTGGCAGTGCCTGGTTCTGATTTTCCAGGGAAGGCAGCACCACGGAGGATATGAGAGTATATTCCAACTCAGGTTTTAGAAAGGCAGATGCAGCACTCAGAAACTCTCCATTCAGGACCAAGGTCCTGCATCGGAAACCTAATTTTGTCTCTCTGAGGGGAGCCATGGAAGCATATGTTTTTCACGGTGAGAACTGAAATGCTTGCTGTGTTCCTCCCAGTAACCTGTAGGGCGTTACTAAGGATACTGTCCTAAGCCTGCTACCTCCGCTCTAGCCAACAGGTGCTTTTTCACTGCCAGCATTTCTCAGTCTCTAAGATAGGCTGAGTCTTTCTCATGGCTCCCCTCCCTCCTCCAGGCCCACAACCTCCATGTTGGCAGTGGTGGGAGCAGGGTTGAGGGCAACAGGCTGCCCGGTGTGGCCCAGGTCTGGGTGCTTCCTCTTCCCAAGGATCAAGTCCTGCAGGGTAACCACCTAATCCTGCTCCAGAAAACAGCAGTGTCAGATTTCTGGAGGGTCGAGGAGCAGAACGCACAGACACAAGTTCGTAAGAAGACACTAAAAATGCAAGCTGGCTACGCGTCTTGCTTTTCTATAAAAGTGGCTTGCCCCAGCAAGGGGATTCTCAAAGCAAGTCTCAGCAGCAAGATGCAGAACTGCCCCAGAGCTAGAATCCAGAGAACTCAAGGGAAGTATTAAAAGGGGCACAAAGAAAAACAGAGGAGGAGGTTGAAATGTAGCCTTCTTTTCCCCTCCTAAAATCAAAGTGTTTTGGGTCTATTTTTACCACTTCCCCCTAGCAAAGAGAATGCATTTTTATGAAGCACAAACCTCTTCACTTTTCTGCAGGACCCAATCAGCATAGGCCCACACTAGCTCCTTGTCTAAGCAGTAGGTAAGAAAATCCACAATGTATTCATACAGGTCTGAGCGCGTGGAGTCCTGGACATCGCCATTCACAATGTTCACCCACAACTAGAAAGGAATCAAAAAGAAAAAAAATCATAAAGGTACGTATCTTAGAATTAGCCAAGACAGGTCATATGTTTACTAATTTGGCTTTTTAATACCTTTTAAAGTAGTTGGAAAAACTATAAATGTTTAAATCAATTTTAGTTTTTTTTGAGAAATAAAGAAATGTAAAAAGATACAGTCTAAGAAATAAAAAAAAAAAATAAAGCCCCAGGATCATTTTTCTTTCTTTCTTTTTAACAATAACACGGTAAACAGAATTTATGCAGGGAGGTGAATGTATTAAGAATGTTTCTTCATGAAATAAACAAAACGGTTGCTGATGACGTCTTGACACAGAAGAGATTCACCTACAAGCATCAGCCAGGTTCTCCGTCACAGAAATTCCTGATTTTGAAGTCCCCTTTGGAATGTGATAGGCAGATTTGTGCTTTTAAGAAAGCTTTGGTGATTCTGTCCCCCAAGCTCTCACTGCCTTTTGTGCAGGGGGCTCAGGGTAGACTCTAGTGATAAAAGCCTTTTGCTCTTTCAGCCAGAAACTTCTCTACCACGTTAGGTGAAGCTGACTATCAGGACCCTGGAATGATTATGTGGGGGTGGAAAGAATGGCGGCTTGCGTGGGTTCCTTCTGCACTACCTGCACGCGTGCCTCACCTTCCCGCACACCACCCCACCCCTCCAAGCCACAGCACCAGGAAGGAGCCCAGAGACAGGGGTGGCGTATGAATTCTGGAATTCTGATGTCAGCATATGAACACTTTTTATGATACTAGTTTCTTCAACACAGAACCACCCAAACCAAATAATCACACATACCTTGAAATGTACCATTTTAGATAAAATTCTACCACATAGAGATTTATTCCATATCACTTCAGGTTTGCAAGTCTCTCTCTCTACAGCTCTGCTAAGGTTATTACTCTACTTATATAAAGCTGTAATTCTGAGAACACCAGGTTTTTGAAAATGAAAATTTTATCACTGACACCCAAATCTATTCTTGGCCATTGGGTACATGTTAATGGGAATTGCCCCCATCCTATTTTGTTTTTTTTGTTCTGCTCTGCAATCAGGTTACCACAATAGCCCCTCAAAGCAATCGAACACTAAATACGTGTTCAGTCTTGCCAGAGTCATAAGGTTCACTTTAGCTTGGTGAATATGGCTGATGCTCTTGGCCCCTCACAAAATAAAGCAAAAAGGCACATCAGGAAATGACATGGTATAATACAAGTGCATAATTAATAACGAAGGGGAAAAAGTCTCCTGAGAATGTGAGATGAGGTTTTTCTCAAGATCAGTAGCAAGATGTGAGATACAAGATCTGAGAGTGCTAACATGTCGATGAGATTTCAATTGGGGTGCAGGACCCCTGCCAGGCCAATGGAGTGCTGGTTCAGATCCCAGCTCTACCAGACACATGGCTTTGTGCAAGCGACTGGCCTGCACCAGCTTTGGTTTTGTCACAGGTGACACAAGGATAATAACTTACCCAGCTCACTGGCAACAGTGATCGTCACTAACAGTGGAAATGATAAATCCGACTGTCATTCACTGCCTACATTTTCTGTTTAGACAGAAAAGGCAGCTTAAACCCTGAAGGGCAGTGATATATTATGACCTGTGGCTCTGTGGGAGATCATATTTTCATTTCTTAAGTTTTCAAAAACTCAGTCTTGATCATGTTCTTTAAAGAGATGGGAAGATAATGAGAAGAAAACTCCTGGCCAACATTTCTCAAGGAATTCACTTTCTAAAACAGAATCATTTTTGCTCTGTATAAAAGGCAAAAGTGGTCTCTATCAACTTGTGAATTTTTTTTAAGTAACACTAAGTATTACTTACGTGGTACTGATTTTAAAATCACTTGGAAACGCTTCTAGACTCACCTGAACCGCAGCAGCGTCTTGGTTATTATAATGATAGAGCAGTCCAAGTGCAAAATACCTGAAACAGAACAACATGGTAAGTACGACCTCCCCCCATCAGCTCCTGGAGGCGACCTTCACACAGTGACACACTCAGATATTCTAGTCAACTTGAGTTCAGGCTGGGCACAATGGCTCATGCCTGTAATCCCAACACTTTGGAAGGCCAAGGTGGATATCCGGATGGCTTGAGCCCAGGAGTTCAGGACCAGCCTGAGTAACACCATAGTGAGATCTCGTCTCTATTTAAAAATTCAAAACAAAGTAACCAGGTGTGGGGTACACATCTGTAGTCCCAGCTACTTAGGGGTGCTGAGGTGAAAGGATCACTTGAGCCCAGAAAGTTGGGGCTGCAGTGAGCCCTGATTGTGCCACTGCACCCCAGCATGGGTGACAGAGTGAGACCCTGTCTCAAAAATATATGTATGTGTGTGTATGCATATGTGTATGTATATATACATATATATATACATATACATATATGTACAGTTCAACAACAACAAATAACCAAAGGATTCTCATTTCTGTTTATTTACTATGGTACTAAAAATGTATGCTCTATCAACTTCCAAAAAGAATCTGATTCCAATCTAAGATGAGCTGAAAAAGTAAACTACAGAAAAATCACATCTGGAATTTCTTTACAATTTGCTTCAAATATTAATATAATTTCATATGTCTTTGGTCTACCACTATCAACCTACATGAGGTACTAGAAGAATATGCAGAAAGTATGCTTCTTAACCAGTGACTGAGAAGGAGGGCAGGGGGTCCCAAAATGAGGAACAGCAGGAAGTGCCAGTGTCTGGCCCTCGCAGACCAGAGTCACGGAGCGTCCCAGGGAGTGCCCAGAGTTCAAGAACCTGGGTTTCAAGTCCAGCTTCGTTACTTATAACCTGCGTGACCTTGAGTATAAGTAGATTAACTTCCCCAGCCTCCATCTCCTCACCTATAAATGGAAAAGATCAGCAATAGCGTTGGCATTGCCTGGGCAGCAAGCCCTCAGCACCCTCCCAAAGTCTGCAGGGGTGCCACGCTCCTGGTCCTCCTCCCCAGCAGGAAACTGGAGTAAGCGGACCAGTGAGAGGTCAGGCTTCTTCCCTGTAAGAGCACACTCTAAAGATATTGAGGTATCTGCTTGAATCCTTCTGTTTTCCTTAGCCTTCTGGAAAGTCCAGCTGACTCTACAGACTCCACCATCCCTTGTCACTACCATGAGGTTGCAGTGTGTTTTCTGGCTCCTGAAAAAGCCAACGTTTATTCCATAGCATATCCGAATAGCTGATGGAAACTGCTGGAAAGGCCAGTACCCACATGGAAGGCTCTGACATCTCAGGCACCTAAACAACACCTAGCACAGGGACCCCAGGGTCTCTGTGGGAGTTCATCCACGCTTTTGTCATGTTGAATCCTTCGCAAAAATCACAGCCCAAAACAAACTCTTGTTCTATAAACGAAGTTGAGGGATCCAACCCCTCTCATTTTTAAAGATAAGAAAATGGAAGCCTAGAATGGCTGGGCTATGTATTAGCTGCCCAGAATGGGGAAGCTGCTGGCCCTTACCAAGCCAGGCACTACGCATTGATAGCCCATGGTACATAAGGCCATCTACAACTCATACACGTAAGGAAGGCAGAGTTTTTCTTTTGTTTGTTTCGTTGAGACAGGGTCTAGCCCTGTCCCCAGGCTGGAATTCAATGGTGTAATCATTGCTCACTGCAGCTTCAACTTCTGGGCTCAGGCAATCGTGCTTCAGCCTTCCAAGTAGCTGGGACCACAGGTGTGCACCACCACGCTCTGCTAATTTTTTTTAAAATTTTTAGTAGAAATGAGATCTTACTATGATGCCCAAACTGGCCTTAAACTCCTGGGCTCAAGCAATCTGTCCACCTCAGCTTCCCAAAATGCTGGGATCACAGGTGTGAACCCCCATGCCCAGCCAAGGAAAGTGGAGTTTAAATCCATACAATCAATAAGATCAGCAAGATCAAGAAGCCTCCCTTTGAATCTATTTATCTAGACATTCATTCAATTCAGTTGTCAGTAACTAAAGTGCACTGTAAATTTTGCCAATAAATTGACAAAATAAACATGTGGCATCTTCCACAAGTGAATCCAAGGTTGACTAGAGAGGAAATTGAAAAATAACTTCATTTACTCAAAAGCCCATTACTAGTTCCAAACTGCACTCCAAATCATTCAAAAATGGGTATGAGAACAAATGCCCTCTAACACCCCTTCAAGTGGTCTGCAGACAGTGGTGACAGTGAGGGCATCTGAGGAGCACGTGCATCTGCTGTCCCTATGATTTCATGGCAGTCACCTATAGGTCCTTGGGAACGCAAACATCACATTGGCTTAGCTTTACGAGGATTTCCCCAGCAAGGGGCCTCAGCAAGGGTGTAGAAGCCCTGGTTGTATCAGGAGGGGAGCACTCACTTTTTGTGCTTCTCTAGCCAGGCGGCACTGTCCGTCAGAAGACAAAAGTTCTCAGTGACGAGGAGGTCCAGCAGGCTGTCATGGTCGGCCTCCGCGTACAGTTTGAGCAAGGCTGTGTCGATGTCCTCCTTGTAGCCGTTTGCTACCTCTGTGCTGCGGACCTCATTCAGGTAGCTCATGAGGAAGCGTTTGCACTTGGCCATCTTCTCCTGGTCCCCCTGGGTCAGCTGGTTCAGGTCTGCGTACTCATGAAGAGGAGGGTGGGACCGGGTGAAGGAGGAGGAGGTGGGCAACAGGAAGGGGTAGAGAGAGATCAGCTCCCGGACATCAAGCTGGCCGCTTCTGCAATTACAGTGTCAAACTAAATGAAGCAAAAAGAGAGAAGAGTACACATAGGCACACAAAACAGCACTGGAGGGGAGTGCACGGCGGCACACGTTCACAGGGGGTTAGGGAGCTGGGGACAGGGTAAGCATGTTGGAGCGACCGTTCTAATCTGCAAGCGCAGCAAAGCACCATCCAACTGGGTGTTGCCACCTGGCTCCAAAAAAGAACAGGGGACGAAGGTGAAAGACATGTACACAACTGGTGTGCGAGTGGAACATCAAAATGTCTACAATGAAGTGAATACCCAGCTGAGCCTGGAAACCAAGGCAGAAAAAGCAACACCTAGGATAATACACCATCAGTGTCTGCGCAAAGGCAGCATCACAGCTCTGCTGAAACCAGCATTTTCCTGGCACTAAATTACAAGCAGATTTGTTGAATGGTCCTTAAAGAAGGGACTTTATAGAAACATTAACTTACAACTTCCTCACCAACATCTCACAACAGAAGACACAGAAGTATTCATGTGGCCATTTCTGTGGGGACTCTCGTAGAATTTCAGAGTGTAACATCGGGATGCAACAAACAGTTCCTTTCCCATCTCTTCCCTGGAAGCTGCTCATCTTGGCTACAATCAGAGCGGGAGCTGTGGATCTCAAACCTGGCCCAGTGTCAGACCCAGCTGCCGAAAACTTCCCAAGGAAGCAGAAGCAGGGGCAACCCCACCCCAGACACACGAAACAGTGAGCAAGGACCCAGGATCCACGTTGCCTGCGATGTTCAGTGCATCCTCCTTCACCCAAGCTCTGATCAGCTGTCCTCCTCTACTGGCTTTCACTCTGGCTGCCTTTCCTTCCACTCCACTCAGCCTCTCCTGACCTCCCATGGCTTGTACAACCCACAGGATAAATTTCAAACCTCTTAGTATGGCATTCAAGGCTCTTCCAAACTGATCTCAATCTATCCTATAACTTCAGCCTCCAACATCCCTTCCACACCCCAACACTTCTACTAGACCTACTTATTTTGCCAGTTTGTAAATTTCATGCCTCTCAAAATTTGCTGTTGCTGTTCCCTTGCCTGTAGCAGTGGTTCTTGGTGGGAAGCAATTTTGCTTCCTGGGAAACATGTGGCAATGCCTGCAGATAATTTTACCATGACTGGGGTGTGGGCGTGCTATGGCATTTAGTAGGGAGAAGCCAGGGCTGATGCATTAAACACCCTGCAATGCACAGTACAGTACCCTCTGCTCAAAGATCTATCTGGCTCAAAACGTCTACAGTGCCACAGCTGAGAATCCTTGACCTAAAGTACAATTCTTGATTTGAGAAATTTCTGCTCATCATTTAAGATCCAGGACGAATCCAGTGAGGATTCCTCCACTGGCTGATGTGAGGGCAACTCTCCCACAGCAGAGCAGCACCTGTGCTGCAGGAAAGGCACACATCCAGTTTCCAAGCTAGAATGGGCACGCCAGAGAAGCAGGCACTGGGTCACCCTTCCATCCCTTGCTCTGACGCTCAGGCCACATTTGCTGAATGAAAGAAGAGCTGATACAAGGACAGGCTGAAGGTTGTCTAAGTGAAGAGACACATAGTCCACGTCCCCAGGTTATGAATGATCAGTGTTCTCTTAGTTACCAACCATAACTAGCTGGCAACTGTGGCCTCCAGTATGACACTGAGAAGGAGTCTGAGGACGGGTCCTGGTTCAACAAGGGCAAGAAAATCATGATTTATTAGCAATATTTTCTGTGAGCACAGAAAAGGAAGTGGAATCATTTTTGTCTTAGGAGTATCATCTTCAAATACCAATTCTCAGGCTGGAAGTAGTGGCTCATGGCTGTGATCCCAGCACTTTGGGAGGCTACGGCAAAAGGATGATTTGAGGCCTGGAGTTTGAGATCAGCCTGGACCACACAGTAAGAGCCTGTCTCTACAAAAAATAAAAAAATTACCCAGCAGTGGTGGCATATACCTGAAGTCCTAGCTACTCAGGGGGCTGAGGCAGGAAGATCACAGAGCCCAGGAGGTCAACGCTGCGGTGAGCTATGATTGTACCACTGCACTCCAGCCTGGGTGACAGAATGAGATGCTGCTTCAAAGCGAAAAAAAAGAAATCAGTTCTCTCAGTCACTCTTGGACCAAAACCGAGCAGAAATGTAAAGTTAAGCCATTAAGAGAGTGAGGTGCAAAAGTACAGGATCATCGTCCTATTAACAAACAGGCCCCGTATCTATTCTCTTACAAAATCTAGGATACTTCTAGGAATCCATCTGTGGACAATCACCTAATGTTTCAGATTAACCCATGAGAGAAAGAAGACACCTTGGGATACACCCATGACCCCAGTGAGGAGGCCTTCAACACTGCAGGGTAACACAAGAGCATAGGTCCAAAGGGGCAAAAAATCAACTTAAATCCCAAAGCTACGGGTCTTTCCAAGAACAGAGAACAGCACACAAGAGTTGCATAAGAAAAAGTGATATGGGACCTCATTCAAGGAATGATTCCTTCTTTACTCAGAAATCCATTGTCTATACCGATTTTGTACCAGATGTGAGATGAGAGCCACAGTGGATATAAGGACGTGGCTGGTTGTGGGCAGACCTCCTACAGAACAGGCAGGGGAGGCATTCCACTCAAGTCACTACTTTGATGAAAATATCTATTCGTGGGCTTCCTATACATGTTATTTCTTAGATAGCTGTAAACTGTGCAGAATCCATTCTGGAGAGACATTCTGAGAACTTACTCTAAAGGCAGCACCTGAGTAGGATCTTTCAATACTCTCATAGCAGGTCTAACTTAATCTTCTGCCAAGAGTGCTGAGCAAGACCTGGGAGAGCTAACTCCTGCCGCACTGAGCTCTCAGCTGTGGGGTGACCGCAGCCTCCGCGTGGCAGTGAGGCGTACCTATAGCGCAGGCGTGACAGGCGGGGGAAAGGGGAGAACGCACTCAATAGCCCACAAGCACATCCAACAAGCACAGGAGTAATCACAGTGCCAGAAGGGACCTCCTTAAGAGAAACTCAACTTTCTGAGAGCTGACCAGGAATAGAACATTGAGAAGGTCTTTAGAGGATGACAGAAAGTTCCGTAGGTCTCCCAGAAGTTCTGTTATTTTTTTCCCTAAGCTCATAGCCTCTGGTAAAAATCTCTGGAGAGAAGTAAGAGTGAACCACAGTGCTTTCCCAAGAGTCCTTTGCGTGTTATCAGAGCCACTCTTTAGAATTTTCTCCTGGCGAAACAATCTTGATGCTTCCACGGGCCTAGTGTCTGTGCCCTTCCACTGCTCCATCTGAGACATCTGGGTGAGGGGTGACAACGATAAACCAGCATTGGGGGGATCTGCTGTCACAAGCAACCCTCATCACGTCCACCTGAAGCACAATCTAACCACGCAACACAACCTGCTGCAACGTCACACCGGAAAGGCAGGTTCTGGCCACAGAGGGACACTGTGGTGGCAGTCTTGCTACCAGCACCTCAAATTACCTGAAGAGCTCTTTAGCTTCCAGGAACTGAAGTTGTGCAAACTGTATAAATCCCGCCTGCTGCAGAATCCTTCTGTACATTACCTGCAAGGAAAGACAGGTGTAATCTCTTAGCAAATCCTGAAACTATCATGGCAGGGTTAAATTTGTCTAACCCAAGCTAAACGGTCATTACAACACAAAAGTAAAATTACAAGTTAAGAAAAAAACAAGGCGTATATGAAATTACATGTATCTGTCTCTTTATGGATTTATTTTCATAATTCCCTAGTCCTTCCCAAATGCACTCCTTGCCCTCTGAGTCTCCTCCTCATTAACTCACAGGACTTCAACGAGTCCCTGTACTTGTGTTGCTGAGTCGGATATCAACTACCCTGATGTTTCTGGCAGTTCAGGAGCTGCCTGGCCTTCTTCCACTCTTCTGGAGTTGAACTCACAGTAGCACCTCTCAGAGACTCGCTCAGATCACAGGGCCGACCCATTTCATAACGAAACATAAACACCCAGGCTTTCTTGGCCAGAGATGCGGAAATGCTGCGTGTTCCATCTCCTGCTGGTGATGCCCAACCCACTCTAACAACCAACGTCCGACGCTCCTGCAATAAAGGTGCCAGTTTATCTTGTTTACTCCACTATGACCCACGTTTCCATGACCGCTTTGTTCTTGTTACATCTGGCAATAGCAAAACGCACGTTAGGAACCTGCTGGGTGGGTCCCACGCCAGCCCCCTCATCGTCCAGCACAGCTGGTGTCCGAGTCCTGTCTATCGTCTGTACAAAATGGCTTCTGGACATGTTTCTTCACTCCGTTCCTATAGATGCCACCACCACAGCCCGGGCTCTAATTGTCTCACGAGTAAAGACTGTGTTTTAATTACTCTCTCTGACTTAGACACCTCCTCCTTCCAATCCGTCCTTTCGTTTGACAGCCACACATTTTGTGAAGGCACAGCACACACATCACTCACCTAGCGCCTCCCACGACTAGCCTAGCATCTGCCTTTCAGTCGGTGCTCACTGATCAGCTCTCAGATCCATGTGCATGACACTCCACTTCCATTGTCACTCACTATCCCCATCTTACAGGAACAAAAATTCTGCCCAGAGATGTTAAGTTTTTAGCCCCAACTTACTAAAATAAGAATTGGTTGGACCATGATTTAAAACCAGACCTTTCCGATTCTAGAGCCCAAATCTTTCCACACACTGATTCTTCCAGGTACACAGCAGGCAGCTGGTGTGTTACCCACTGAAGGCACCAGGGAAGTGGAACCTCAGTGCTGAAACGCCATCAATCCTGTTCTCTGAAATTACCTTTCAAAGGGCTTTCACTCAGCACCACAAGATAGGGTGGAGAGAAAAAAAAACACTTTCACTACCCAGTGGTTTTAAAAGTCTCTCAGATGCATAGCAACCATTCCTCACCTACTTCCAGTAGAAATCCCCTTAGAGACGTCAAAACAAAGCAAGCTGCTTAAACCTCTCAGTTTTCTCTTTACCATCTGCCTTTATTTTCTTCCCTGAAACCAGCCATTTCTGACCTAAAGACTGACCCAATTATACCACCTAACAATAAGCAAAAGGAAAAGGGGCAAAAGTTCTGTTGCTTGGGAATACCAGTTCCATTTCTGAACACAGAAACACTGGAGGCCAGCCACTTAGCAAAAGGGATGCAAAGGACCCATCAGCTGCAGTGGAAGAATTCTCAATCACACCCAGGCTTGTTGAGGAGAAAACAGCTGAATGGCAATTTATTCCTTACGGCGGTAGGATCTAAATGTCATCCACTCTTCCCCTATCTGCAGGGAAATGGAAATTACTTTTGTGGGCACTCCAAATCTCCAAGAATAAGGGGTTATTTTCTATACTCTAGTCTGGGAATCCTATTTGCACACTTGGAAGGAGAATGCAAAGAAGTTCTTCATCCTGGATGTAAGCATCACAGATGCTGAAGCCTGGGATGATACAGAGAACACGTCGGATTTCACCTACAAATGCCTGATCAGAAACTTTACCAAGCATGGTCAATTCTTGGTTCTCTGAAGGTGACGGTCTTACTTCCAAACTGACTACTATGATCAATGCCTCCTCCTGCTCTCTGCTCAGGTGATCCCAAGCTATAAAACCTGGAGCCAGGTAGGGTGTCAGGGAAAAGATGAGACAGACAAGTACATATGGACAGAGAATAAGAAAGTTGGTTTATCTCCAGAGCTAACTCAACAGTGGAAGTTCCAAGTCTCTACCTTCATTACCAGCCCATCCTTCACTGTAATGCAGTGGTGCAATTTCCCAAGTGAAGACAGTAAGTCGGCAAAGCAGCCCTCTAAGGAGCTACTCTATGTCTATGCTTTACAGAGGCTGCAGGCCAAATGCCTCCACCAGGCTTAAGAGGCTGCATGGATTCTGGAAGCAAGTTGAAACTGAAGTCAAAAATCCTTATTATTAGTATTATATTTCTGAACTGAGATTTCTTACACTTGTGATTTGGGGAACTGAAAGAAGATTCTAATCTAAAGATTTCTAAACCTGTTTCCAAGGCTGCGTTGTCTAAGTTAAATATCATACAAGTGCTTCTGGAGAGAACAGTTCTTCCAAGCACTAAATTCAAAGGGCAGCTTCTTTCACGGCTCCACCTTACTATGCACTGCCTAACAAAATACACAACCTTTCTAACTAATGGAATGCGACTCAGCCTTAAAAAGGAAGGAAATTCCAACACATGCTGCAACACAAATGAACCCGAGGACACCGCGCTCAGTGAAGTCAGCCAGTCACAAGACAAATACTGTATTATTCCCCTGATACGAGGTCCCTAGTGCAGTCATAGACAGAAAGCAGAACAGGGGCTGCCATGGGGGCTGCCAAGGGCTGGTGGGGGGTGTAGGGCGGGGAGGTGGGGAGTTATTGTTCAATAGTACAGCATTTCTGCCCGGGAAGATGAAAAGGTCTGGAGATGGATGGTGCTGATGGCTGCATGGCATTGTGAATACACTCAATGCCACAGAACTACACACTCAAAAATAGCTAAGACAGTAACATTTATGTTATGTGTATTTTACTACAATTTTAAAAAAATTCTCCAGGTAGATGTTTTTCCTTTACTGAATTTTGGTAGTAGCCAAAGGCTTCTCATTTCTATGGTGATCTGTGCTGGTATAGACTGAGGTGAAACACTCTGAAATCAGAATGTGGGTCTGAGTGCAGGCTCTTCCTGTCATTAGCTGTGTGGCCTTGGGCGGGTTATTCTGTCCCTCCATGCTGCATCTTCATCTTTTTTTTTTTTTTTTTTTTTGAGAGGAAGTTTCGCTCTTGTTCCGCAGGCTGGAGTGCAATGGCGCGATCTCGGCTCACCGCAACCTCCGCCTCCTGGGTCCAGGCAATTCTCCTGCCTCAGCCTCCTGAGTAGCTGGGATTACAGGCATGCGCCACCATGCCCAGCTAATTTTTGTATTTTTAGTAGAGACGGGGTTTCACCATGTTGACCAGGATGGTCTCAATCTCTCGACCTCGTAATCCACCCGCCTCGGCCTCCCAAAGTGCTGGGATTACAGGCGTGAGCCACCGCGCCCGGCCGCATCTTCATCTTTATACAGGGAGCAGGGCCGTGCAGCCTCAGAGCTGGGGTGAGGATTAAGAGAGTGCAGTTGGGTGTGGCTGTCACAACAGTACCTGGCATGCAGTAAAGCACACAATAAATGTTGTGTCTCTCTTTTAGCACTTTTAACTAATGCCAGGCTTTAACTCTTTCCATCATCTTCCAGGTCTGTCTGCTTGATTCTATCGCATCTCTGTGAGTAATGGAGGGAAGTGGATACATCCTTTTCTAATGAAAGAGCTGAAGAAAATCAGATTTTAAAAGGAGACTTCCCACAAGCAGCTGGAACAAACACACGATGGCAGCACCCATCCCTCACGTGACAAGAGCCAGTTCCTCAAATATGGCGCCTTAGGTGGCTACACCAGATCCTAGGCCAAATGTGATACAAAGACACATCCAGTGGTGAGGCCTGGATAAGGCATACAATGGGGTTATTTACTGCAACTCAGAAGAATATTTTCTTTCAAGTCTGTAAAAACTAGGTAGGTCAAATCTGGGCTCACACTAGAATATTTTTCATCGTTATAGTAAGAGGTTTTTGAGAAAGATGACAACCACAACCAAATGAGTCTGCAAATACCGCAGCAGGATACACACCACGTAAACCCTGGAGCCAAGGGGAGATAAACAGGCACACAGGGACGATGAGGATTCCTGAGCCAGGGGCAAGGACAGCACGAACAGGCTGCCTCTCCCCTTCCTGAGCTTCCCTCTCCAGCTACGGCTGGTTCTTTAATGCAGGGGATGGGATGGGGCTAAGAGGCAGTGGGTCACCCTGACTAGACTACATGATCAACCGCAGACCTGGATAAGGAAAACTGGCAAACACTGTTGTTGACAGCCAGCTACCAAGGCGCAGAGGACAGCCAGACCACTAAGATTCATATATAATGCCCTATAACATGGAGAATATAACACGAATATATGAGACATAAGTGTCATTCTTGTAAGTATAGCCGCATTCTAAACACAAATTGGCACGAATATTATCATTTTAACTATATTCATGCCGCCCTTTTTTTCACTTATTAAAAAAACCATGTAAGTTATTGTCTAAACAGAAACATCTTTCCCAAAATATATTGGGTGGAACATGAGGACCGTGGCATTCTCCTTGTTAAAAAGGCAATGTGTCCTAATTGAATAAGTTTGTAAACAGGTGTGCATGTATATGTATCTATATACACAAATGCTGTTATATAAAATATATAAACTGAAATGCACTTAGTTGTATAGATATAAAATATACAACTATATCATGCATAAAATGATGCATTTATATATATATGTATGTGTATATATACACATACATATATATGTGTGTACGTGTATATATATATATATACACACACATACATATGACCCTTTTTGAGGATTCACAAAAAGATAAAAAACAATAATATATACCCTCTTAGGGACTAATAATAAGTATTAGTATATATTGAAGGCTCTAAGAAAACCTTTAATTAAGAAACCTGATTAACTTAACCTTCCAAAATATAATCTTCCTCCCACCCCGCACCTGTTACTGTCCCTGCATGTGTCTGGTGAAACACACCTGGAAACCTTGATTCAGAAGGAAGCCTGCAATGAGCACACACAAAGCAGGAAAGGTGGTCAATTTCAAACATGGGAATGGGGAAGGGAGGCAGTGAGGGAGTGGCAAGAAAAGAGGGAGAGCACACATAGCAAAATTTACAAAAAAAAAAAAGGCCCAAACTCTTGGAAAGGATATACACAAAAAATTGCAACACTGGTGGCTTTTAGAGAGAAAAATAATGTGCTAAGGAAGAAAAGGAGACTTGTCATTTGATTTTTTTTAACCACCTGCATGTATTTTTTTCTTTTCAAAATTCTGTACTTCCTTTTCAAAATTCAAAATTCCTAAGTAATATATTCGATATGGCTCAAATTTTGAGGCATTCAAAAGGGATACAGTGAGCCCTCTCATTCCTGTCCCAGCCAGCAGATACCCTCCAAAGGGAATCAGTTCTATTAATTGCTCGTGTAGCCTTCCAGAGATATGTTACATATTGATGAGCAAATACTTTTATGCCATTTTAATAGCGGTAGTGTGTTATGCAGGCTTGCTTGCACTTTGTGTAACTTATTCTACCTTAATTCTATGTGTTAAGTCCTAAAGGCCTTGACACTCGTCCTGGCTGCACAGTGCTGCAGCTCCCCTCTGGGCCATAATACATCTAAGCATGCCCCCCTGGCAGCCTCTAGGTTTTGTTGTTTTTTTAACAAACAACAAACAAAACTTTTTTAAGCAAAAAGTTTTCTGTATTTGTTATTTCAAACTTCAGTGATCAGATCTGTAAAATACACTTCTGGGTATGGAATTGTAAGTTGTAATGCTGACAGGTATTCTTGAATTGCCCTCTCAAGAGGCTGTATCAATTTAAATTGTTATAGGTGACACCTGAAAGCACCAGTTTCCCCATCATTTACCAGTATGGTATTATCAAACTCTCTGATCTCTGATAATCTAATGAATGAAAAAATATTGGTGTGTTCTTATTATGCATATCTCTCTATGAGAGACAAAGCATCTTTTCACATATTTATTAGATAGGCGATTCCTTTCTTTCTTTCTTTCTTTCTTTATTTATTTTTAGATAGTCTTGCTCTGCCATCCAGGCTGGAGTGCAGTGGTGAAATGGCACAATCTTGGCTTACTGTAACCTCCGCCTCGTGTGATTCTTGTGCTTCAGCCTCCCACATAGCTGGAATTACAGGTGCATGCCATCATGTTAGACTAACTTTTGTATTTTTAGTAGAGACGGGGTTTCACCACGTTGGCCAGGCTGGCCTCAAACTCCTGACCTCAAATGAGCCTCTCGCCTCAACCTCCCAAAGTGCTGGAATTATAGGAGTGAGTCACTGCATCTGGCCAGCAATTTCATTTTCTATAAAATGTGTTCATATTCATTTTTCTATTGGGCTATTCACATTTCTTTTATATATCCCAAGGAATTCTTCAGATATTAGAGAAATTAGCCGTCTTTCTGTGCTGTAAACTACAAATATTTTTCCTAGTTTGCTATTTCTCTTCAATGTGTTTATAGGTTTTGCCATGCAGAATGTGTATCTGAGAGTTAGCGTGTATGCATGAATTTATTTTTTCTTTCTGGATTCTGGGTTTTCAAATAAATTATCTTAAAATGTTTCAAAGGCAGCTGGCACGGTGGCTCACGCCTGTAATCCCAGCACTGTGGGAGGCTGAGGTGGGCAGATAACTTGACGTCAGGTGTTCGAGACCAGCCTGACCAATATGGTGAAACCTGGTCTCTACTAAAAATATAAAAAAATTAGCCAGCATTATGGCATGTGCCTGTAATCCCAGCTACTCAGGAGACTGAGGTAGGATAATTGCTTGAACCTTGGAGGCAGAGGTTGCAGTGAACTGAGATTGTGTCACTGCGCTCCAGTCTGGGGGACAGAGTGAGACTCCTTCTCAAAAATTAAATACACAAAATGTTCTAAAACCAAGGTATCTGAGAAGGTGGTGGCTGTCACTAATAGAATGTTTGTGTCTCCCTTAAAATTCCTGTTGAAACCATTCCCCCTGGAGTATTAGGAAGTGTAGTCTTGGGAGGTAATTAGGATTATATGAGGTTATGAGGGTACAGCCCTCATGAATGGGATCTGAGTAGTGCCCTTATAAGAATCCTGAGAGCTTGCTTCTGTCTCTGCCATGTGAAGACAAGATGGCCATCTATGAATCAGGAAGCTGGCCATCCCCAGACACCAAACCTGCAGACAACCTGCATCTTGGCCTCCAGAACTGAGAAATACATGTTTGTTGCTTAGGCTACCCAGTTTATGGTATTCGGTTCTAGCAATATGAGATGACTAACAAGGTAAAGGTGTAGTTTTTTAAATCTCTCAGTCTCCTCTCAAAAAAGAGAGAGAATGATTGGTTCATAACAGCACTATTCACCACAGCCTAAGGTGGTAGCAACTTACTCATCAACAGATGAATAAGTAAACAAAATGTGGTAAGTATATACAATGGAATATTATACAGCCTTAAAAAGAAAGAAGATTCATCCATGCTGCAACATGGATGAACCTTGAGGACATTATGTAAGAGAAATAAGCCAGTCACAGAAAAACAAATATTGTATGACTTCACTTCTGTGAGGTTGCTAGAGTAGTCAAATTCATAGAAACAGCAAGTAGACGTGGGGGTTGCCAGGGCCAGGTGCAGAGGGAATGGGTGGGCATACAGTGGGAAGTGGGAGGTGACTTTGCAGGCTCCAATTTGCCATGTGTGCCAACATGGAGAAATTTGACATAAAAGAAATCTGTATGCTTTGTTTGGGCCTCTAAGCAAAAAGATCAACTCACTCCAAGGGAAAGAAATCCAGATTGCCATCAGATTTTTCACTGCAACTCTATCACAGTAGAACATATTTAAGTTCCTCACTGAAAGGTAAGATGAGTGGAAGATTTTATATCCAGCCAAACTGGCCCTCAATGAACTGTCATTGTCATCAACAAGCTCAGAGACAGTGTTCCCATATTTCTATCGTGAAATATCTACCAGAGGACTGCTTTAGAAAACCAAATGACTGGAAAGACATCAACAGAATATTTGATGGTGGGCATTCAACACATATTTGTCCACAGAACTAAGAGACCAAATAGCATGTGACAGGCTGGTTGCTCTGACAAAGTACAGACAATATAACCATAAAAAAATAGGGGAGAATGGGAGATTACATAAAAAAGACGAGATGCTTACTGACTGCCTTCTGGGTATCAGCTGGGAGTCAAGGGCTGTTTCTCCAAAGTAGGTGCTGAGGAACACAGGGGAAGAGTGATGAAGACGTTACTGGCTAATTTCAAACACAGCTCCAAGTGGGAAAGCAACAGACAACAGAAACCCTCCCAGAAAAACAGAACATAAAGGAATTTAGAAGGTGAATAATATTAAGGTAATCATTAGAACAAAAAATACAACACAAACACTCACACCAAAAGACAGATAAGAAGGGAGGAAGAAAGAGAGAGACAGTGACAGTGGGAAGAAGGAAGGGAAAGAAAGTACGAGGGGGAGGGTGGAAGGCGGGGGGAGAGAGAGGGACAGAAAGAGAGAGAGAGAGAATATGCAAATAAAACAGACTACACAGTAAAAGGGGGGAGGTATAGTCAAAGAAGTCTAAACTCAGTTTTTCTCTTATCAGTTTCACTCTATAGTGAATAGAGTGAAAGATTTTTTTTTGCATCAATATTGATTTACTATTTTACTTTTGAGCTATGTAAGTATTTTACATAATTATAAAGCAAATTAAATTTTAAAAAGCAATCCCTAAAAAACTAAAAGTCAAATGAAACAAATGAACCTAACTACATATATAAAGTTGGTAGCAGAACCACACAGAGAACTATCCCATATGACATTAAAACAGTAATTTGAGTGTACAGCCTAGCGAGATTTTCCCTAAATATTAAAACAAAACAAAAAAGCAAAGCAAAAACATTCATTGGATGAGTATAGAGATATGAGCACTGACCAGACACCCAGCACATGAAGGAATCGGTGGTGACGTGGGGGAGTGATGACAATGGTACTGTGGTTACATTTCAAAGGGGGCATCGTGTTTTAGAGACATGTACTGAAATATTTTTCGATGAAATGGAAAAAAAATCTATCGGAGTTCAAGCTTAAATGTAAACACTATCCATATTATGTGATAGAAATCAAGTAATTTTTTGTGTCTGACACAAACCTTTGTCTATAAAGCAAGATGTCCCTTTACTGTCTCTTGTTTTAAATACAGCATTCTAAACCATAATATAATTTAAGGCCTGCTTTCTAAAGTTCTGAGCAACCCTTTTGGAACTCCTAAAGAAACGATCCTTAATTCCAGCCCCACAGTCAAACTTCTTGACAAACGCCTTGCTAATTCAGAACTCAGAGAAGCGAAAGCAGCCCTTGCTTTACATGAAGGGACAGGAGTGCAGCGCTGAAGAAGTTTACTGAACGCAAGCTTTTCATCTTCTCCCTTCCTGGTTTCTCTTAGCGTGGGGTCTAGCATGTGGTCACAAGTACTCTAAAACTAAAAGAAGCAATCTACTTAGCCATATGAGCGGAATCTAATCCTTTAAAACATACACATTTAGGAAAGGTCATTTCTAAACTTTTTTTTTGCATCAATATTGTCTTATTGTTTAAGGTTTCTATTTCAAACAAAAACTCCGTGCTGCCAATCTTTATATCACAGCTCTGCTGGAAGCTCTGAATTACTCATTCATTCTTTCCTTGGTATTAAGAGAGAAGAACCTTCCTAGGACCTAAGGGAGGGAGAAGCATGGTGCTGAGGGGTGAACTGATAAATGGTATGTGCCATGCTCAACACACCTGTGCATGGGGGAAGAAGTGCTTACTTCTGCCCAGAGGAAAGGGAAGGCTTAGTGAAGAGAAAATATTTAAGCAAGGTATCAAAACTATTTTATTGAGTAGAGAAGTACACTCCAGTAATTGCAGGGTAAAGGGCCCCACGGAGGGCACCAGCCTGACTTAGCCAGCCTGATGTCCAGAGGCATGGCTGATCTGCGCTGCTGTGTCTTGTCTATGAAATGAGGACAGTGGTACCCGTCATTACCGAATTCTTTTGAGGGTTAAAATAACAAATGTTTTCAAATGCCTTGCAATGTTCCTGACATATAGGGCTCACTGGTTGTTTGTTCTCTTTGTCCTCTACCCTTTGAGGCAGAAATGTAGAATGCAGGCATGTGCTTCATAAGCGGGGTGTGTGTGTGTGTGTGTGTGTGTGTGTGTGTGTGTGTGTGTAAAAGACAAGGAGGCCACAGAAGAGGGTGGGGCCAGGCACACTTCTAGACTGTGGACTTTACCTGGGCAATGAGATGCCCACTATTTTAAGCAAAACACTTGGTCTGTATTTGAGAAAGATCATTTCCATATAGTTGCACGGAAGATGGACTGCGATCACACATGGAGGCTGTTAAAAATGCAGGCAAAAATGAGCATGGTCTGAACGCCAGCAGTAACAATGGGAAAAGAGAATAATGGGTGAACTCGAGATAATTCTGAGGGTGTATTTCCAGGGCTGGACATAGAAGCTTGCTGCAATACAGGGAGAAGTGGGGAGCACGTTAGCAAGGAAAACAAAAAACCTCTGAGATATCAGTTGGAGAACACGATGACTAATACTATCTAATATTGACCGTATAGCTCTACTCTGGCAAAAAGCATAGAGAAAAAAAGTAAAAATCAGATAAAGAGCATTGAAAGCTTCTGGAAGAAAATGTTACACACTTAGTGTCCACATGGTGTGTGTGCAAGGAGGGGATACTCCACAGCAGCAGCTGTGAAAACCTTGAAATGTGGCCCCTGGACTTCCACAGGGGGAAGCTTGCAGGAGAGAAGGGGCTGAGAGCGTGCGCAGCAGCAGCAGGCCTGGGACGGGAGATCTGCCTCTGGTCTGCACCTTCCCCTCCAGGGCACCCGAAGCTCAGCAGCTTTCTTCTTTTTGCCTTTGCTGCCCCCTGCTGAATTCTAGTAAATCCATCTTACTCAAAAGTTAGGAACAAAGATGAAAAGTTTATCAGCGTTTTCTTACATGTAGAAAAGAGGTCCTGCCCGCCTTCACAGCCCACAACCATAAATCACACATTCTGTCTTCTTTCACTTTCAGAATCTACCCTTTGCTGCATAAAGTGCCTGAGGCCAAAGAGCATTGCATTCCACAACAATCACACGGTCATCTCTAAAATCTGACCGACATTACTAAGAACTTTTCATTAATTTAGATATTCATATAAAGCACACATACGTATCAATATTATGTTTTGTTCCCCTCAGATATAGAGTAACCTGAACCTAACAACTGATCAAGTAATAGTTTTTAGGAGACTCGATTTATATCCATTGTATTTATTATACCAATTATATTTAAAATGAATGTCTCTCAAATGCATTAAAAATGTTCTCCTTAGGAAATCAATTAGATGGAGTTCCTACAATATCAATTTAGTTAGTAAAATGGTTAGCAATATGGGTAGTAAAGCTTTTCCTATAGATGATAGAATTCTAAACTTTAATTCAACCCCTTCCTGACAAACACAAATTCTAAATTCAGAGACAAATTAATCTGACCTCACTCTTTTGCTTTCTAAGAACTATGTTCTTGATCCTTCTCTGAAGGTCCACGGAAGAGGAAAGTTGATTAGAAATACAAGTCCATATCCAAAGTAGCAGAATTAAGTCAGTTGGACCCAACTTATCCACTGTTAGCAGTGCCTTCTCAGTCACAAGCTGTTCAACTGCCCTAAAGCCTGATTCCTTATCTCTACAATGCGGATTTGTTGAGAAAAATTAAACAACAGACGTAAGAGCAGTGTGTACAGCCTGGTACACAGGAAGGGCCAATGCATGTTAGTTAAATCTGAATGTCCTCTAACTGGTGACTTAGAGGCATATTTCTATGACCAGTTCATTACAAACCTGAAATTTTTCCTTTGGAATGTTCCTCCGGGCTCCTTTTGCTAAAACCAAAGCCTCTTCTACTCTGCGGCTTGCTAGAAGATCCTGTATTTGTTTTTCCAAAGGTAATGGAACCAAGATGTAAACTCCTTTACTTGTGGCAACGATCACTCTTCCTGGGAAGAAATTCAGCATTGTTGGAAAGAGGAAAAACATATTGCCTGCAAGAAAGCACACTGCTTTCCCCATACTGGATCATTACCTGATTTGTTGAACAATTTTACCATAGTTTTCTGAATGGAATTCCTACAAAAATTATAAATTATAAGGCTTTTCTTTTTCCCACACTGTCAACTGTCAGAAAATGGCAAACTCTTACTATGACATTTCCAAAGAATACAATCTTGTTTTTTAATACCTTTTTTAAAATTGAGAAATGCTGGTAAAGGTAAGATCCGTGCGGTAAACACATAACACATAGTTCAATAAAGATGCAGAGTTCAAATAGGGAACATTATCAATAAGAATACACAACATTTTTAAAACATTCTTTCCCCTCCAAGTTAGTTCACATAAAATTAAAATTTTAATGCAACATTCTGAAGCATGAGATAATATTTCATACTCACCTGCCAACCAAAAATACCTCCAAAGTCTTGCCATTAATGTATTCCTCTCCCTGCAATCTTGCAAGTTAACCTGGCCCACGGCCACACCGCTATCCTCATTTGATCTGTGAGCTTCTCCACAGGTAGTCTGTGGAGGAGTCAGAACTGCTGTCCAAGACTAGCTCCTACTACTAAGCTTCCCAATTAAATTTGGCTCCCTTCTGCAGAAACTTTTAGCTAAGCACCACCTGTTCATAGGGAACTACTTCTTTCTGTCTTCTGTATCAGAACTAAGGCAGTTTTTCTCATTTTCAAATGACATTCTGTCCCTCCTCTGCCTAGTGTCACTTTTCCTAGGAAGCCTCCCTGTGTTCCCAACCTGGGTAGGTTATATCATCTTCCTCTGTGTGTCCACCACATCCTGAGCCCACCTCTACCACTCAACAGGCACGGCACCACAATACCGCTCTGTGTGAGACCCCAGTGCATGCGCCAGAGCCCCGCTGGAATTAACCCACTTAATGACGGGAACTTTGAGTCTTCTTATCTCCTCAGCATCTACAAAACGGCACTTAACACAGCAAGGGTAATGTTTGGTGGATTAAAATCCTTAAATGGCAAATGCAGCACATAAATCTAGATTTGTTCCTGGTTGGAAGAAAATACGATAAAAGCCATTCTTAAGTCAATTGGGGAAATCTGAATACTGGCAGGACACGAGATGGTATTAACAATTAATGTGAACTTTCTTAGGTGTGAAAATGGCATTGTGGCTTTGTAGGAAAAAGCCCTTCTTCTTAGATGTGTGTGGAAGAATTTTGGGATTAAATATTGTATCTTCCACTTACTTTCAAATGGCTCAGTAAAATGTTGAATCTAGGTAAAAAGTTTCAGGTAGCTTACTTTGTCTCTCTTACAACTTTTCTGTATTGAAAGTGTTCAAAATAAAACTGAGGAAAAGTAGAATAAATCCTTCAAATGGCTTACCATACATATGAGATGAAGTCCTTCCCTGCTCTGCCTTCCCGACTACCCTGGTCTGCGGCAGCCTCAGCTCACACTGCCCCTTCACCCACACCATGCACTACAGTCAAAACAAACTGCTTGTGTGGCCTGAAGCCCACAGTGGCCTCTTGAACAGATTCGCATATACCTTTCTCTCTGCCAGAAGGTTCTTTCACGCAACATCTGCTTGACTGATTCCTATACATCCTTAAAGAATGACTAAAACAGCACCTCCTTCAGGAAGCCCTCCCTGATATCTCTAGGAAATACTTTCTCCTCTGCTCTCACAATGGACCTTATTTGATCGTGATCAACCTCTTATACTGCCATAGCTATTTATTTAAATGTCTGCCTCCCCACTAACTGTGCAGCCCCTGAAGCACAGAAACCGTATTGGAGTCATCTGTGTGTCTTTTATGCTTAGCGCAAGGCCCAGTTCCTAAATGATATTTACTGAAGAAATATCATAAAAGAGTTAAGTAAATTTCATTAAAACTTCTAAGTGGATGAGTACCTTCAAAGTCCTGTAGGATGTGGCCCTCCTTAAAGGGCAGGGTCTGCTTCTGCTGCTGATCCAACATGCTGTGGACTGTGATGAATTCATTATCCAGCGCTATGACGTATGGAAAGGACACGGCTGCCCCAATCACGTTCTCTGACCAGTGCACGGGAGCCCGCTGGGATATCCCTGCGACTGTGGCAAACATGCCTAAAAGCAAGAAGAAAGAGTTAGGTGGGCTTCCAAATGAGCACGGTATCACTTTCCTGTAGCTATGTCGAAATGCAGAACGCCCCCACCCACCAGCAATTTTCCTATATAGTCTTAAATTTCAAGAAAGAAAAATGATATAATACGCTGTATGTGTGAAGAGCCCTACAGGACTTTATTTTTGCGAAGAGAACTACCTTACCTAGAATGTAGATCTGATATTTACTTCTGATTAAAAACGAGGTTGTAATAATATTACCACAAACTTAGCAAAATAAAAAATAAAATAGGCCGGGCATGGTAGCTCACACCTGTAATTCCAGCACTTTGGGAGACTGAGGCAGGCAGATAGTGCTGGAGCTCAGGAGTTTGAGACCAGCCTGGGCAACATGGTGAAACCTCGCCCCTACAGAAAACACAAAAATTTGCCAGGCGTGGGGGTGCACGCCTGTAGTTCCAGCTACTTGGGAGGCTAAGGTGGGAAGATCACTTAAGCCCTGAAGGTCAAGGCTGCAGTGAGCGTGATATGCCACTGCACTCCAGCCTGGGTGACAGAGCGAGAAGCTGTCTGAAAATAAATTTTAAAAATAAAATAAAAATGACGATAAAAATACATTTCCATATAAGCCACATGAAGATTTATAAAGCGTGTGTCTTCATGTGACGACAAAGTGACTTTCAAATAGGGCATAATCCTGAGGATTCTGCTGAATTTCAGCTCAAATAACATGCTCTAGACAGCACAGCTCTCATGGTCACATGAACACCAGCAACATTACCCAGCCTCACCCTGGAGTTCAAACAGGGTCACTGCATTTACCTGCTTACAGCTGGACATCGCCCAACCAGAGAACTATGCATCCCAGAGGCCCTGATGAATGTTTTTAAAATAAAAAGGGCAAGGGCCTGAGGCAGTGATGCATGTCTATAATCCCAGCTACTTGGGAGGCTGATACAGGAAGATTGCTTGAGTTCAGAAATTCAAAACCAGCCTGGGGAACATAGTGAGACTCTTTCTCAAAAAAAAAAGGTGGTGGGGGGGGGCAAAGGAAAAGGATGAAGAGTCAAGAACAAAGGCATCGATGCAAAATGCAAAGCAAAGCTTTCACTAGAATAAAAGAGCGAGCAGTAATTGGCAGAGGAGTCCAGGAGGAACAGTAGGAGAAGCCTCGCAGCCCCACTTAGGAACAGAGGGGACTGTGATCAACACCCACAAACCAATTCTATTCTCTCCAAACAGGTGATAAAGTCTATTGTTCTGTACTGCTGCAAGAGTGTGATTGCTGTCAACATGCAAATGTCACAATTGTGTAAATGGCACACCTTTTAAAAGCATTATTTTCAATTGTGTAATCTCTAAGTTTCATCCACCCCCTTATCTAAGCTGGGAGAAGGAGAGGGAACTGGTAAAGAGTAGCTGAATTATTTACCTTCTTCAAGAAGCACTGTCATAGGACAGGGTATAAAGTCACAATTATCAATTGTATTATGAAGATTTCAACAAAGTATGGCTTTTCAGAAGGTTCAGAACAATTTGTGATGACATGGAAATGGTCACAAATTATATTCAAGGAGAATAGCAAGAAACTAAATAAAAATATGTAGCTTTCAGGAACAGAAAACCAAACACCTCATGTTCTCACTCATAAGTGGGACACAGGAGGGGAGCATCACACACCGGGGCCTGCCAGGGAGTAGGGGCCTAGGGGAGGGATAGCATTAGGAGAAATACCTAATGTAGATGACGGGTTGATGGGTGCAGCAAACCACCACGGCACATGTATACCTATGTAACAAACCTGCACATTTTGCACATGTACCCCAGGACTTAAAGTATAATTTTAAAAAGTGTGTAGCTTTTATGTTTAAAAGTGCATTTACAGTCATTATAGTAATTTGTTCAAACTATTAATTTCTGAAGCCATATAAGGACAATGGTGGTTACTGTGCTGTAGACAGAATCTGTATATAAGTACTGTGTGAGAGGCATTACAAGCGATCTTTCAATTTGCTTGTAATTGTGCCAGTTACAAGCAGAACAAAAGTTAAGAAGGTTGGTTCATTTAGCCCAATGCCCATGTAGCTGAGACAGAGTGCATCATAAAGATTATTGACTATTATTTCCCACCAATCTTAACACTACAACCAACAAGGGATGATAATGAAGTAAAATATTTTCACTATCAAATCTTTTTCCTTTTTTTTGGAGATGAAGTCTCGTTCTACTGCCCAGGCGGGAGTACAGTGGTACCATCTAGGCTCACTGCAACTTCTGCCTCCCGGGTTTATGCAATTCTCCTGCCTCAGCCTCCTGAGTAGCTGGGATTACATGCATGCACTACCATGCCTGGCTAATTTTTGTATTTTTAACAGTGATAGGGTTTCACTATGTTGGCCAGGCTGGTCTAGAACTCCTGACCTCAGGTGATCTGCCTGCCTCAGCCTCCCAAAATGCTGGGATTCCAGGTGTCAGCCACTGCACCCAGCCTATCAATCTTTAAAAAAAGATAAAATTGAATGTATTCTTTACACTCTTCACTATAAGAAATGAAACTGGCCAGGTGTGGTAGCTCAGGCCTGTAAGCCCAGCACTTTGGGGGCCAAAGCAGGTGGATCATTTGAGGTCAGGAGTTCAAGAGCAGCCTGGCCAACATGCTGAAATCCTGTCTCTACTAAAAATACAAAAAATTAGCCAGGCGTGGTGGTGCGCACCTATAATCCCAGCTACTAGGGAGGCTAAGGCAGCAGAATCATTTGAACCCAGAAGGTGGAGGTTGCAGTGAGCTGAGATCGTGCCACTGCACTCTAGCTTGGGTGACAGAGCTAGACTCTGCCACAAAAAAAAAGAAATGAAACCACACAAGTACTAGAAGAAACCACAGGTGAATTTGTCTTTAATCTGGAAGACAGAGAAATCTTCCTAATTATGACTCAAACTCAAGAAGCAATATGTGAAAATACTGATACATTTGATTATATAGAATTTTCTTTTTTCTTTTTGAGATAGGGTCTTGCTGTGTTCCACAGGCTATAGTGCAATGCCTAGTCACAGGCATAATTACAGAGCACCACAGTTTCAAACTCCTGGGCTCAAGCAGTCCTCCTGCCTCCGCTTCCTATAGCTGAGATCACAGGCACATGCCACCACACCTGGCGAGATTATATCAAAAATTTTTAAAAAGCGTTTGCACAGCAAAAAATGGAAACACATACTTGAAACTTGATAACAGAGAAGTTGGTATCTCAAATATATTTTAAAAAATACTTAAAAAAAGGGCTAGAGATAAGAAGAGCTAATTCCCGTCAGAAGAAACGTAAACGGCTTTTAAACGTGAAAAATGTTCAGCTATGCACATAAACAAGGGAAAGGGAAATTAAAACTATACTGAGAAACCTTTTCTAACATACTAGACTGGGAAAAACACGTAAGTTTGGATAACATCCTCTGTTGGCAAAGCTGGAGGGAAACAGGCACTTTTATAGGTTGCTAGGGAGAAATAAAATGGTGTAACTTTTATCAAGGGAGGCTACAGTAATACCTCACATTTATACTTTGACTCTGCTATCTCTCTAGAAAGCTTTCTAATAGATACATTGAAAACAAACACACACATACACACAAATATAAGTCCCTAGGAATAGCTAAAGACTAAAAAAGACCCCAAATGCTCCTCAATAGATGGAACGCATTATGGTACCTCCACATAGCAGAACAGTGCACAACTATAAAAATGAAGGAGGAATACCTCTACAGTATATTATGCTCTGAAGCGATTACCAATATATTAAGTAAAAAAAGCAAGTATGCCACCACTTAGCCAAGAAGGAGGAGATACAAATATTTACATATTTATGTTTTACTGTAAAATGAAAGAATAAACCCTAAAAATAAAGGTTACCTATGGCAGAGGGAAACTTGGTAAAAAAAAAAAAAAACTGGCTGTGAGCTTAGACCTCTTTGATGGTATCTTGCTGTATCCATCTGTCTTGGAACTTTGTAAACATTTATATAATAAAAAAAAACAAAGCAATTTCTAAAAATCAAAAGTAAAATGAAACAAACGAATCTAACTATAAATCTAGTTGATGGCATAACCACATGGAAAACTATTCCAAGTGACTTTAAAACACAGTAATTTGACTATATGCCTAATACCCAAAGGACAGAAAGGGCCGCAAACCACCAAAGTTTCCAATAATTATATTGTGGGAGTGGTAGTGTCGGACCAGTTACTCTGTTGTATGCACTGTGGGATGAATCAAAGGAGTAATTATGTGGAAAGAGTAGAGAAGTAAGATTTTTGGTGTGGCTGAAAGGAGATACAGGTACAACGATGGATTGGGTCTATCAACATGATTTCACGATGAAATTATCGTGAAAAAGCATATCCTTACCCAGGTGCAGGGGTGCATGCCTAGAGTCCCAGCTACCTGGGAAGCTGAGGCAGGAGGCTTGCTTGAGCCCAGGAGTTCAAGGCAAGCCTGGGCAACACAGCAAGACCTCGTTTCTAAAAGAGTAAAATTAAATAAAAAAGACTTACTTCCCAGCACTGCCTACTGAAAGGAGGACCTAGAAACAATGAGCAGCAATCACCTCTAGCTCCCAGACTGTGGTCTGTAAACATCAAGGCTCTTTGGAGACATGGCTGAAACCAGACCCAGGTGAGCCAGGAACACACTGAAAGTCAAGGAAGGAATCAAATTTCTAGGGGCATGAAAAAGGACTGGTGAGTGCTCCAGAATAAACTCCCACTAGGCATGGATAAAACCAAGCACCTCACATACAGTTAAATTCATGAGTTTATTATGATACTTTTTAGAAAGCCATTTTTGTAGGAAAGAGACCCCCATATTGAAAATTGCCTCATCTTGCCCTTCTCTATAAAGTATTTGGGGATAACCAAACAGTTATGGAGAAGTTTCGCTTCACAGATGCATTCCCCCCGCCACCACCATGGGAAGGAAGAATGGAGACAAACAGTATGTCGCCATTTAGCAGCTCTGAATAACCGAACTGTTCTGGACAGTAACTGTCAACAGCTGTTAACATTACAAAGTGATGAAGGCATTAGGTAACCCTGACAGAAGTACTCCACCTCTAGGCAGTAGTCTTGCCTCCCGCAAAACAAGCACATTTTTAAAAACCCTGAATCTCCTAACTACTATTTGAAGATAAAACAGAGGTCAGAGAGGCACGTCAAACAATACTATGGAAATGAAATCATTAAAATTCACATTGTGGGACACTGTAGATGAAACCACCCAATTTCTTCAACAAAAAAATTAAAGAAAAACAAAGGGGTTGAAGCAGAAAACTGAAGATTAAAAAACAGTAACAGATCAATCAATTGTAATGTATGGGCCTTGTGTGAAACTGATTCAAACAAGCTGAAAAATAAACATAGGAATACTTAAACATAAGTGTATATGCCTATTTATGTCTATCATGATGTAGGTAATAGGAGAAATAGGACACATCTAGATACATTTGATGTCAAGGAATTACTGTCAGGTTTTTTAGGAATGTAATACTATTGTGGTTTTCTTAGGTATCTGTAACTTAGAAATACATATTAAAACGTTTACAGATGAAATGCTATGATGTCTGGGATTTGCCTCAAAATAAGCAAAGGGCATAATGTGTATAAACTGAGAATTCCTGATGCTGGGTGATGTCTCTACCAGGTTCATTATGTTATTCTCTTTATTATACAAGCTTATATATGCTTTCTACAATAAAAAATTTCACAATACAGAATTCCTCAATTAAAAAAAAAATGTGGCTGGGCTAAAGAATTCTTCCTTCAAAAAGTCAGAATCTGTGCTGCCAAGCTATGAAAAGATGTGGAGGAAAATTAAATGCATATTACTCGCTGGGTGTGGTGACTCACACCTGTGATCCTAGCACTTGGGAGGCTGACGTGGGTGGATCCCTTAAGGTCAGGAGTTTAAGACCATCCTGGCCAACATGGTGAAACCCTATCTCTACTAAAAATACAAAAATTAGCTGGACATGATGGTGTGCGCCTGTAGTCCCAGCTACTCAGGAGGCTAAGGCAGGAGAATCGCTTGAACCCGGGAAGTGGAGGTTGCAGTGAGCCGAGATCACACCACTACACTCCAGCCTGGGTGATAAAACAAGACTCCCTCTCGGTTGGGGGTTGGGGGAGTAAAAAAAACAAAAACAAAAAGCCTATGACTAAGCAAAAGAAGCCAATCTGAAAAGGCTACGTACTGCATGGTTCGAACTAGGTGACACTCTGGAAGAGAAAAAACCCAAGGAAACAACAAAAAGACAAGCAGTTGCTAGGGCTTAGGGGAAGGGAGGGATGAACAGGTGGAGCAAAGAGGACTTTCAGGGTGGTGAAATGATTGTGAATGACATTATAACGGCAGATTCATGTCATTACACATTTGTCAACCTAATATAAACTATGATTCAGGTACTAACGTTGTGAGCCTTGTACCACTGTCCTGTGGAGAACAGGAGAGCAGGAGGTCTTTGGGAGCTCTCCGTAGTTTCCTCTCAGTTTTGCCGTGAACCTAAAACTGCTCTAAAAAATAAAGTCTATTTTTTAAAAAAGTGAAAATCAAGATATGTACATAAAATATTTCATGACAGGAATTCTTGTTATTACAAGAAAATGGGTTTGCACTCAGCACTTTGAAATGAGGTGTCTATACGAAAACTCCAAGGATAAAAAATACCTGTGTTAAGAGGAACTCACTCTCGCCAGCATCCCTGTACCACAAACATATAAACTAATTCTAATATGAGATGCCCCTGGCTGGAAGAAAATACCAGGAGACATCACTAAGGTTAAAGCACTAATTCTTAATTTTGATCAGGCTGTCCAGAGAATTAGTTAAGGCCACACGAGAACTGCTAAAGCCCTTTTTGAGGAGCTAGCTACGAAAAACGTTTTGGTGGGATGAAATGGCAGGACATAAAAGAGAAAATGTTATAGACATGACATTAAAAACACTTAGTGAGCTACCTCAACTAATTTTCATTTTTTAAACTTTATTTTATTTATTTTTTTTAGATAGAGTCTTGCTCTGTCATCCAGACTGGAGTATAGTGGCACAATCTCAGCTCACTGCAACCTCTCTCCCCCTCGGTTCAAGCAATTCTTCTGCCTCAGCCTCCTGAGTGGCTAGGATTACAAGTGCTTGCCACCACACCCAGCTAATTTTTGTATTTTTAGTAGAGATGGGGTTTCACTATGTTGATCAGGCTGGTCTCGAACTCCTGACCTCAGGTGATCCACCTGCCTCCGCCTTCCAAAGCACTGGGATTATGGGCGTGAGCCACCTTGCCCAGCCTCAACTCTTTTTAGAATGAGGAGGAAAAATTATTAAATGACAACCCACCCTTATGGGAAAATTTTACTAGGAAGCCTTATGGAGTTATTTTTGTAGTTATTTACTTAAAATAGTTTTCTCACTGTTAGAGTAGATATATAGCTAAACATGAGCAGGAGGGAAGAGCCCCTGAGAAAAAGGAGGTCTGGAAGATCTCACATCCCAGAGACTATCAAAAACATGCATGCTGGCTAGGTGTGGTGGCTCATGCCTGTAATTGCAGCACTTTGGGAGGCTGAGGCTGGAGGATCACCTGACATCAGGAGTTCGAGACCAACCTGGCCAACATGATGAAACCCCATCTCTACTAAAAATACAAATATTAGCCGGGTGTGGTGGTGGGTGCCTATAATCCCAGCTACTTGGCAGGCTGAGGCAGGGAGAATTGCTTGAACCTGGGAGGTGGAGGTTGCAGTGAGCTGAGATCGTGCCATTCCACTCCAGCCTGGGCAACAGAGATTCCATCTCAAAAAAAAAAATAAATGCATGCTAGATATGAGCAGAGAGGTACGAAGGGGGTAAAGGAGAAATTCCAAAGTGACATGCAGGTGCAGTAAGTGTGGGGCTGACCACTGTACAACCTTCCTGGGGTGGAGGTAAGAGCAATGCAGCCATTAGGTAGGATTCACATCCACCACCAGCCACACATGCACACCAATTCATCGTAGGAGACGGTCCCACAAGCTTAGGGTAGAAACTAGGTAGGAGGAAAAGGCAGGGACTTAAGGCAGAAGCAGGAAAACCAAAGAAAAAAAGGCAGAAACTTAAGACAGGTGGGAACTTCAAGAAAATATCCAGCATCATAAAAACCTGATACAGAACTCTCAGGGCTGCTGGCTCCCTCTCTCAGCATCCTACACTGCCTCATCTTTCAGAATGTACTGTCTCTTTCCACATAAACTCTCTGCTCTCTACTTCCCTTCAGTAAAGCTCTCTGCTATCCCTGAACTGCCTCTTGGCCAAAATCTTTCTTCCAAGATAACAACATGCTGAGAATGTCCCGTTCCCCGTACCACCACCAGAGCTGTTTTCAAGCTCCACTTCACTGTACAAGAAACTGGTTTGATGATTCTAACCCCATGTCCACAAAACGATCGAACTGGATTTCATCAAGCACTGGGCAGGCACTCCTGCCTCTGTCTTGCCACACACGCCCAATGTTGCTGAGGATTTATTCTGCACAGCGCCAATCTCACTCTCTGGTTTCAACATGCAATCACAGAGGCCACCCAAAAAGACCAGGAGCACAAACACATTTTCCTCACCCAGCCCTCCAGGGCCCGCCAGCAGGAACTCCTGTCTCCCTATCCTCTTGACAATTGGCGGCCTCTCCTCGCTGCAGTAGGGAAACAGATCCTGGGAGACACCTGTGCTGTAGTTGTGGATGATGTACTGAGTGGTCAGAGCCAGACACAGGAAGTGGCCGTCCACAGCTACAGCGAGGGGCTGCTCAGAGGTTGACACTTCCTTGACGATCTGCACCCGGTCCTCGTACACCAGAAACATCTGGATGGTTCTGCGTTTGACAGAGATGATGCAAACTTCCACACAGAATGGGTCCCCAGTCACAGGGTTCTCATTCAGTGCAAACGTGACTGCCCCCTTGATGCGGGCTCCTGAGGGCACTGGCTCGAGGTTCAGCATGTGGACCAGGCTGATGGAGTTGTCACACAGCACCAGCAGCCTGTTGAGTGCTGAGGCTGCGCGCAGCTCGCTCACAGGCTTCTTGAAGCCCAGGTGCCTGTGCAGCTGTTTCGTGGCAGTGAACGTGGCCGGCCCGGCAGGCACTGGCCTCTCCTCCAACAGGAAGTGGTAGACGAAGCAGTCGTTGGTGCCCACGTAGAGGTCCCTGCCGCAGCACTCCACACACTCAATGTTGACACGCTCCTTGTCGCCCATCAGCAGCTCCCACTCCACGGCAGAGACAAGCGTAAAGGCTTTGATGTTCATCATGTCTACTGGCTGATCTGCCGGAAGAGAAAGAGGAAAGCTACTTTTAGAGGAACAAGGAAAAAGCAGAAACAGAGGTTGTAATAATGATATACGGATTCCCCAGTTATAATTTTCATTAAATAAAATCATTCCACACTGTCAAAAAATAGAAAGAAACCTTTTCCCCACTGATCTCCCCCATCAGACAGCAAGAGACCCCGCAGAAAAGCATAGACACACACACCCATACACACACATGCATGTGCTTGTGATCACGTGCCATCCTGCTCAGTCCCCACACAGAGTCACCTGGAGCCTCCTCACATTGCTCCTGAGAGACACACTTGCAGGCAGGAGACAAATGCCTGCATTCACCCACAGACAACGTAACAAAAGGATTTCTGTGCAGCAAGAGGATGGCTTGACCCCAGGGGCTGCAGGCCAGCCTGGGCAATATAATAAGACCCCATTTTAAAAAAAAAAGGGATTTCTGAAAAAGGCAGAAATGATCCTCACTGATCTTCCCTGAGTTTCTACAGCTGCTTGAATATGCGCTTTAGTCAATGAACACAACCACAGTCACAGGATCCTGCTGGGGACACCAAGGCAGGAGCCAGGCTTTGGATACCTTTGTGTTCTTCCCAAAAAGGCAGACACATCAGCCCCCACTCCAGAGTAAACATTCATGTGGAGAGTAAAGGTGTACCTCAGATCTCGAAAGGCTTTCAGGTGGTGAGTGGATCTATTTGCTGGATGTGTGGACTGGTCCCTGGTTCCCACTGGAAGCAAGACTTTCCCACACACTAGCCTGTGGCCTCCTACTTCATCCCCTGCGAGAACGGTGGTTTCACACTCCGCAAAGTCAGAGGGAGAAGACCAGGCAAGGTGGCCTTTCCTGACTTCTCAGGTGACCAGAAGCAAACTCAAAGGCACCATCTCTGTGATCGGGAGCAGGGCAGGGGATGAGAGACCTGGAAAGAGGACTGCAGAGAATGACGGGCACTGCAGGGCAGCTGGCTGGGCTTGCGTCAGCACTGCTCCATGTTCAGAGAGCTTGAAGTGAAAGGTCCCCTACTACTATCACTTCCTCACTTCAAGCCCTCTGAACATGGAACAGTGCTGCTTCATGAGAGCTTAAGCTCCTAATACTTGGAGGCATTCCAGCAAAGAGGGGAGACCTCTCAGAAATATTCAAGAAAGGTTCAGGGAAGGGAAGGAATCAGAGCACTTCTTTGGTGCCTTTCTACTTGAAAATTTTGGAACTCTAAAATTTCTTGTCTGCCCCCATCCATGGGGGCAATGACAGCTACACACAAGTGAGATTGCAGCCCCTTCCCTAGGCCCCCTCCCTAGGAGGGAGGGCACCCCAGGACTGAGGAGGAGGGTTGTCTGTGGACACATCAGTCCTTCCTGTTTTTTTCCCATCACTTGAGCAAATTACTTGATGTTATGGTCAGAAAGTTTGTTCCCCCTCTAAAATTCATACGTTGAAACTTAATCCCCAGAGGTGTTGGGAGGTGAGGCATCTGGGAGGTGATTAGGTCATGAGGGTGGAGCCCTTAAGAATGGCATCAGTGCCCTTATCAAAGAGGCCCCAGAGATCTTATTTGTCCCTTCCACTGTGTGAGGAGGCAGCTAGAAGGCACCACCCCTGAGGGATGGGCCCTCTCCAAACACTAAGCCTGCCATGCTTCAATCTTGGACTTTCCAGCTTCCAGAACGGCGGGCAATACATTTCTGTTGCCTATTAATTACCTAACGTATAGGAGTTTATTACAGCAGCCTGAAGGGACACTTGGTTATTCCAGTCTCAATTGCCTCATCTGTGAAACGAGCATAATAACGGTACCTACTTCACAGGACTGTTGCAGAATTAAGTAAATCAGTTCATATAAAATGCTCACAGTTGGCACCCAACACTTAAACTTTTGGATCTCATCATACACACACTGATTCCCTCCCAGTGTGGATCGGCTCCCATTCCTCTCTCAAACTACCTGCCTGCTTCAGGTGTTTATTTCCCAAGCTGGGCACCAAGAGATTAAACAATGCTGTCTTCTGTCCTCAGATATGAGTAACCTGTTCACCTCTGCCAAAAGACAGACTGCAATGTAAGCTAGAACACACACACATCTGCCCTACCCCTAAAACATCTTCACACTCATTTATGGGCGCTCATCTTCACAGAAACTATGGAACAGAGCTGGGGGAAGTGCAGAGGGAGGCTCAAAAGGCACCACAGAGAAAGAATCATGTCCATCTACCTGGAGGCTCTGGGAACATCCCTAGAATCCCAGGTATGGCTGGGTGAAGAACTCCAGCAAATTTCTACAAATAGTCTCTGGCACAAACAGTTCTTAAACAGCATCATGTATTTGTCTCAACCAAACATAACCACCAAAACCCACCTAGACCATATTTTTTTTCTCCATCTAAATGCTAATGAGTAAAACCCAGATATTGAGATGCAGGTTTCCAGACATCTAAGTCAGTGAAAGTGAAGTAATATAAAATACTTCTTCCTTATTGATCAGTGCATCAGGGTTGTCTTTTTAAAATGGCAGGATTAAGCAATTCTGCCATTTAAAATATAAATTGTGCCTCCCTTTGTGGAAGAAATAGAGAAACTCTGGGCACCTACAATGAAACTCCTTTTATTTAGCTCCTTAAAAGCATATTATCCATAATTCCAGCCCCTGTCTTAGGTTAGCATAAGGGATAAACAAAACACATTTGCAGTAAATAATATCCTCATATTTAGTCTAAATCCTGGGATGGATAGAGAAGGGGAGAGGGAGAGAGAGCCATAGGAAAAACATGGTTTACTAAAAAGTCATAACTATAATATTTAAAAAGAAATGGAATATTGTTTCATTATCTAGTAAACTAGTTACTCATGCCTTGCTAAAGATAAGCTTCCTATTAGAGGCCTTTAAATTAAGGACTTACTTTGGTAATTAAATGTGAAAAAAACTGTAATGATGCAGAATTACATGGAGGTAAATGAAAGCTGAAGAAGCAATGTGCTAGCACTTAAAAATGATTTATTCTTACCTGTCTCTACAAAAAAATATATAAAAAATTTAGCCACGCATGATGAGGCACTACCTGTATTCCCTCCTACTCAGGAGGCTGAGGCAGGAGGATCGCGTGAGCCCCGTGGTTTTCAGCTTCAGTGAGCCGTGATTGCACCACTGCACTCCAGCCTGGGAAAAACTGTGAGATGTTTTCACAGCAATAACAACAACAACAAAATTAATTTAAAAAACGATCTTTTTTAAGCAGTGGGAAAATTCTCTCCATGATGTAATGAACATGATACATTTACTTAGATAAAATATGAATCCTAAAAAGATAAACTTTAGGCCACACCTGTATTTTCATGAAATATAACTTGCTGGGGTTCTGAATCAGAGAAGTTTCCACATGGTAATAAAAGGAAACATTTCTCTAAGGTGTACAATTCATACCTTACTGTGTGATCTCAAAATGATCTAAAATTTAAACTTTTTGTTAGAACTTTACTTTAAGGCTGGGCACAGTGGCTCACACCTATAATCCTAATACTTTGGGAGGCCCAGGCAGGAAGATCACTTGTGCCCAAGAGTTCAAGACCAGCCTGGGCAACATATTGAGACTCGATTTCTATTTCTTTTTAAATAAGAATATTAAATAAAAAATGACTTCACTTTAAAAGTATGATTATAATATTTTTAAAGTAAGAATATTAAATAAAAAATAACTTTCCTTTAAAAGTATGATTATAATAAGATACATACCTAGGTAGGGAAGAGATTGGGAAATGCTAGTATGCTCAAGGACCGTAATTTAATTAAAGCTAACATTGCATGTGCAGCAAGCACCTCTAAGCATGCAAAAAACAAAAATAAACAGTTACAAGACACAATCCCACTTCCTAAGAGTCTCCTCATCCTGTTAAGGAAATAGGACTAGAAAAATAAATCAGTAATGGTATAAGGCAATATGTGCTAAGGGTCAAAAAAATATTAGTAATTATTTCCTACTAGGTTAAGAATATGCACATCAGCATTTTCAAGATTCTGCCACTGGTGATAATCAGAATCTTAGTCAGCATCTTTAAAAATGCTAATGTAAAAATACTAATCTTTTTCTACAAATGTACACAGAAACATTACCTTTTAGTCAGGATCTGGTATCAATTTAAAAGAATTGATGACCTTTGGCTGGGCACAGTGGCTCATGCCTGTAATCCCAGCACTTTGGGAGGCCAAGGCGGATGGATCACCTGAAGTCAGGAGTTTGAGACCAGCCTGGCCAACATGGTGAAACGCCATCTCTACTAAAAATACAAAAATTAGCTGGGCATGGTGGCACATGCCTGTAATTCCAGCTACTTGGGAAGCTGAGGCAGGAGAATCACTTGAACCTGGGAAAGGGAGGTTGCGGTGAGCAGAGATCATGCCACTGCACTCCAGTCTTTTGGCATCTTTCTGGCTACACATGGGGCTGGGTGCCACAGATTTTATATTACCCATTAGTTTCAAAGAAAGTTTCTGCGTTCTTTACTTAGAGACCTGTTACAAAAGCTATGTAGGCTTCTAGAGGCCCCACTTCTTTTCATAGCACAGGCCAAGGCGAGGAGAGATGACGGGGATGAGTCCATGGGCCGCACAGAGCACTGGCTACGTCCGGATTTCATGGACACTGTCTGTGCTACAAAGCAAGCACTGTGTCCAGATGGATCTCCTAGCGAGTTCCACTAAACACTTAGGAACCACCTAATTCCAATTTCACATAATAAGTGTTTCTAAGAATAAAAAGAAAATTCTAAATAAAAAGAATAAAGAGTAAAGAATTTTCTAAGAATAAAAAGAATTCTAAATAAAAGAGGGAACATATCCTCACTTTATTTTATTAAAGTAGTTGAAAGTATAACTTTATATTCAAACCAGGTAAGGATATAAGAAAAAGGAAAATCACAGATCATTCTGACTCACAAATAAACCTGCAAAAATATTAGCACACAAAATCAACAAATATATATTAAAAATACATTATGGCTAAGTTGGGATGCAATATTGGTTTAAGGTAATAAAATCTTTCGTTTAGCTCACGACATTTATAAATTAAAAGAAAAAACCGAATTATTTCAATAGATGCAGAAAAAGCGTTAAATAAAATTTAACATCCATTTGCAACAAAAACTTGTAGCATATTATCCTGATATCTAAAGCAAACAAAACCCCTAAGAGCAAAATTTAAAAATCATTCCTTTTGAAACAAGGAACAAGACAAGAATGTCTACTATTGCCACCTGTTATGGGTTGAAATGACTCTCCCCCAATCATGCTGAAGTCCTAACCCCTAGTACCTGTGAATGAACCTTATATGGAAATAAGATGATCAGAGTCATTTAGGGAGGGCTCTAATCCAATATGAAATTTGTACACAGAGACAGACACAGAGAAAAGACAAGTGAAGACACAGGAAGAGGAAGGGGATCTATAAGCTAAGGAATGTCTGAAGTTACTAGACCTTGCTCTCAGATTTCTACCCTCCAGAACTATGAAGTAATAAGTTTCTGTTGTTTAAGGCACCCAGCCTGTAGTACTTTCTTACAGCAGCCCTAGAAACTAATACACAATCTCAGCTCAACACTGTATTAGAGTCTTTGCCAGTATGATAAAACAAGAATAGTTATAAAGAATTGAAAACAGGCCGGGCTTGGTGGCTCATGCCTGTAATCCCAGGCAAGGGTGAGGCAGGCGGATCACCTGAGGTCAGGAGTTCGAGACCAGTCTGGTCAACATGATGAAATCCCATCTCTACTAAAAATATAAAAATTAGCTGGGCATGGTGGCAGGAGCCTGTAATCCCAGCTACTTGGCAGGCTGAGGCATGAGAATTGCTTGGACATAGGAGGCAGAGGTTGCAGTGAGCCAAGATCACACCACTGCACTTCAGCCTGGGTGATAGAGCAAGACTCTGTCTCAAAAAAAAAAGTAAAAGAAAAACATAAAATTATTAAAATTATAATTATTAACAAATGACATTACTGTTTACATAGAAACCCACAAAAAATCTATTAGAATTAATGACTTTATAGTTTGATTTTTTAAAAAAACTAAAGTAATTTATATTTCTAGCCCCCAAATTAGAAACTTAAAAAAAACTTACAGTAGTAGAAAATATAAGGTAGGAAAGAATTATCTAACAAGATATTTAAGATCTTTATGGATAAAATCATAAAATCTTATTTTTAGACATTAAGGAAGACCTAAATTATCATCTTGGAAGGCTTTTCTGCAGAAATTGACAAGGTGGTTTTAAATTTTAAATGAAAATCACAGAACATAGCATAGTCAAAACAATCTTGAAAGTGAAGAACAACACTGAAGGACCTACACTAACTGATTTCAGAAATTGCTGTAACACTACAATAATTAAGACATAAGGACAGACAAACAGGTCAAGCCCCAAAGTGGGAGAAAAGTTTGTAATGCATGTATCTGGCAAATGATTTATATCCAGAATATAGAAAAACTCCTACAAACCAATAACAAGAAGACAAACATTTTTTAAATGGGCAAATGACTAAAACACTTCACAAAAGGTATATGGATGATCAGTAAGAACATGAAAAGATACTCACCATCATTAACCAAGACATTTATTTTAAGCTACAATGAGCGATCACTTCACACCTACCAAAACAACTACCATTAAAAAGACCGACAACAATCAAATGTTATTGAGGATATAGAACAACTGGCAATCTCATACATTGCTGGAAGGAGTTTAAAATGGTCAGCTTTGGAGATCTGTTCAGCAGTCTTTTAAAATTTAAACATGCATTTGTCCAGTTATAGCACATTTAATATTTCCATTTCTCTTGGATATATATCTATATCCACAAAAAGACCAGCATAAGACATAAGATATGCACAGCAATCTTATTCATATTAGTGGGAAAAAAAGAAGGGGAACAGCTCAGTTTTACCCACTTACCCCCATTTAATTGTGACATATTTATACAGTGGAATATACTTAGAAATAAAAAGAAATAAACTACTGACAAAGGCAACAAATAAATGACCCTCAAAAACACTGAGAGGAAGAAATCATTCCTAGATTGTGTACTTCCAATGATCTGAACTTCAAAAGTAGGCAATGCCAATCTATAGTGACAGAAATCAGAACAGTGTTTACTTTGGAAGGAACGGGATGACTAAGAGGAAAGGGACACAGGGAACTTTCTGAGTGAAAGACATAGTCTATATCTTACTTAAGGTATTAGCTATGCAAGTGTATGGATTTATCAAAATTCATTGATTTGTGCATTTATGTTCTGTATTTTACTGTATTCAGATTATGCTTTTACAAAAAAAAAAAAAAAAAAAAAAAAATCCCCTAACTGATCCAGAGGAAAAATATGTCATTCCAATACAAACTCGTACAGGTACAGGGAATATGTGTGTGTGTGTAACTCAAACAGCAGATTCTAAAACTTACATGGCAGAAACAGAGAAAGAATCTGTTTAATAAACCTGGTTGAATTCACAAACTGCATGTTCCTTGTTTAAAATTTTATTGCATGGAAACACATTTATCAAACAAATAAGTGATTTATAATTTATTAATTTATCGAAATTCCATGCTTAGTTTATATTGTATCCATATTTAATGGTCATTTCTCAGGATATCAAAGTCCAATTTGGGGCATTCCATCCATCATTTCCCATAAATACCGGCTGGAAGGTGAAGAGAAAGATCAGCACCTGGTAGATGGTTCAGGCGCAAACACCCTGCCCCGTGGCCCTGTGCACCTTCTGGGGCAGCAGCTTCTGTGAGGCCAGCCTCTTATGTCATGGGCTTCTGTCCCTCTCCCTTCCACTTCTAGGGCCACGTAAGTATCTCCACTCTCAGTTTCAATTTACTATCTTAATCTTCTTTCCATTTCCTCTGTACTAAATCTCACCAAGGGCAGGCAATCATTTAAAAAGTCATAGCACAAAGAACAAATATGAAGTAAGAGCAATTTTTTTTTTTCTTCTTTTTTTTTTTGAGAGAGTCTCACTCCATCGCCCAGGATGGAGTGCAGTGGAACAACCTCGGCTCACTGCAAGCTCTGCTTCCTAGGTTCAAGCAATTCTCGTGCCTCAGCCTCCTGAGTACCTGGGATTATAGGCGTGTGCCATTTTGCCCAGCTAATTTTTGTATTTTTAGTAGAGATGGGATCTCACCATGTTGGCCAGGCTGGTCTCCAACCCCTGACCTCAAGTGATCCGCCTGCCTCATCCTCCCAAAGTGCTAGAATTAGGTTGTGAGCCACTGCATCTGGCCAAGGGCAATTTTTAAAGTAGATAATCTAAACATAAAGAGAGGCTTATGGGAGGGGTGAGGTGGGTAACTTTGGGAGGCCAAGCACTTTGGGAGGCCAAGGTGGGTGGATCATCTGATGTAAGGAGTTTGAGACCAGCCTGGCCAATATGGTGAGAACCCGTCTCTAATAAAAGTACAAAAATTAGCTGGGCATGGTGGCAGGCGTCTGTAATCCCAGCTACTCAGGAGGCTGAAGCAGGAGAATCACTTGAACCCAGGTGGGGAAGGTTACAGTGAGCCAAGATTTCGCCATTGCACTCTAGCCTGGGCAACAAGAGCAAAACTCCATCTCAAAAAAAGAAAAAAAAAAGGCTTGTAGCAACCAACATTAAACATTAGCATAACATATATCTAAGATTTTAATATATATGTTTAACACATATAAGTATATATATGTTAACACATATACACATATTTGTATGTATTTGTTATATACACACATACATACACACAGACAAAATAGGAAACTACTAATCTGCTACAGTGATAAATATATTCTGCCAAAAGAATGCTATGACAAACTGGCATTTATTAAGATGGCCTCTTTACCAGTAATTATTGTTGAACCAAAGAATGACACTTTGAGGCTGGGCATGGTGGTTCACGCCTGTAATCCCAGAACTTTGGGAGGCCGAGATGGGAGGATCACCTGAGGTCAGGAGTTTGAAACCAGCCTGGCCAACATGGAGAAACCCCATCTCTATTAAAAAAAAAAAAAAAAGAAAAAGACACTTTGTTATCTGTTCCAACAAATAACATCCACCTGAGAGCCAGCTTTAAGATTGGCTTCGTGTCCTACGTGTCTGCAAAAAACCCTTACATTTTCAATTACTTCACAGCTTATAAAGAAACAGACTCTTCAGAACCGTAGGCAGCTATATGTGTTCCAGAACTTCATCACCCTGGGGGAGGCACCACAAAAACTCAGCCCTGTAATAGAAGACACTGCCCTATGAATAAGCTAAAGATTAATTCTATATCTGTATTTTAAAAAGGACACACTACCTCAAGTAAAGATTTGTTATTTTCTCATTTTACAGCAAGAAGTTTGCCCAAAAGATAAACTCCAGACTCAGCTTAGGATGTACAGCCCTTAATATTTTAACCTTAGCCAACCTTTCCTCTTTTAGTAAGAAAAATTACAGCCATTAACCTACTAGTATTCTTCCATAATATCAGTCTCTTGTTTTACAAGCTACAATCAGTTCGGAATTGCTGCTGAGTTCCAAAGAGCCTGTATCTGTCCAAGGCACTCTACAAACCAAGCGGTCGTCAAAAGGGATTTCAGCAACTACTACCCTCAGACACCTTTGCAAGGGATTAACGCTGTGAGTCAGATAATAGTTACCATTAACTACAGTGGTGGGATTGAATTTAACAATGTAATAATCCCTAAAGGAAAACACACTGCTTCTTCCTCATCTGCCGAATATGACACTTGTCCATATAGAAAGTTGCAACGTCTAGGGGACAAGGGCAGTTTCAGAATGGACCTTCAGAGGACGGCACACATTCCCACACACTGGACTTCCTCTGGCTTTAGGCATAAGTGTCCTTTCTTTGCATCTTCCTGCAATTTACAGTTTTTGTATAAATACAATGACTTATTGATTGATTGATTGAGATGGAGTCTGGCTTTGTTGCCCAGGCTAGAATGCAGTGGCATGATCTCGGCACACTGTAATCTCTGCCTCCCAGGTTCAAGTGATTCTCCTGCCTCAGTTTCCTGAGTAGCTGGGATTACAGGCACGCAACACCATGCCTGGCTAATTTTTGTATTTTTAGTAGAGACACAGTTTCACCATGTTGGACAGACTGGTCTCGAGCTCCTGACCTCAGGTGATCTGTCCACCTCGGCCTCCCAAAGTGCTGGGATTATCAGCATGAGTCACTGTGCCCAGCCTACAATGACTTTTTTAGTTTCTATTTTGCCGTTTTAATATAGAACCTTTAAAGAAAAAACAAATGTTTCTGAGAAGCAGTTTCTCAGTTAATCTGGATAAACATATCTACTAAGACCATGAAGCCACAGACAGAGAGTGATGTCCGTCACAAAGGAAAACTGAACGCAGTGGCATGCTGCATAATGACATTTCCATTAACAACGGACAGCATCTACAACAGTGGTCCCACAAGGTTACAATGCAGTTGAACAAGTCCTATCACTTACAGGCAATATAACTGTGGGAACGTTGTAGTGCAATGTGTCACTCGCGTGTGTGGTGTTGCTAGTGTACACAAACCTACTGTGGTGCCAGTCACAGAAAAGTCTAGCATGTACCATTACATACAGAGTGCAGTACTTGGTATAATGACAATAAATGACTATGTTACTGGTTTATGTATTTACTGCACTACCCTTTTTATCATTATTTTAGAGCATGCTCCCACTTATGCAGAAAAAAATAAGTTAATTGTAAAACAGTCCTTCAGGAGGATTTCAGAAGAAGGAATTGTTATCACAGCTGACAGCTCTATGCGTGTTACTGCCCCTGAAGGCCTTCCAGCGGGACAAGATGCGGAGATGGATGTCAGGGATAAGGATGACCCTGACCCTGTGCAGGCCAAGGCTAATGTGTGTGTGTTTCTGTCTTCATTTTTAACCAAAAACTTTAAACTAAAAAATAAAATTAAATCAATAGAAAAAAACTTACAGAATAAGGATCTAAAGAAAATATTTTTGTACAGCTATGCAACATGTGTTTTCAGCTACGTTATTGCAAAGAGTCAAAAACTTAAAAAGTTACAGTAAGCTAAGGTTAGCTTATCACTGCAGAGAAGTATTTTCAGAACAAATTTAGTGTCGTCCAAGTGTACAATATTTATAAAGTCTATAGTCGTGTACAGTAATGTTTTAGGCCTTCACTTTCACTTGCCACTCACTCACTGACTCACCCAGAGAAACTTCCAGTCCTGCAAGCTCCATGCATGGTAAGTGCCCCATACAGGTGCATCCTTTTTTTTAAGTCTTTTATACCCTATTCTTTTCTTTGTTTAGATGTGTTCAGATATCCACAGACTCTTGTGTTACAGGATTCTCTTGTGCCTAGAGATTCAGTACAGTAGCATGCTGCACAGGTTTGTAGCCCAGGACCAATAAGCCATACCCATATAGCCTAGGCGTATGATATACCATACTGGATGGTACAGTATATCATACGTCTAGGCTATATGGGTATGGCTTATTTGTGTAAGTTCACTCAGTGATGTTCATAAGGTCACAAAATTTCCCAATGGGAGATTTCTCAGAACATATCCTAGTTGTTAATTGATGCATGACTGTGCATTATATATTAGCTCTAAAAACCACACCTGTAAGTGAATTGACAAAAGAAGCCACAGATCCAAACAGCCTTTGAGAGGAATGGGGAGCAGACAGAACCTGGCACACTTCAGCTGTTCACAGCTCCTAACCAGTTAGGATGCTGGTGCCATATAATTAGGAGAGAAAGCTAAATCACCAGGGCCTCAACCAAAAGCAAACCATGGTGGTGAGGAGAAAGGTGAAGGACAGGGATGGTGTACAACACGGTGGGAGACCTTGCCTTACTCCACTTGGTTTTTGAGGCCAGTCCTGAGAAGCTTAAGAGAGAGAGACTCAGAAGCATGTACTGGAGGCCAGTTTTCTTGTGGTCCCAGTGATGGTGGCTCTTCTGATGCCAGAATGGGGAGGGAGAGCCTGGAAAAGTCAGGTGGTGACTTTGGCCAGGTGGCAGGAGACGTGCTGACACCCATCTCTGGCTTTGTCAGCTTCCTAAAACAGAAACAACATGGGCAGCTGCCCGGAAGCCTGCTGCTCAGCCTCTATCTCTTCGACCCCTTGGGACTTGGTGCAAACTCAGATCTTCCTAGCTCCTTCTGGCACAGGCACCAAGCCCTCCTTCCTCTGTCGCCACCATGTCATGAGTATTGACCAGGACAGGCAGGTAGGACTGGACACTTTTTGGGGGGGGATTGGGGGAAGGCTTGAAAACCTCTATTTCCCATGCTGTATTCCTGACTAAATGAAGAGCCAAATCACAGCCTCAAAATTCTATATTGGGTGAGAAAAGGTACACCTTGCCAGCAAAATTCTCCCACTGCAAGCTACCTTCAGATGCAACGTTTATGCTAAATGAGTGAAATGAGATGTCAGCAAAAGTCCCTACTAAAAAGCAAACAGCCAAACACCTCCAATTCCCACGGGGGGTTTGATAGGCTCTCTGACAATCACTGAAGTCTCATCTGAAAAACGTATTTTGATAGCTTTATGGGTTGACTTCAAGTGTTGAGATAGTGATGTGGTTTTCTTAAATATGTTGTTTCCATAGATTGTGAAGGTGATTGTCAGAGAGCATCTTGAATCCCCCACAAAAACTGGAGGTGTTTAGATAAATCCAAACTGAGAGATGTTCTACAAAATCCCTGACACCTTTCAGAAGTGTTAAGGTCATTAAAAAAAAAAAAAAAAAAAAAAAAAAGAGGAAAGATCTTTTTATATTAGTAACATAAAGGGAAAAAAAAAAGAGGAAAGGCTGAGGAACTGGCACAGATTAGAAGCTAAGAATAAGTGACAATTAAATGGGAAGCGGGGAAACTGGATCAGAACACGGATCCTGGAACAGAAAAAAGACATTCACTGGAAAAACTAGTGAAATCCAAATACTGTGTGCACTTTCTAGTGTTGTTGTAGCACTAATTTATTCATTTTGATCATCATACTACAGCTATACAAGATGTTAACAAAAGAGAAAGCTGGGTAAAGGGTATTCGTCAATTCTGTACTACTTTCCAACTCTCAGGTAAGCCCAAAATTATTTCAAAACTTAAAATGAAAATGTAATCATGGCATATTGGATAATTATCTTGCGTTAGAGTGATCAAGAAAGAGAAAAGAGACCTGGGAATCTCCTTTGTAGCAGAAAAGGAAACGGTCCTAAGAGTGTGAGTGTCAGTGACTAAAAAGGACACACATGAACCAATACCCCGCAGCCCAGCAGAGGACTCCCTTAGCATGCTCTGGGATACTGGAGCCATTTTATGATCTTTTTATGGAGCCACTTTTGGAGGTGATTTTTCTCTAGTCTAGTATCCTAGCTTAAAATTACAAGCATGGATAATACCATAAATTAAAAGTTTTTCCTTCTGAAAATGCATTTCAAAGAGGAGAGTTTGGGAGTTTTGCTCATTTGGAGTATTTCCCCTCACTGAGGGGTTGAGATTGGGTTGGGATGAATGTGAGCTGACTCCTGCTGTGTTCAGAATCTGATACACCGTGAGCTTTGGGAGAAGCAGGCAAGTGGGGGCTCTGAGGGTACACACTCAGGCTGAAAAGGAGCACAGCCCCTCAGGAAGGATGAAGGCCCCAGAGTGAACCTAGGCCACCCCGGCAGTGAACTGTGGTAAATATGGGCACGCTGCATAGCAGACATTCCCGACATTAATCTGGGAATCATGGGCTCTGATTGCTGCTTGGTCACTTCTGATGATTTTAGGCAACTCACTAAGAGCCTCTCTGGGCCTGTGTTCTCTGCTATAAAACAGAAATGTGGACTGGGCTGTGTGTGCTTCCCCTATACTGTTCTCCAGCTACTTCTGGATGAAGAGGAAGGGAATGGAGGTCTTGAAAGGTAGAAGAGCCATGCTGGTAGTAGAAAACTGGGATTCCAATCCAGGCAGATAGCTCCAAAGCACACATCCTTAATCAGATGCCACACTGGCTCCCAAGGCCAATGCTGCCCCAAGCCTCGACGATGGATGGCACCTGCAGGCACAGCCCTTGCTGACACCCTGGCTGCCCTTTCATGAGAGCCCAAAAACTGGTTTTGGTGGGACACTGCACACTCAATATACTGATTTCCTTTCATTCTTACCTTGATGCTGAGAGGTGGACATTATTATGATACAGAGATCTTGGCTTGCTCAAGGTTACCTAGCTACAAGGTGATAAAACAGGGTTTTGACCCCAGTTTTTGTTCATGACTCCAAGGCCATATTCTTCCCACTCTATTGATTGAAGGCGGACAAGTGTGATTTCGGATCCTCTCCTAGAATTCAGTCCTGAACAAATCAACAACTCTCAGCAGGAGGCCACTACGGTACTTAGACTGGCATGACGGTACTTAGACTGGCATGCTGACTGCTGCAGCGCCTCCTGAGGAGTCCTTGCTATTACTTCCCTACCGTGAGTCTAGAAGAGGAATCCTGTGACTCTACCTGCTTGCTGAAATTCAGATTCAGAATAGTATCCTGACACACTTCTCTACTAATATCGTAATCCTACCAAAACAGAATACACATTTACATGACAGCAACTGCATTTCCTGAGCTGCACCCCATGCTGGTCCCGTGTTCTTCTCTAAGTCCCATACCCATCTGAATGACTCAATCTTGAAATTTCTCAGGAATCAACAATACATTTATTGGCTTGTACCAAAGTCAACTCCCCCCCTTTGAAAATGAAGACACTACTTGACAACCATTTCGCTTTATCTTTTGCACTCATGTGACAGAGACAAGTAGGTATAGTGCAATGAACCTGTTCCAATAATCTGCAAGCGTATCTTAAAAAAAAAAAAAAAAAAAAAAGAGGATTAAAAAAAAGACAGCTTCTGGGTGCGGTGGCTCACACCTGTAATCCCAGCACTTTGGAGGCCGAGGCGAGTCAATCACAAGGTCAGAAGTTCAAGACCAGCCTGGCCAAGATGGTGAAACCCTGTCTCTACTAAAAATACAAAATTTAGCCAGGCATGGTGGCATGTGCCTGTAATCCCAGCTACTTGGGAGGCTGAGGCAGAGAATTGCTTAAACCCAAGGGGCGGAGGTTGCAGTAAGCCGAGGTCGCACCACTGTACTCCAGCTTGGGTGACAGAGTGAGACTGTCTCAAAAAATAATAATAATAATAAAAGACAGCTAAGGTCTAATATCTAATTTGTCATCTTAATATTGTCATGGTGTATATCTAATATTTGTAATTATTCATAGTTGGTATCCTTTTTCCTGGGCAATACTAATAAAAATTATTTAAATACATATAAACATATATATGTATATACACACATATACACAATATACATCCTATAAGAGTACCATCAACAGTTAGAATTAAAGGGATTTAGGAAAAGAAGTGGGAGGAAGAAGAAGAGCAGAACAGAAATATGGCATTACTTCATAGCATCTTCCTCAATAGCGAACCTTCAGACAGCCACAAAGAATTATCAAGTACTGGCCAGGGGCAGTGGCTCATGCCTATAATCCCAGCACATTGGGAGGCCAAGGCAAACAGATTGCTTGAGCTTAGGAGTTCAAAACCAGCCTGGGCAACATGGTGAAACTCTTGTCTCTACAGCAGGATACAAAAATTAGCCAGGCATGGTGGCCTGCGCCTGTAGCCCCAACTACTTGGGAGGCTAAGGTGGAAGGATCACTTAAGCCTGGCAGGTAGAGGTTGCAGTGAGCCAAGAACACAGCACCACTGCACTCTAGCCTGGGTGACGGGGTGAGACCCTGTCTCCAAAAAAAAAAAAGAAAGAATTGAGTACCTACAGGACTTGGTAGCCCACAATATCTAGTCAGTTGTCACCTTTAAATATATGACTTGTTTCTTAAACCTTTAACTTTCTCAACAGCAGCTACTTGACTATTAAGAAAAGGTCTTGATTTCAAATCATCTGCAAGATTTCAGAATTCACCTTTCACGAAGCTCTTAAAGTCATTTGGGGTAGCACCAAATTAAATTGTTATTCTAGATTCATTTAGTAGGTATGTACTCTTTTTAATAAAGAAAAACGAGTCAGGTTTGCTACAGAGATGAGTTGTAAAGTCTGAGCCAAATTATTTGGCAGTATCCAAACACCTGGTACCCACAAATGATTACTTTAATGTATTTCTAATGAGGACTGGATTCAGACCAAGATGAAGACAACCCATTAAATAAAATTTCTTTGAATTTTCTTAAAAGATCACAAATTTGTAATATTAGTATGAAGGAATAAGCCAAATAACTTCATTTTTTTTCCCTAACAGAAATGTTAGTTGCAGATCAGACACAGAAAATACAGCAATTTTTTGGCTGGAGTGGTGGCTCAGGTCTGTAATCCTAGCACTTTGGGAGGCCGAGACAGGAGGACTGCTTGGGGCCAGGAGTCTGAGACTAGTCTGGGCAACATAAGGAGACCCCTATCTCTACAAAAAGTTTAAAAAGTTCTGGATGTGGTAGTGCAAGCCTGTGGTCCAAGCTACTTGAGAGGCTGAGGTGGACGGACCCCTTGAGTCTGGAAGATCAAGGCTGCAATGAGCCATGGTCACACCACTGCACTCTAGCCTGGGTGACAGATGAGACTCTGTCTCAAAAACAAAAGCAAAAAACCACCCAAAAGACAATAACAGAAAGAAAACATAGCATTTAAAAAACAGTGATCTCTATACTTTAAAAACTCCTCAACTGGAGCTGCCTAAATGAAGAATGGGCCCTTTACAAATCCCTGTCTCTGGAGGGTTTAAACCGAGGCTAGATTGGTCCTGGGATTCCTACAGTGGTGAAAAAGTTCTGTCTCCAATGCTACAACAAGGGGACTGCCATGCACAATCATGAGTGGAGAAGAAAAGGCAGAGTGAATGAAGGCTAAGAGCGGCACCTCACCTCTCACCCAGTTCAACTGTATAACGCATACCTCAATGTACACAGCAAACTGGAATTCAGAATCCACAAGTCTAACTCCAGGGTAAACAAAGCATTTGTTAACAATTACTTGAAACATAAAACTATATATTTTCAGAGCTGAGGGAGACCTGGCTCTACACCCTCATTTATACTTGTCAACAATAATGTATTGGGCACCTACTAAGTGCCAGGCCCTGTGCTGGATCATTTCCAGGCACAATTTCTTATTAGAATCCATGTGCCTTTTCTAATATTATCCCTATTTTGACGGAATAACCTGAGACTCAGAATGCGCAACAAATTGCCCAAGAGTCACAGGAAATGGCAGAGGCAGGATTTGAACCCACACTCCACATTCATTACTACCACAGAGCACCACTCCCATTTCATAGATGACCTGGGGCAGGCCACTTGGGGACAGGTTCCAGCAGATTCCAGCCAGTGGACTTGCTAGTACCCCAGGCAGCCTTTTGCTACACATCACAGAAGCAGCTGCAATGACTGCTGAGGTTGCTTGGCTGGCAGAAATGGAAGGAAAAAGAAAAGGAAGCAGCTGACCAAATGTTCCTTCCGACTGACCATGGAGCTGCAAGCTCTCAGTTGTCTGCCAGCTTCCGGCTGACCAACAGAGAGAAGCATATCTACAATGAGAGAGTAGCAGCCACCACACAGCCCCTCTACACTCATTCGTCCTGACTCCAGGCAAGCCAACACACACTGCAGTAGGATCTTCCCTGCACACCTTATCAGTGCCTTAACTCGCCATCACAATCACAACTGCAGCTGCCTGCCTTTCTGATGGACAAGGTGCTTGCCCATGAGCACTTCATCAATTATTAAACTATGCTCAGACTTGTTTTGACCACAGCTGCTACGTGATCTGTGATCCCCCATTTTTAGCAGCCAGGTAGGAGGCTTCCTAAGGGTCACTCAGCAGCCCTTGCATAGAAGCCACGGCAGGTGCAGACAACCGGACAGCTTCCGTGTTTAAAGGTATCAGCACTTGTAACACAGAGAGGCAGGCGGACTAACTTGCACCTGCACCTCCGGAAGGCAATGGAAAGAAAAAAAATTCCACGGGGATGACAGCTTCCAGCCCTTGACCTGGTGCTAAAAACAGGGGCCAGGAAACCCAGCACAGCCCTCTTCCCTGCTCCGCAACACGCCCCTGCCTACTCTCCCGTTCAGGACATTTCAGGCCTGAGTGTGACCCGAATTTGAGTTCTCAAATCCGAAAAGCTCTGAGAAACCTCAATCACAGCGCCAACACCATTCCATACAAGGGGTGGAGGTGCGAGTCCTTCCTGGCCCTTCTCCTCGGAAAACTCAAATCAAGGACGAGATCTCTTGGGTCTTCCCTTGCCCTAAACACACACACATTCCTCACACACAACATACACACTTGCTGACCCCACACCCGTGCACACCGCATCCCACACACACATGAACACTTACTTGCTCACCCCAGCAGGCTAGCCGGCCCCCACAAGGGACACCTACCAAGTCGCACACCTGCACACCTGCCCCTAAGTGTACAGCCACTTGCTCTCCCCACGCCGCGTTCCAGCCCCCACTACACCTGCCCCAGCGCACACTCACGGGCTCGCCCTCCACCCGCCCCGCCGCCTGCCCCCCGCCCTCCTGACCCCGCTCTCCTGCCCCACGCGCCCCCGTGCCCCGCACCCTGCGACCTGCTGCCCTCCGCACTCACCGGCGCCGGCGCCCCGCCGCCCCGCGCCGCCCCGCGGCCTGGGGCCCCGCCGCCCCGCTCCGGCCCGCGGCTCCTGGGCTGGCCTGGCCCCGCAGCCGCCGCTTCCCGTCACGTGGGGCGGCCGCCAGGGGCTGGCGGAGGGCGGGAGCGCAGCCGTCCCCGCGCTGCCCGCCGTCCCTTGGGCCCTGCCGCCTGGCTCCGCGCGCAGGCCAAAACGGGCCTTACTCCGGGCCTCGGCGTCCCCCTCCGTGTACCGGGTCCACGACACGGCCCGCCTCGCGAGGCGGCCGGCGGGCGGGAGGTGTTCATTCGGGGGGCGCTGAGGCCGCCGCCCCCGGGCGAGCGCGCGGTCCGCGCCAGCTGTGGGAACTGAGGTCTCTCCTCCGCCCCCGCCGCCGCGGGGAGCGCCAGGGAAGCCGGGCTTTGCCTGGCTCGCTCGCCACCCAGATTCTGACACCAACACAGGAGGAGGGCGCTCGGGAAATACCTGCTGAATGAAGACTGAATGAATGAATCCTGGGAAATGCTTGGGCCCGCGGCCGCCTGACCACGCAGGATGGAGGCTCGGACGCGCCGCCGGTGCCCCACTAGGAACTGAAGGAACGGTCGGGAAGCGAAGTCCTCTCCCGAGGCGCCCCAGGGCCCCAGGAACTGACTGGGACCCCTGACAGGAGGAGGCCACCTGCGTGATACACTTATTTGAGAAGGGAGGCCTAGGACTATCTTCCTCCTTTTAGGAAATCCCAATTGTAGCTTCCTTGGGGTCAGGCCGCAATGAAGAATTGTAGGTTACCATGAATCCATGAACTCCTCTTCAATATATAGTCAAAGTCCAATTTCATGATGAAAGAATTGGAAAGCTCCCTCCAGAGTTGTCAGTACTCAATTATTAGCATATAGACAGGCAGGTTTTCCCAGTGATTTTCATACGTTAGGACCTGCTAGTGACCCATGACCTCAGCTTTCTTCCAGCCAAGCTGCCTATTGTAAAACAAAGATGTTATCCCAAGCCTGAAGGCAGATACTAGATTCTACTCCATGGTCTTCCTTTTCAAAGGGATTAAAAAGAAAGAAAAAAGAAAAAGGACCATCAACAACCTTCCTATGACCTGTCCCCCACCCCTACCCTAGTGTGATTCATGGCAACATAAATGCCCCATCCCCAGTGGTGCTTCAGCTCTGACCCAATGGAACCAGTGTCACCGGCTCAGTCTCCAGGTAGGGGGCTGGCTTCCCAGGAGTGTAAAGATCTGACCAGCAACTGAGCTTCAAGGGCAAGCAGCAGTGAATGGACCCTCAAGTCTAAGGTGGCCAACAGCTAGTGGAGCCAAAGATTGGGAAGGTACAAGAGCAAATCCAGTCTCCTCATTTTCCCCAGGGTCACAGAGACTATGTGACTTGTCATCAACTAATCACTGGCTCAGCTGAGCCTAGAATTCACCCTTGTGCTTTTGTATTTTAGTCCTCCACCAGATCATATTACAGAGAGCTGCACAAGACCAGTTACAGAGGTGATGTCTACTGACTGCCAGACGCTGACTTCAGAAACTGCTAGTGACTGAGCAATGAAGTCGACGCTATTAATTTACCATTTTACAGATGAGTTGATTGAGGCAAAGAAAGGTAAGTTACTTAGGAAAATATAAATTAAAAAAATGTAAAAGGTGAATGACTTGTCCCAAACCCCATGCTAGTAAGAAAGAGCAGTAAGAATGCAGAATTCAGCAAGTTAGTCTTTTATATAAATCTGTCTTGAATGAATGGTTTATGAACAATCTTTGCGTTCTACTTTAGATGATCCAGGAGTTAAAATGTATAACAAAAGAGATCATTCAGAAATATTTACGAAAGGATTTATCACAGGATTCTTACAATGGCATGCTCCATATTATTCCATCTAGAAACAGCTGTTCCTTCTGAAGCTTGCTGAGAAGTCTGTGTCACAAATGACAGGTACCTCTATGTAAATGCTTGTACCATAAACGTGCAAACATGTGCATAGGCCAAATTCCTTATATTGTTTCTATTGGTTACATTTAAGAAGAAATATCAGTCATATGGCTTTCAAAGCAATTATTAACTTCATTTTTTAATACATATTAAATATTCCTTGGGCCCATACCAAGTGTTGAGTTTTTTTTTTTTTTTTTTTAAGATGGAGTTTCGCTCTGGTTGCCCAGGCTGGAGTGCAATGGCACAATCTCAGCTCACTGCAACCTCCGCCTCCCGGGTTCAAGCAATTCTCCTGCCTCAGCCTTCCGAGTCGCTGGGATTACAGGCATGTGCCACCATGCCTGGCTAATTTTGTGTTTTTACTAGAGACAGGGTTTCTCCATGTTGGACAGACTGGTATTAAACTCCCAACCTCACGTGATCTGTCCACCTCAGCCTCCCAAAGTATTGGGATTACAGGCGTGAGCTACCGTGCCCAGCCACGTTGAGTATTTTGGAGAAGGTTAAAAAGATGTGTTCCAATGAGAACAACGATTAATGAAAAGTGAGCTGCACAGCTATAACTATGTTTTCATAGTTGCTGTCTACTCTCAAAACTTAATCTTTACACTTATGCATACTCTGTGCTCCTCACTTTCTCACCGGGTATACGTTCAGGAGGGCAAGGATTGTGTCTAGGTTCTCTGCTCTATCTTTCTGCATGTAGAAAACATTCAACCAATTCTTTTTTTTTTTTTTTTTTTTTTTTTTTTTTTTTTTT
>NW_022437029.1:8940582-8988063 GCF_009761245.1 Sapajus apella
GGTAGAGACGGGGTTCACCATGTTGACCAGGATGGTCTCGATCTCTTGACCTCGTGATCCACCCGCCTCGGCCTCCCAAAGTGCTGGGATTACAGGCTTGAGCCACCGCGCCCGGCCCAACCAATTCTTTAAAATTCTTGATGCTCAATATTGAAATATTGATTAACTAGATTTTTTTTTTTTAAGACATAGTCTCTGTCACTCAGGCTGGAGTGCAGTGGTGCAATCTCAGCTCACTGCAACCTCCACCTCCCAGGTTCAAGCGATTCTCCTTCCTCAGCCTCCTGGGTATCTGTGACTACAGGCATGTGGCACCATGCTGGGCTAATTTTTGTATTTTTAGTAGAGACAGATGTTGGCCAGGCTGGTCTTGAACTCCTGACCTCAAGTGATCCACCCAACTGGCTTCCCAAGGTGCTGGGATTACAGGCATGAGCAACCACATCTGGCCTAGATTATCTTTATTTATTTGAGACGGAGTCTTGCTCTGTCGCCCAGGCTGGAGTACAATGGCGTGATCACAGCTCACTGCAACCTCTGCCTCCCAGGTTCAAGTGATTCTCCCGCCTCAGCCTCCCAAGTAGATGGGATTACTAGCACCCATCACCACACCCAGCTAATTTTTGAGGAGGTAGGATTTTACCATGTTGGCCAGGCTAGTCTCGAACTCCTGACCTCAAGTGATCCACCCGCCTCAACCTCTCAAAGTGCTGGGATTACAAGCATGAGCCACTGCGCCCAGCCTGCTCAAGTATATTTTTGACACAATATTTGTAACATATTTATAACATAAATATCTTAGCAATATTACATTATCAACAAGAATCAACCCCAGAGTCCTCAGTATAGATTTTGTTCATCATGCATTCATTCCACAAACATTTATTGAGCACCTACTAAATACAAGCACTGTGCATGCTAATGGCTAAGTGAGGGATAAGAAGGAAATGTATGGACCCTGTCCCAGAGGAACTCACAATCTAGTGAGGTGGCAATGCCAGGCACCACAGCTGTGTTTTGTTTGTTCTCCATAGCTTTGTTCTTGTCAACTATCGTCACCAAATAAAAACGTTAGTGAATAAAACCTTAGGATCTGTGAGTGAAGTGAAAATCCTTATAGTTAGCTTAAAATGTTGAGTGCCTTAGGGTTACAGATGATAGTGTAGGAGGAGGAACATTAGGTCTGCAAACTCAAATGTGTAAAACAAAGATATTTTCTTTTCTGTAACTGAAACTTATTTCTATTTGAAGCCTCCATTTACCTACAGTGACAATAATCTTATCAACGGGAAGCCCTCCTTCTTTCTTTCAATTTGAAAGCTCCATTTATCTGCAGTGACAATCTTATCAACGGGAGGCCCCACCCCTTTCCCCAGTGCTATATCCAGACTCGGGAGATTTCTGAAGTGCCAAGATGAGAAGAGAGAGACCGTAGGTCCTCGTGTCACTGGTCTCCACAGAAATTCTGAGATATTCTTTGTCCACTTAGTGTTTGTTTTTGAGTCTTTTGGTTTCAGGCTCAAGGGTTAGAGATACCTGTGAATTCAATTCCCATGTGGTATGGCAGAAATCACTGTGAGGCAGCCCTTCTGCCTGGACATATTTGAAGCATCACCTCAGAACTTGTTAAAAATGCAAATTAAAAGGCCTCCCCACCAACCTCCTAAATCAGAAACAGTTAGCAGACTGCAAATTCTCCAATGTTCCATGCTACAAGGGGTCTGCCCAGGAAGGAGTGGGCAGGCATCACCAAACATTCTCTCCTCCCTTGGAAGAGAGAGGGTATGTAAATCTCATTCAAGTTCCTCCTCTCCTAATCGCGATTTTTTTTCCCCCTCAGACAACACTCCTTCTATCTCAAGAGTTCTGCTTTACAGGCACCTAGAATAATATTAATAGAATTAGTTTTAACCAAGGAAGTACCCCTAGTTTTAAACTGGGAAGTACTGGAAGAAAAAAAGACATCTTACCTGGCACAAAACATTTCTGCAGATGAAGTTAGAGGCTTCAGGTTAGGTGATGGGTTCAGAAACCCACAGAGAGAAAAAAGCACAGCAATAACCTGTAACCACTTTTTCAGACTATTAAACTCAAGGTTCTTCCCTCTTATGCCATCATCCTGCCACTTCTTTCCTTTGATGACAATCAATAGGATACGACAAATCTCCAAGGAGAGCCAACAGAAGAGGCATTTTATACACTAACTCCAATCCTCAAAACACTGCAAGATGGCTTATAATTTCCATCTCAGAGGGAAGGAAGCTACAGTTGGAGAGTATATGTCCTAGGTGATTAAAGAAGCCAAGGTTATAATCCAACTCTGAGTCACTCCAAGCCTGCCCTTTCCTCTCTTCTATGACCGTTAACTTTATAAAAACCAGCTGCCAGTTCTTAAACTTACTCTGTGCCAAGTGTGTTTATAATCTCTATAATCTCCACTCCTTTGATCATTCTTCACAGAAAGTGTTAACACCACATTTTCCTGATGAGGGGACTGAGGCTGAGAAACTGAGTAACTCACCCAAGGTCTCAGTGCAACAGAGTAAAACTTGAAATGAGGTCAGGTTTCTAGCCCAGGATTCTTACAAGCTAGCTGTTTTTGATACTAAAACAATGTGCCTCCCAGGGAAGGAAATGGGGATAATAACTAATCACACTTATTTCACTACTGTAATGAAAGTAAAATCGGATTTGAGATATGGAATATCATGATGTTAATACCATGATGCTAATACATTTAACTCCAATTTAAGACACTCAGATGCCTGCCTAGGCCCAGATTTAGGACTGTTCAATTTTGGGCAAGTCATGTAATCTCTTTCTGATCAGTTTTCTTGGCACTAACATGAAAGAACTAGACTGAGAAACTTTTAAGTTTCCTCTCAGATCTGAAATTCACTTTCTAGACATAAAATACATAACCATACATAAATGGTTAAGAAAAATTGCAAAACACTTCTCAGCTTTTTGTTTTTTGAGGATCTCACTTCTAGTCCTCTTTCAAGGTTTATCTTTTGGCATCCTCAGAGTTCTTATTTTTGTAGACAATGCAATAATCTCCAATAAAATGATACATCATAGAGGATGCATACAATAAACATTCAGAACCTATCTGCAAGTTTTATTATTTATTTATTTTTTCGGACATGGTCCCACTCTGTCGCCCAGGCTGAAGTGCAGTGTGGTGATCCTACCTCCCTGCAGGGTGGAATTGCTGGGCACCAGTGATCCTACTACCTCAACCTCCTGAGTAGCTAGTACTACAGAGGCACCACCGTGCCTGGTTAATTTTTCAACAATTTTTTTGTAGCTACGGGGTCTTACTATGTTGCCCAGGCTGGCCTGGAACTCCTGGCCTCAAGCAATCCTTCCATCTCAGCCTCCCAAAACGCTGGGATTACAGGCATAAGCCACCACGCCCAGCAAGTTTAAGTTTTAAATGTGCAAAATATTTAGGGGTATATATCTCTCCATGAATGGTGAAAGAGAAGAGAATATTTCTTAATAAATTAATTCCTGGGAATTACACTATAATTGATACCTACAGCGATTTAAAGTTACTTCACTGTAGCTATTACTACATGCAGAAGATTTGGATTTTACGCTTGCTACTTCCTCACTCTTGAGTAAATTATCCTTTCTATGCCTCAGTTTCCTCATCTGAAAAATAGGCATTATAGTAATATATATATGTCATTAGGCTGTTCTGAGGAATGTGATAATAATACACGTAAAATGCAGTTTCTGGCACACTGTAAATGTAACAAACGTTTGGCTGTTATTACTGGCGTTTCTCAGACGGTTATTATTTTTTACATGTGAGTAGATTAATTCAGAGTATTTTTTCAGGAAACAAACACTTGAATACCTATTTGTCCAAGGCGCCGGGGTTACAGGGAATTCACTAAATAAAGCCTCTGGTCTTACATTGTACAGAGGGCGCTGAAGAGACGAGAAACAGGTTAAACAAAGAAAAAGACGGTAAGTTCGGACACAACCACTGCCATATTTAGAGTAATGTATACCAGCCCTGCGCGCCAGAATTCTTTCCCTCGAGGCTGCCCCAGGAATCCCTTTGGCCTCTGCCGTTGGACGTCATAGAATGCGCGACCAATCGCGGTCGGCTCCCGGAACTTCACTCTTCTCTCTCTTCCTGCAAACTTGACACGCCATTTGTTTCTACGTCTGACATCCCCCTCTCTTCTCTGGTCCCTGGGAGATTTTTGCAAGCAAGGCCAGACCCCAACGCCTGATCCAGCACCGAGAGAAAGAGCCCGACGTGCGGCGCACTCGAGTGACGACACACTCGAGTCTCCGCCAGAGTACGTCATTTCCGGAACGCTTTCTTCGCGGGGCTTTGTGGGTAGCCGACCGGGGTCTCCTGGCGACGACGATGGCGGGGGATGTGGGCGGTCGCAGCTGCACGGACTCGGAACTGCTGCTGCACCCCGAGCTGCTGTCCCAGGAGTTCCTTCTCCTTACTCTGGAGCAGGTTGGGCGCGCCGGAGTGGAGGGCGGGCGGACGGGTGGGCCTTCCCTGATGAGGCGCTTGCATCTGAGCTCTCCTTAAGTAGCTTTGGGTAACTGCGGACACTCCCGCCGGGTTTGTGCCACTCTCCACAGAACAGCCAGCTGTCCCCTCGCTCCCGCACCTCGCCCCCGTCCGAAAAAATAGACGCCCGTAGAATATCAGGAATGCTTGGGAAATAGGGCTTATTTATCCATCCTGATGGCTCAGAAAGAGGAGTCCCAGGCCACCCCCTCTGCCTGTGTGTAAGCACCAACCTGAGGAAGAAAGGAAGTGGGGAAGAAGCGTAGAATAGGCAAGGGAGGTAGAAATCATCGACTGTCAGGGCTGGAAAGCGTCTGAGAAACTGTCCTTTCCACACCCTCTCTCACCGTTTAAAGATGATAAAACAGTTCAGAGAGATGAAGTGACTTGTTTAAGGTCACGACATCTGTAAATGGTACTGCCAGGAGGAGAATTCAGGGCTTCTGGCTCTTCATGTAGCGCGTGTTCTTTTCCAGCCTGTGTGGCTTCTGACAGTAGGCGAAAAATGAGAAAGGAAAAACGTGATGTTTTAAGTGATAGAGAATTACTGAAAGTTTCATTGGGGTTTATGTAGCATATTTTGTTGTTTTCCATATGGTTTTCCCCTTGATACCCTATCTTTCTTGAATTTCAAGTCCTCTTGCCAAGTAGAGCTTATTTTAATTATGTCAGTACGTTTTTACCTGTGGTTCTCAAACTTTTCATGTACTTAAGAACCAGTCGAGGGCTTGCTAAAACACAGATTGTTGGGCTCTGTCCCCAGTTTCTCGTTCAGTAGTTACGGAATGTGCCCTGAAATTTTGCTAAGACAATATTTCCCAAAGGAACGGGCCTATGAATTCTCTGGCAATGTTGTCCAAGGGAATCCTGGGAGTTTCCCCTACCTTTGAGTGAGGACAGGGTGAAAATAAATTAGTCCAATATATGAAAGAGAAGTAAAATGTGCTTTTATTAGATTTTGTTAGAGGATATAGGTTTGTCAGTTGCCAAAACACAAATGTTTTCAAGCCTTTCTGAGTTGAAATTGAAGAGCCTGTGATCTCATTACCATTTTCACTTTTCATCTTAAATCCAAACTCTGTCTTCATGACACTCCTGTGTTTATGCTATATGTTTTTCGTGATGTCCAGAACAAATTGGAAAATAAGGAAGAATGAGGTGATTTAGTTAGAGGTGGTTGGACAGTGACTGGAAGCTTACTTGAAAGAAGCAGTGAAAATGGGGTGCAGGCTTTTCTAATGATGTACTGTTACTGTCGTCACTACGGGGATAACAGTTTCTATCTGTGGTGTTGTTTGAAATCTTTATAGTTAACTTCAGTTTAGGAAGTACTACATTAAAGAAGCACGAGAAATATAAGACAAGACTGAGACCTGTATCCCACTAATCTGATCATGATAGCAACACTCAAGGTAGCTTCTTGACAGAATGCGGTGATTGCTAGTCATTGTTCACTTTCTTTTGTCTGTTTTTCCCAGGCAGTCCCCTATTTTCAATCCCCTTGTATATTAAGGTAATAATACTGGAAAATGATCTTTCATGCTTGGTATGTTGGCTGAGCAGTTGTGGATAGCAATCCTTGTCACACTGAGAAAATGTGACCATTGTCTTTAAGATGGGGCTGAACCTAATATTTACAGAATGTAGCCTATAACGCTGTCTTTAAGTATTCATGTTATTGTGAAAATGGTTTTTTAATTAATTTGTGATTTAAGCAGTAATGTTTTACCATGTTAGGTAAGATGGTTAGTTATTAAAATTAAGAATGTTGTTTTGAAATTACTTTTTCCCCCCCACAGAAGAACATAGCTGTTGAAACTGATGCAAAAATAAACAAAGACAGTCTTACCGACCTTTATGTCCAGCACGCAATACCATTGCCTCAGAGGGATTTGCCGAAGAATAGATGGGGGAAAATGATGGAAAAGAAAAGAGAACACCATGAGATTAAAAATGAGACTAAAAGGTACTTTTTGGTGGTTCTAGCATTCAGTTCATCTTATAACTAAACAGTTACTGATTTTTCCTGAGGTAAACTTAAGTAAAAAAAATTTCGGACTCACTCTATTGAGCACCAGCCACTATGTATATAGCAGTAAATAAAACTGACAAAATTTCCTACTCATGTTTGGGAGAAACATAATAGCAGAGTTACTATATAACAGTATTGTTCCATAAGTAGTAAAGGTCAGGGAGAAAGGTTACAATTTTTGATAAATTGTCCAGGAACAATCATAGTGAGAAATGACAATTTAGTAAAGAGACCTGTAGGAAATAAGAGAACAAGCTAGCACTCTGGGCCAGAATACAAGAGGCTGGATCAGGAATGTGCCCATCATATACCAGGAATAACAAAGCGGCCATCAGGGCTGCAGGAGGAACGAGTTGTATGGGGGTGAACAGAAGAGATTGTCAGATCATGGAAACCTTTATAAGTCATTGTAAGGACTTTGGTTTACTCTGAGATAAGAAGCCACTAGAGGATTTTGAGCAGAGTGGTGACATCATTAGATGTACATTTTGACAAGATGACTCTGGCTGCTCTTCTAAGAAGTGATTTAAGGTATCTGGGGAGGGGAAGGGGCATGTATAAATGTGGAAGCAAGGAAACAAATTAGAAGGCTGTACTGTAATCCAGGCAATAGATGGCAGCAGCTTTGACTATAGTAAATTTGGTAGGCTGGGGTCTACGTGCTTTTTGTAGGTAGAGCCAGTAGGATTTCCTGAATTTTGAGAAAAAAGTCAGGTAAAAAACTCTAATGTCTTTGAATAATACACAAACGAAGGGCCTGTTAACTAGCTTGAGTTCTGCTATTTAAAATTTTTTATTTCAAAAATTTTTTGATAAAACCACAGGCAAGTGAATTTTCTTTTTTAAAGAAAGTTACATTTGATTAACCACTGTTGTTGATTGGTTAATAAGTGCAGAATGTCCTAAGATCCTTAAGTGAACTAGTTATTTCTTCTGATGTTTATTATATCTAAGTGGATACTGTTGATCAATTAATTTTTTTAAGGTGTGTGGGGAGGGGAAGGGGCCTTCTGTTTGTAAGGCGCTGTCATAGGCAGTACACTAGAGAGTAGGAGAAGATACAGTAGGAGGGTGAGGGTAAGGGGAAGTATGTTCCTCTGAGTTTTAATCCCTGTTTTACAAAGAAAACTTGTGATTGAGATTATTCTTCAAGTATGAAGGATAGCCAAAGAGTACATGTCTGCTCCTTGTCTTTTGGAAAATAAAATCTGACCTTTGATCAAGGGCACATTTCAGATTGACCATCATTTTAGCTTGATGGTTACTTTTACTTACTAGTACAGACTATGTATTAGTGTTAACTTTCATAAATATGGTTTACACTGCATATGCCTTTTAATTTACTTTTGCTCTTACTCAGCCAATATTTTCCTCGATCAGCACATTCAGGCATATTGTTCTTATAAGCAAAACTTTCTGTGCTGGTTTTTCTTTTCTTTGAAGCAATCATCTTACAACTGTCTTGATTAGTCCCTCAGAATCATTTCAGAAAGGCTTTTTGACTCTATTTTTTAAATTCACGATTGATTCAGAGCATTAAAACTGGAAGGATCCAAGAGATCATTTTGTATTGTTAAACTGCTTATTATTTTATCTGTGGAGGAACCGAGATCCTGAGAAGTGCTATAACATGCCCAGGGTCACATAGAGCTAGGACTAGGTCCATAGCAACATAGCCTGGTGCTTCTCACACTTTAATGTGCCTCTTGAATCTTAGATGAAACAAGCCGTCAAGCCCTGCTCTCAGTCCCTCTGTTTCCTTTCTACAAAGGCAGTGGGTATACAATGACCTTACTTTTCATTTTCTACCAAATTATGTTCATTGATGACCCAAAAATTTTTGAGTTTGGCCAGCTGCATAGGAATCTGGTTAAAATATGGGTTCTGATGCTTAGTTCAGGTTGATGCCCCAGATTCTCCATTTCTTACAAAGTCCCAAGATGATGATGATGTTGTGTTGCTGGTCCCTAGATCACACTTTGAGTAGCAGAGCTGAATTGTTCTTCCTAATAACTGGCTACCTCAAGTTTTTTTAACATGTTTAATTAAAAGGTTTTTTTTGTTGTTGTTAATGCGGGCACAGTGGCTCTTGCCTATAATCCCAGCATGTTGGGAGGCTGAGGCAGGTGGATAACCTGAGGTCAGGAGTTCAAGACCAGCCTGGCAAGCATGGTGAAACCCTGTCTCTACTAACAATACAAAAATTTGCCTGCCTTGTGGCGTGTACCTATAATCCCAGCTACTCAGGAGGTTGTGGCAGGAGAATTGCTTAAACCCAGGAGGTGGAGGTTACAGTGAGCCAAGATTGTGCCATTGCACACCACACACCAGCCTGGGCTACAAGAATGCAGCTCTGTCTCAAAAAAAAAAAAAAAAGAGGGTTTGTTTTGTTTGTTTTTAGTTAATCTGTTATATAGCTTGAGGTATGATGAGTAATAAGCAAACGAATGCTTTCATTATTAACCTTAATAATTGAGTGGAAATTAGATTTCCAGAAGGTAAATATGAAGATACTTGCCAAATTTTACAATTAAACTTGTACAAATATCATAGTTACAATTAGTTTAGAAAATGTCTTGGCTTTAGAGACCTTTAGTGAATGGAATAGAATGCTGCGCCTCATTTGTAGATTACCACTGTGGTAGTCTTGGTATAGTTTTATAGTTTTTTATCCTTTTTAAATAATAACTGATTACATGCTTAAGATAACCCTATCAGTAAGCTGGTGTTTGTTTTTTAACCAGGAAATCTCATTTTAAGTTCCAGGGCTAGATAGTTAATTGATGTTTTAAAAACAGCTGTATCTTGTGTATACATTAAAGCTAACTTTGAATTTCTTGTACATAAATATTTTAAACTTTGAAATAAAACACTAGGGAATTCTCTCATTTAGAGTGAACATAGAAAGTTTAATTTCTAATAGTCCCACTTAGAAAAGATTAGTCTTATCAATAAATCTTCTTGGTTATTGTTTATTTGAACTTGAATTCCAGTGAACTGGTTTGCCATTCCAGATGGTATTTTTCAAGAGCATATCTTTTTGATTTCAGGAGTAGCGCTGTAGACGGGTTAAGGAAAAGACCCCTCATTGTATTTGATGGAAGTTCAACAAGTACAAGCATAAAAGTGAAAAAGACAGAGAATGGAGATAATGATCAACTCAAGCCTCCCCCTCAGGCAAGCTTTACCAATAATGCCTTTAGAAAATTATCAAATTCCTCTTCGAGTGTTTCACCCCTAATTTTGTCTTCCAATTTGCCTATGAACAATAAAACGGAACACAATAATAATGACACTAAACAGAACCATGACTTAACGCATAGGAAAAGTCCTTCAGGCTCTGTGAAGTCGCCACCATTGTCCCCTGTTGGAACTACTCCAGTGAAGTTAAAGCGAGCTGCTCCTAAAGAAGAAGCAGAGGCCATCGTAAGTATGGGGGTCATTTCCATGCTGGTAAGTGGTCTGAATGAAACCTGAGCAGTCTGGCTCATAATGGGAGGTGGGTCGACGGTGCTACATTCTTTTTTTAAACCCTTTTGATGGCCTGTCCCATTTGTATAATACATCTCATTACTCAAGTATTTGAATCCTGGAATTTTAAAATCCATGCTGATTAATGTTTTTAAAAGTTCACTCAAGTTATTTCTGCTTAAAATACATAGAGAGAGGATCTCTCTACATTAGGCAGTTTTCCTAGATTTTTCTCATTAAGTTCCTTTAACTGTCTTGGAATGAAAATAGACAAATATTCCTTTATTAGCAATGTTTAGAACATTAAGTAATTTGTCCAGGGTCACACATTTATTAAGTAGCATTTGGGGGCTGACCTTAAGTCTGTCTGTTTGTTCATACCTTAAAACCACACCAGGCTGGGCACAGTGGCTCATGCCGGTAATTCCAGCACTTTAGGAGGCCAAGATGGGCAGATCACGAGCTCAGGAGTTTGAGAACAACCTGGCCAGCATGGTGAAACCTGTCTCTACTAAAAATACAAAAATTAGCCAGGTGTGGTGGCAGGTGCCTGTAATCCCAGCTACTCAGGAGGCTGAGGCAAGAAAATCACTTGAACCCAGGAGGTGGAGGTTGCAGTGAGCCAAGACAGCACCATTGTACTCCAGCCTGGATGACAGAGCAAGACTCTGTCTCAAAGAAAAAAAAAACTGCACTAGAATCTTTTTAAGATTTGCCACTTGCCTCACCTACTGCTCAGTTTACCTAGCTTTGTGAGGATAGCAGAAGTTGGAGAAATCTATTATGTTGTGCTTTACTATGTTGAATCATTTGGATGCTTCTTAGCAAATTTGGTGCAGTTAACATGTATTAGAGTTTAATTTGTGAGATGATTATATATATATACATATACACACATACACACACACATATAATCATGTATCAAAGGGATCAAAATTTAGTAAATTCAAACATTCTAAAATACTAGACCCTGGAAAAAGAAAACCACCTGACTGGTCATGAGTTCTTTACTTATATTAGTTCATTGTATGCTTTCAGTAACCCTTTGAAGTAGGCGTCTTTGATATTCCTATTTCATGAGGAAACAGAAGCTTAGTAAATTTAAAGAAGTTTGTTGGGAGTTCCAGAGTTTGTAAGCAACCAGACTGCAATTTGAGTTTAGGTTTGTTTAATCCCAGGGCACACAGGAGGCCATGTTGCCTCCGTACTCCTTTCAGCTACCTTTGTGGGAGAGAGGAGGGAGGGTATGGGATGGGAGTTGGAAGAATAAAGCCACATCTCAAATACTGCCATAAGGAGTAAGCCTCAAAGAATTTTTTTTCCCAGGCTCTTAAACAGAATTTCTCTACCTCAGAAAATTTTACTCTTTCATAGATATGAGATATATAGATATGTATATGTGTATGTATATGTATCTTTACATATATATGTATCTTTATTTATGTATCTTAGAGGGAAATATATATCGCTATATATAAAACAATAAGGATAAAAGATTCTTTTATATGTGTGCATACATATAAATAAGTATTTTCTTCTTATTAACATTTCCCATTGACTTTGTGTTTTTGTTGTTGTTTGTTTATTGTTTGAGACGGAGTCTCATTCCATTTCCCAGGCTGGAGTACAGTGGCGCAGTTTTGGCTCACTGCAACCTCCACCTCCCAGGTACAAACCATCCTCCTGCCTAAGCCTCCCAAGTAGCTAGGATTACAGGCACCTGCCACAACATCCAGCTAATTTTTTTTAAAATTTTTGGTAGAGACAGGGTTTCACCAAACCTGTTGGCCAGGCCGGTCTTGAATTCCTGACCTCAAATGATCCACCCACCTCGGCCTCCCAAAGTGCTGAGATTACAGGTGTAAGCCACCTGCCCAGCCTATTTCTCATTGACTTTGGATTGTGAAGTTGATGGAAGAGATGGGCCGGACAGGGAGGAAGCAGATCCGGAGCAGTCAAATGGTTTTCAACCCTGTTAAGATCACTTGAGGAGCTTCCCAAAAAAGCCAAAGCAAAAAGAAGTCAATCCCTCTACCTTTTATGGATGCTGGTTTAATTGGTTCTGGGATAAGACCGGTCTTGGGCGGGGGTGGGGGGGCATGTTTTTAAGTGCTCTGTTATTACAAACGTTTCAGAACCACAGAGCTAGAAAACTCAGTCCCCTGTCTCTTGGAATAAATTCCCACAGGCCGGGTGCGGTGACTCACGCCTATGATCCCAGCACTTTGGGAGGCCGAGGCGGATGCATCACGAGGTCAAGAGACTGAGACCATCCTGGTCAACTTGGTGAAACCCTGTCTCTGTTAAAAATACAAAAATTAGCTGGGCATGGTGGCATGCGCCTGTAGTCCCAGCTACTTGGGAGGCTGAGGCAGAAGAAATGTTTGAACCCAGGAGGCGGAGGTTGTGGTGAGCTGAGATCACGCTATTGTACTCCAGCCTGGGTAACGAGCGAAACTGCATCTCAAAAAAAAAAAAAAGAAAAATATTCCCACCAGATGGCAGCAGTGATCTTTCATTAATACATTAATAGTAAACCTTGGTTGTTTAAAATGTTCATTTTAAATACATTGAAATAAAATACTAGGAAATTGTTTTCTGATATTTCTGCAAGTATAAATGATTTCTGTTCATTTCTTTCAGAATAACCTGAAGCCCCCACAAGCAAAAAGGAAAATACAACATGTTACTTGGCCCTGAAGGAAAGTTTCCGAAAATGTAAATATGCTGTAACTGTAGTTTTTCAAATATGTTCATATATATTGACAGTATTTACAGAAATCCTGTTTATTGTGGAATTTTCTTAAGAGGTTTCAAATAGGTTTAAAAAAATGAAGGATTTATTTTCCTTTCCTTCTTCCCTCCCTCCCTCCCTTTCTTTTTTAAAATTCTTGCCTGTCTTGCCCTGATTAGAAAGAATATCTTTTAAACCAATGGCTTAGTTTATGTCATTTATATTGACCCTGGTCAAATCATTAGCTACAAGCCTACTATAAAGCATCCAGTGAATTGGCTGGGCACGGTGGCTCACACCTATAATCCCAGCACTTTGGGAGGCCGAGGCGGGGAGATCACCTGAAGTCTGGAGTTCCAGACCAGCCTGACCAACCTGGAGAAACGCCATCTCCACTAAAAAACACAAAATTAGTCGGGTTCGGTGGCGCATGCCTGTAATCCCAGCTACTCAGGAGGCTGAGGGAGGAGAATCGCTTGAACCCAGGAGGCGGAGGTTGTAGTGAGCCAAGACCATGCCATTGCACTCCAGCCTGAGCAACAAGAGTGAAACTCTGTCTTCAAAAAGAAAAGCATCCAGTGAATTTTAGGAGTTATTCTCATTAGCCTTGTTCAGAGTCTTGGGGGAAATTTGAGATTTTTTTTTTAAAACTCAAGTATTTTGCTAGTTTGCCATTTTTATTTCTTTGAAACATAAAACAGTTTGTCACAGTATTTTAGTAAATATTACAACATTCATCCTAAAAGGTTCACCAAGAAAAGCATCTTTGTAGTACTGCTGGAAAACTATTCAGAATATACAGATAAAAATGCTATTCTTTAAGTGCTTACATTGCTTCTTCCCATAAAAAGCAAAAGGGAATCAGTGCTTGCTATTGCTTCTTTCTTTGAAGTCATGACAATGGATGTATATATTACGAGTTGACAGGTTGGTTCTGCACCTGGACCATCCTTTAGAATGTTTTTGTCATGCAGCAGTTCTACCTATTCTTTTCATGAGCAGTCTGTGATCTCACTCCGTGAGTTCAGCTATTACCGCTCCTGGGAGCTTAATCTTTTCACAATGAAGTTGATTTAAAATATCTTCAAGCTGAGTAATCATGTTAGAGATGGTATTTGATGGCAGGAAGTTTAGAGAATTGGGAGTGGTCATAGAATTCTAGAACTTATGAGAGTCCAGGAAGCATAGCAGTCAGGGGCAAAAATTAGCATAATATGGAGTAGGCAGTAGAGGAGCTGCTGGAGTCAAAAGTCACTACAGAGTGCAGCATAGGAAGATGGACTCCCAGCTTAGGTGAGGTTCCCTGCAGCTGTAATATAGACACTTCTCACAGGGCTGTTCCACACAGAATTATCTGCTAAGGTTTTTTGTTTATTTTTGTTCAAGTAGTGTTTTCACTCCAATTGTATAATGGAAATCAATGGGAAGATAGGGTTTACCTTATGTTCATGAGTTCTAGTTTCTACTGTTCTGCTATGTGTTTCTACGTAAGAGCAAAGGATACTTCATAATTCTTTATATGATTGATCTTCACACCTTTTTCAATATGTTTTAAAGGAGTCTTGTTCCTCTTTTGATTTCTTAAAACAAACATGTTAGTTCAGCTATTGAATAGCCTTCCAAACAATTAATTCAGCCTTGCAGGTAAGTACCATACTAAGACTTTAACCCAGTAGTTTTTAATCATTCTGCCTTTATTCCAGACTGTAAATCTGTACACATAAGACAAAACACACTAAGTATTGCATAAATTATTAACAGTAAATTTTTATCTGCAGGGCTGATAGACGTAATAATGTTGGTGGGCAACTGTGATCCTATACATAAATATATGCAAAGGAAGATTTTAAAAGTGCAGATTTTAGAGTAGATTGACAAATTTTATTTTATATTCACTTGTCCTTTCCGTTTCCATCTGTGTTTCTCTCTTAGTTGAGAGAGTTAGCCATTTGACGATTTTAAGTCAGTGGGAACTTATTTTTAGTTAGTCAATAAAATTAATATTTTATTTGTTTAACTTACAGAGTAGGTTGGTAATAACAGCTGAACTGTGTAACATTGTTGCTTCAAATTGAAGTTTATATTATGAACATTCAGAATCAATGCTCATGGTAGTAGCATGTTAGTGAGCTATTTTGAGTTTGAAATGTGGAGAAACTGCTAAACCATGTACTATGTATTAACATAATCCCACCTTCTTAGAGCTTTGTTCCTTCTGAAGGTGTATGGATACAGCTTGTCTTGAAATGCCCTTCTCCACGTAATGAAGCAGGCTGAATGCTGGGAATCTGGAGCAGCAGCCTTGGGAGCCCTATATTTTGAAGTGTTTTGGTTTGCTTAAAAGGTTAGAAGAACTTGATTTGAATGGCAGACAACTTTAGAATACTAGTTCCTCAATAACATGAAGTAGGTAATGTTGCTCTTGATTCTGTAGTCCACTAAAGCCAGGTTTTCTTATTACTGGAGTAGGCTAATGACATTAGAGTTAGTGGGAGGCTTGTAAGTTGTACTTATGGGCACTTTATCACTTCCTGCCATTAGCAGGTATCCTTGTTTCTTCTTCCTTTCCCTCTTTGTTCGTTATTTTCCCTTTCTCCTTACACATTTTCTTTCTCTACTTTAATTCTTCCTTTTTACTGTAGATCCCAAGCTTCTGGCTTAGGTTTGCAAGTCATACTGCTTGGCCCTCCTCATTCACTGAGGGGTGAAGATAGGCTGACCCCTGTCCTCTTACATTTGAGGGATCATAGACTGCTGTGTGGATTCTGGAAAGTCTCAAGACCCTACAGCACCAGGGCACTGAATGGCTTCTCAATGGCTGTAAAGACAGTACAGTTTTCCAAAGTAACCTAATTCATCTGGACAGCTACCAGGCACTTTGGAAATTTGGTTCAGTTACTACTATGAGGCCATAATATATTTGTTAGTATTAAAATTCTTCAGAATTGGAATTATTATTTGAAATAATATTTTGGTTGACTTAAGTTTTGAGAGATGATTCTAAAACTGATCTATAGAGACTCATTCAATAGCAATGTGACCTTTTAAAAACTTACATTAAGTAAAACTGCCAGTAGACTAAATCATGGTATGTGTATATATTATAGTAAGAGCTTCCTCTATTTACTACTGTTGAACTTCAGTAATTTTTAGAGGCTAAATAATGGTCAAAATGTTTTTAAGTGTGCTCTTTTATTAAACGCTTGTGCAGGTTTTGTAATTAAGTACACAAAAGTTTAACCTTGTACATTTTTGTATGTAAAAAGTCTTTTAAGTAGCCATATCCTTATTTAAATAAACAAAGTAAAATTACCTTGAGTAAGTCTGTTATTCTTAATAAAATGGAAAAATGCTCTGTAATGACTTGATCTGTTTTTATTTGAGTAAACAATTTTGGAAAGTATTCTTTATAGTATAACTTTCTTTACCTGGATTGTTTAATCAGATGTGATTCGAGTAGTCCAGCCATATCTTGCAGTTTTTCTCTGAGAGGGTGGCTGGAGTGGTCTGGTGTTGGGATGTCATGGTGCTACAGAGCCTGTTATGTTGACTGTCACTGCTTGCTGAGGGATGGAAATAAAAGTCTCTGAACCTTCTCATGTAATAAGCTCTTAACAAAATGAGACAAACTAGAGATTCAGTTGAGAGATTTTGTGTTGGAGTGATCTGAAAAAAAGTTAATTTCTAAACTGTTGTCTTAATGTTATTATATTTGGAGACTGATGCTCCAAATTAAATAACTTGGAAAAGACTCAGGTAACTTTCTACTTGATCTTTTGTTTTGTTTTAGAGATGAGGGCTTGCTCTGTCGCCCAGAGCTGGAGTCCAGTGGCGTAATCATAGCTCACTGCAGCCTTGAACTCCTTGGCTCAAGCAGTGCTCCTGCTTTGGCCTCTTGTAGCTGGGGCTGCAGGCATACACCACCACACCAGGGTTCTCCTTTATACTTAACACATAGGTTCTTCATTTTTTTGTCTGGACAGAAGAGACAGAAATCTTATGTCCACTTAGATTGGTTTTACTAAAGTGCATTTTACTACCTGAAGTGCACTACTTTTTCAGTTGTTTAATAACTTGATCATCTTTCTTAATGTGGAATAAAAAATAAAGATGTGAATTGCCTGTATGTTTGTTGAGTACCTACTGTGTTAGCACTTGGGAATGAACAAGGCAGGCACTTAATTTGCTGTGTTAATTCATTGCTCCCATAGAGAAAACAGGCAAGGGAACCATGGAACAATAAGTGTAATGGTAGAAAATAAAAGAGGATCATGAAAAGGTGAAGGATGAAGACAGCCCGGTGAGGAGCTATTTTAAATACAGTGGTTAGGAAAGTCCTCTGAAGATACTATACTTTGAAGAGAGCATGACTGAGGCACAGCTATGGAAAGCTTTCAGAAGAAGCATTCTACATGTATCCGATTTTGAATGGCTGCATACTCCTCCTCCCATCAAGGCTGGAGTCTGCTTCCCACCACTTGTGTATGGACTGGCCTTGTAACTTGCTTTGATCAAGTGAATGCTTCTATCCTTACACTTGGACCTCTGCTTGCATCCATGTGAAAAAGCCCTAGTATGCTCATTAGAAATACATGGCTCACCCAACAGCCAGACATGTGACCACTAGTCACCTATCCCCAGCCTAGCTGCCAGCTGACTAAAGCTGCAATGATGAGCCCTCTGATTGGATCAGTCCAGATTGATGACTTTCAGAATCATGAGTGAATAAAATGGAAGTTGTATGAAGCCATTAAGTATTGGGGGTAGTTTGCTACCCAGCAGTAGGTAACAGGTGCCAGACAAGGACAAAATATGAACGCTCTAAGGCTTACTAGGTTCTTAGAACAGAAAGACTGGTGTGGCCCAAGTGAATGAAAACAGGGGCAATGGTAGAATAAAATGAAGTCAAAGAAGGCAGGCAGGAGCCAGATGATGTATGACCCTATGTAGGACCTTGGATTTGATTCTAATATCAATTGGAAGATGTTAACGTTGTTCAGATTTAACCAAGCATTCAATTTAATCAAAAATAAGGCTAGTTAAATAAGTCTATAATAGCCCTATCTTTTCTCCTCAAATAAAATTAGCCAACTTTTTCTCTTTTTTTTTTTTTTTTTTTGTTGTTGTTGAGCTGGAGTCTTGCTCTCCAGCTGGAGTGCAGTGGCATGGTCTTGGCTTACTGCAACATCCGCCTCCTGGGTTCAAGTGATGCTCATGCTTCAGCCTCCCCAGTAGCTGGGATTACAGGCGCCTGCCACCACACCAGCTAATTTTTGTATTTTTAGTAGAGACGGGGTTTCACTATGTTGCCCAGGCTGGTCTTGAACTCCTGACCTCGTGATCCACCCACCTTGGCCTCCCAAAGTGCTGAGATTACAGGGGTAAGCCACTGTGCTTGGCCTTGTTTTGTTTTTTAATATTCAGGGAAATAGTTTGAACTAAGATTTATTTCTTTGACTAACAGTTAAACCCTTAGGAGACTGTAAAATGCTTTACCAGATATGGTGAAAGACAAATACTTTTCATAAATATAAAACCATATCTCTCTAAGCCTTCTGTTATGTTTTTTCTGCCTTGCTATGTAATCTTTTAAAATAAACTTTTAAAAAATAAACTAGGACAGTTTTAGATTTCTGGAGAAATTCCCACAGTAGTACAAGGCTTTTAACAAACTCCACAGTTTCCCTGCTAACTTACATTTGTACGGTACCTTTGTTGAAATGACTCGTTAACTAAAGTTCATAATTTATTTTGATTTTCTCAGACTTCCCTTGTTTTTGATGGCTACAGTTTTGAAGAGTACTGGTCAGGTAAAACCTGGAGAGTGTTCCTCAACTGGGATTTTTCTGATGTTTTTCTCATGATTAGACTGGGGCTCTATGTTCTGTGGGGAAGACCACAGAGGTAAATTGCCATTTTCATCACATTATTTTGAGGACACATACTGTAAACATGATACTACTTTTGAGGTTGACCTCATTTGACTGATGTAGTGTTTGTCAGTTTTTTCCGCTATGAAGTTATTGGTCTTCTGAATGATATTTTTTCAAAAAAAAAAAGTTATTTCTGTGTCCCCTTTTCATACATACTGTGCTCTTTGGAAACAGAAATAACCTTAAGTCACTTAAGTAATGGAGAGTTACTTTGCTGGCAAAGTACATAAATGATTTAGAATTCTGCACAGGAGACTTACCCTCTACCATTAATTTTATTCAATGATTTATGTCAGTATGACTCATGGATATTTATTTTATATTTGGGGTTAAAATCTAAAGTGTGTGTTTTTTGTTTTGTTTTTTAAATCAAATTCTTTTCTGCATTGACCATTGAAAGCTCTTTCAGTTAGCTCCCATTTCCCTGTGGTTTATCCCATCATTGTGTTTTCTTTGAACACATCCTTTCTGGTACTATAGGATGCTCTCGTGTCTTTTTGTATAAGCCCTAGAATGAGCCATTTCTCTAAGGAGCTTTGGCTCCTTTCATTGGAAAAGGGTGTTAAAAACTGAGATCTGGGTGCTAGGTATGCTGATTGCTACTGGGGTGTTATTGTTTTTAGGCCTCCTCAACTGACAGAGCAAGGAAATACATGTATGTATATTAACCACTATAGGTGTACATCTCTATAGATGTTTCTATATGTAACCATCTATATCTATAGTGAGTAGAACATGAGTTCACACTTATGTCTCTACCTCTAATCTATTACCATATTGATCATTCCAGACTTCACCTGCGTGTCTGTAACCTCCCACTCCAACAGTGAGAAACATGGCTCCTACCAACCACCCCATCCACTTGCCTAATTGTTCAATTCCAGTACACACGTATAGAGGCTGCAGAATTGTATCCTTTACCCATGTGGGAAATGACTTTTATCAATTAGGGTAATTATCTTCATTCCTTTTGCCTTTAATCTTAACACTCCACTCATTTCTAGTGTTGCGTAAGTCATATCATTTAAGATTTGAGTTTTAATGAAAAAGAATGTCAAATCAACTTTATTAACAACAAAAAAATAAATCCCTAGGCAGACATCCATTCAGCAGTTTTAAGGTATCTACGTGCTCAGGTGCTAAATAAGGAACTGGAGTACAGTAAATAAAACACGGTCCCTGTCCTCAAGGGCCTTTTCTTCTTCCATTTTTTTTTTTTTTTTTTTTTTTTGAGACTGAGTCTCCTTCTGTCACCCAGGCTGGAGTGCAATGGCACAATTTTGGCTCACTGCAACTTCCACCTCCTGGGTTCAAGTGATTCTCTTGCCTTAGTCTCCCGAGTAGCTGGGACTACAGGCATGCATCACTACACCTGGCTAATATTTTGTATTTTTAGTAGAGATGGGGTTGCACCATGTTAGCCAGGATGAGCTAGATCTCCTGACCTTATGATCCACCCACCTTGACCTCCCAAAGTGCTGGGATTACTGGTGTGAGCCACTGTGCCCAGGTGGGCCTTTTCTTCTCGTTAATCCCAGTTGTTCAATCTAAAAATTTGAGAAGGAATCTGAAGAACATTTAATGATTAAAGTCACAGTATTCTGTGCACTAAGTAGTTTACTAGTTAAATTTTTTAATTCCTTGTAACCTGGAGAAACCAATTGAATAGAAACGACTGGATTTTTCTTGTGGAAGATCCCCTCTATCTTAGTCCCTTTTCTCCTGCTGTAACAGAATACCGCAGATTAGGTAAATTATAAAGACTGGTTTATTTGGCTCACAGTTCTGGAGCCTGGGAGGCCCAAGATCTTGGCGCTGTCACCTGGTGAGGGTTATCCCATGGCAGAAGGCAAAAAGACAACAGTAAGTATGCAAAGCACAGAAGAACTTGGGCTGAACTCATCTTTTTTTTTTTTTTTTTTTTAATCAAGAAACCACTTCCATGCCCCCGTGATAATGGGATTAATCCATTCCTGAGGACAGAGCCCTTATGGCCTAATCTCTTCTTTAAGACCCTATCTCTTAATACTGTTTCTATGGCAACTAAGTTTTCAACACATGAATTTTTGGGGGAGACATTCAAACCATATCACCCTCAAAATGTGGGAGATCATTTTACTCATAGCAAGTAAGTAAAATGTGTAAATGCTAATAGATGTCAGGGATGAAGTCAGTCTGCTCTTATTTTTATAATGGAGTTCTAGTCCCTTTTTTGCACTGAAAGGTCACTATGTACATTTTGGCATGTGTATGTCACCTGGACATTTCCTTCTCAGTGTTTAAAAAAAATCTCATGTGTTTACAGATGACACTTGCGCCATCATCATCTCTATGTGTAAGAAAAAAGCTCACGTTTTGGGGGACAGTGGGCTAGGAGTCAAGATTTCTGATTTTTAGTGTGTTGGCCTCTTTGCAGTCTTGAGTAAGCTTCATTCTTTCTGGTCTTCCACTTCCTCCTTTCCAAAGTACATGAATGTCATTCTGATCCTTGAGACTCTTCCAGATCTTATTTCTTGATATTTCTAGAATTAACCTTATGTTTATCCCTGAGTTTCTTTAATCTGTCATTTAATAACCAGGCAGAAAATGAGAGATGCCCTCGAGTCTGAATGGGCCTCATTAAAGATGATTGAGGATTGAATATATATTTTAAGTTTCTAAAGTACCATGATTAAGTGATATGGAAGTTAATTTAACTTTTATTTTGCTTTGATATAATTAATTTTATATAATCTTGTCCAAAGGAGTTAGGGTTTATTTATTGTGCTGACTCAAAGACTTGAGGGCAACCGCCTCCTTACAAATTGGATAGTGTCTAGTTGTCGGCGAGTCCACGGTGTGCAATACATATACCTTGGGCTTCATTTTTGTGATCACAAGGATTTCTCTACTAGTTTCTAAAGTTCTGCTCTACTAACAGCACTGAGTTCTTTTGCAGGCATACCTCTAAATTTTTTCCAGAGATAAAGCTTTCACTAAGAGCAATATTGAGGGAATAGCAACCATGATAGTTCCAGGGCACATTGCACCACAGCAGATCCATTTACTGAGTTTCTTGCCTTGTTCCTGGTTCATGTAGAATGATTGCCTCATTAGTGAAACTGTTTCTTTCACTAACTTCAGTGACTAAATTTTCATGGTTTTGGTTGAGGGTAGACTAGTTCCCATTAAGAATTTTATAGTATCCTGGCTTGGCATGGTGGTTCACGCCTGTAATCCCGGCACTGTGGGAGGCCAAGGTGGGCAGATAACTTAAGGTCAGGAGTTCAAGACCAGCCTGGCCAACATGGTGAAACCCCATCTCTACTGAAAATACAAAAATTGGCCGGTCATGGTGGCAGCTACCTGTAATCTCAGCTAATCGGGAGGCTGAAGCAGGAGAATCAATTGAACCCTGGAGGCAGAGGTTGCAGTGAGCTGAGATTGCACCATTGCACTCCAGCCTGAGGGACGAGAAAAACTCCATCTCCAACAAAAAAAAGAAAATTATAATATTGTAAAAGAATTTTATAATATTGTAAATATTAAATATTATTACAAGGTTTAAATATGTAATTTATTCTACAAGATAGTTGCGCATTTAAATCAAAGCCCATGAAATAGATGTAATCAATGCAAATCTTAACATTGTGGAATGTGTAACAAAGTGGAAGTAACAAATAAAATATTTGTAGTTAGGTTTTTTCATTTGCTAAACATTAGAGAAAAAGGCTTGCTGTTCTTAAATGTAAGGAGCAATTCTGCTGAGAAGAAAAAAAATTTTTTTTTAACATAAAAGCACAGAAGAGCTGACAGGCTAAGAGATTTCAAGAACCCAGAGAAGCAAGCAATTTTGTTTCAAACTCCTCTGTTGAAACTAAGCTGTAGTGTAGGTGACTGTAATGTAAGAGAGAGAGAAGTAAAACCTCTGAGCGCTCCAAGAGGGGAACCTAATAGGTATGACCTCAAAAAACACCACCACATGTAAGTGTGAATTAGAAATATATCTTTCCTTTTCATGGATGGAGGGAGGGAAGAAAATGAAGGAAAAGAAGGAAGGAAGAATAGGAAAGGGCAAGGGGACAAAGTGGGGTGGAGGCAGGCAAGCCGACTATCATACAGATTTGTAGCTAACACATCCCCAGGATGGTGAAAGTAACTCTGGAAATGACTTGGAAATAGTTCTAGTGTGGTGGTAGCTCAGGTGTCTGGCAAAGACAATGACAATCATCTCTGCGGGAAGACATCCTTATTCTTGAGTCTCAAGAAACACCCCAGATAACTTTTTAAAGGTAGTGATTAACGAGTCAAAGTTACCCTTGCATACAAGAAAACAGTGGACCCAGGGTGAGCTGCAGCAGAAGCATCAGGCAGTAGAGACCAACCCCCAAAGCTTTCACATATTGTCATAATCAAGTAAAGATCAATCAAGTTGACTTGCTGTTTAATGAAAAAAAAGACAAGCTTTAATAACTCCAGGACAAGAAACTATACAAAATATAACATTTTTTAAATTTTGTATTGAGTTATAATAAAATGCTGTAGAATTAAAAAAAAAAAAACTCAGGTATATAGCTCAGGAAAAAAGTATATGTGTGTATGTGTATATATTACTACCCAGATCAAGACAGAGTACAGCACAGGTGGCAGGTATTTCTGTAAAGGTTGAGACAGTAATAAATTGCCAGCAAACCAATGCATAAATGAACAGATATGGCTGTGTTTGAATAAAACTTTTTTTAAAAGAAAACAGACCAGGTGTGATGGTTCATGTGGTAATCTCAGTGCTTTGAGAGACTGAGGAGGGTGGATCACTTGAGCCCAGGAGTTTGAGACCAGCCTAAGCAACATAGTGAGACCTGATCTCTACAAAAAAATTTTTAAAATAGCCAGCCATCAGCCAGGTGTGGTGGCTCACACCTGTAATCCCAGCACTTTGGGAGGCCGAGGTGGGTAGATCACTTGAGGTCAGAAGTTCAAGACCAGTCTGGCCAACATGGCGAACCCCTGTCTCTATTAAAATACAAAACAAATCAGCCAGGCATGGTGGTATGCACCTGTAATCCCAGCTACTCGGGAGTCTGAGGCAGGAGAATCCCTTGTACCTGGGAGGTGGAGGTTGCAATGAGCCAGGAGCATGCCACTGCACTACAGCCTGGGTGACCTGGGTGACAGATTGAAACTCCGTCTCAAAATGGCAACAACCCCCCCCCACACACACACACAGCTGGGCATGGTGGTGCGCGCCTGTAGTCCCAGCTACTTGAGAGGCTGAGGTGAGAAGATCACTTGAGCTCAGAAGTTCAAGGTTACTGTGAGCTGTGATCATGCCACTGCACTCCAGCCTGGGCAACAGAGTGAGATCCCGTCTCGAAAATAAATAAATAAGAAAGAAAACAGGCAGTGGGCAGGATTTAGCCCAGGGACTGTAGTTTACAATTCATAATACAGAACAGTTTCAATATCCCATTGGTTTAGTTTTGCCTGTTAACATTTGTTTTGTGTACTTTTGTATATGTGTGTTTAATTTCCTAATTTAATAAAAAGTCTTAATCATATAGCTATGTTATTTTACATCTAGCCAGAATTTCCTCATTATCTTTGGCATTCAGCATTTTGAATGTGATGTGTCTGGGTGTGTTCTCTGCATTTATCCTACTTTGAGTTTATTGAGCTTCTTGCATGTGTAGATTCATATTTTTTCATCAAATTTGGGGACTTTTTCAGCCACTAATTTTTTTTTCTCTTTTAAGAAGTTCTCACTATGTTGTGCAGGCTGGAGTGCAGTGGCTGTTCACAGGTGCTGTTTGCTTACACTGCGGCCTCAAACTCCTAGACTCAAGCAATCCTCCCACCTCAGCTTCCTGAGTAGCTGGGACGACAGGAACGTGCCACTGCACCTAGCTAGTCATTAACTCTGAAAACTATTTAATTCTCTTTTTTTCTCTCTCCTAGCCTCCTAGTCCTTCCATTACACATATGTTGTTATGCTTAATGGTTTCTTACATTTCTCATTTCTCTTCTCTCGTTTTTCTCTGTTTTTCAGATTGTATAATTTCTGTTGTTCCATCTTCAAGTTCACTGATTTTCTTCTCCCAACTCAAATCTACTATTGAGCCCCTCTAGTGAATTTTTCATTTCACTTAGTATACTTTTCAACTTCAGAATTCCATTTGATTTATTAAAAAATAATTTTTATATCTTTATTGGTTTGTTTGGTGACTACAGTCATCTCTTGGTATCTGTGGGTGATTAGTTCCAGGGCACCCTGCAAATGCCAAACTCCATGGATACTCAAGTCTCTTATATAAAATGGCATCGAATTTGCATATAACTATTTACATCATCTTGTATATTTTAAATCATCTCTGGATTACTTATACTAATACCTAATACAGTGCCTACACATTGCTTGCATTTGCATGGATTCAATATAGTACTCAGCATGTGGAAAATTCAAGTTTTGCTTTTTGAAACTGTGTGGATTTTTTTTTCCCTGAATACTTTTGATCCATAGTTGGTTGAATCCACAGATGAGGTGCCCATGGATATGGAGGACTAACTATAATTGTTCTCTTGCCTTTCTTTAATTCTTTAAATAAGATTTCCTTTAGTTGAACAAACATGTTTATATGTTCAGCCAGTGTTTGGTTAGAGGTTTTGCTTAAGCACTTTGAGCTAATATGATTTCTGCTCTTTACTGTTTGATCTGTGTATGCCAAGTTTGTTTCACATCCCACTTTGATTGCTCCTGAGTGGATATAGCCCAGACCATACATACTTCCCGAACCCCAAGGATAAACGAGATTCCAGGAAGGCCCTTCTTGGCTATCTCTTTCTCTAGTTTTCTGTGTTAAACTTCTGGCTGGTCTGTATTTTGCTTTTTGCTATGTAACATGGAGTTACCAGCCCCCTCCTTAATGGCTCACTGGCAAGATCTCTTATTGTTTTTGACAATCCCCTTAGGCACAGGTTTCTCAGTTCTCCATACCAAATACCAGCCCCCTTGGGCAGAACCAAATACCATACCAAATACCAGTTGGGCAGAACTGCTGAGGTACCAATCTCAGAGCCTGGCTCTCCCCTGGGGGCTGGACAGCAGCCTGCTTCTCTGGGAGTAGCACCCCTTCTCTGTGAATGGGTTGGTAGCGCCCGGTCTTCTCAGATTGCCCCTTCCAATGTGGAGCCTCTGCACTAAGCAGGCTAGGGTAGGGGCAATTGGAGCTCCAGGATTTTCAGCCTGTCACATCTGGGGCAGAGCCCTAGGCCAGGGTAGCTGGGGGAAGAGAGACCCCTTATTTTTTGGCTGCATTGGTCCAGAATAGAGTTTGTCACATGAAGCTGGGAGTGGGGATGGGATGGAAGGAGGTTGTGGCTCAAATGCCAGATTCACTGTTCTAAGACTTTTAATAGTGGATTTTCCTGAGTGAATGTTTATTTGTTGTATTCAGAGAACTTCTGTTGTGTGGTTGATATGAAAGTAATTTTCTTCCATAGGAAGAGGGTTGGTCAGCTGAGCCCTACCCGCTACTGTCCCTGAAGTCCTATCAGTCACTGCTTTTAGCCTTGGTTGAGCTGCTCTGGCCTAAGTATACCCAGTTCAGAAATTTCTAAGTTCATAACAATGAACTTGGGGCTCTTCTCTTAGGATTTTTTTCCTCACTTTCCAAAGGCTGTTTGTCCTAAACTCTGGCCTCTGGTTCCTCAGGCCAGTATGACTACAGGTTTCCTAATAGAGTTTTAGATGCCCGGCTGGGGCCTGCCCTTGGATAAAAGACCAAAACTGGAAAATCAGCCAATGTCGTTCTCTTCTTCCAAGTGTCTACCCTCTCCAATGCCTGCCTGCTTTGGATCATGCTCCAGTGTTCTCAGCAATTAAAAAAATATTTTGTCCAGAATGATTGTTGATTTGGGGGAGAATTAGTCCAGTTGGAGCTATTTACTAGAAGTGGAACTCCCCCTCACCATTAATTTTAGAGTGGGTAATCTAAGGTTAGGAGAGTCAATGGTTTTAATGAGGAACGAGTAAGATGCTCGAAAATGAAATCTGGAGTGCTTTTACTTTCATATTATGAAGTAGAAAACAGCAAAACAACTAACAAGGGATGAAATTATTCTTTTTAAGTAAAACCTCATATCAACTATAAATCCAAAAGAATCATTCCAGACATTATCAAACATCCTAACAGTGACTACTACTCAGATTAAAAAACTGACTTCACTTATGCTCAGCCTATATCAGACTTGATTTCCACCAAATTTTTTCTGTTGCTCAGTGTATCATTTTATTATATTGCATTTTCTTAGAAAACCAAGAACAAAAAGGTCACTAATGCTCCCATTCTAGAGAACTGTGTAATAATGCACTCTTTATCTCGTATATTGGCTTGGTGCTTTCCAACTGTATACTGCTATCTGAGATTATTTTATAGGATACTGCCACACTAGGAGCTCAGGATATTATTTTTACTGTAATGACTGTGTGTCTTCCCTGCTTTACTCCCCTTTTCAGAAACACTGAAGGTTCCCAATGTGCCCTCATTCGCTAGGGTGTTGAGAACATAAAGATGAAAAGGATGTCATCTCTGGCCCCAAGTTGCTGATGTCCTTGTGCAATCCTTCACTTTATGGAAGTCGGTGTAAGATATGGATCCATAACACTGGGATAGAGCCGATAAGCTCTGCCAAGAAAAGTGACCTGAAAATTGGCTTCACCGTCAGGAGTTTATGTTACTGCATCAAATGCAGGGTACTACATTCCAAGAGAAAGAGTAGGGGAAGAGAGAGAAGGTAGCAAGGAAGAGGTGCCTGGTGCTGACTGAAGGCTTCCTTTAAAGAAACGGTGTGATGCTATTCCAGTTGGCACTGCCCCAGGCCATTGGAACTGCACCATGGGACCATGCAATAAAGTGTTACTTACACTCAGAGCCTCAATCTTTTTTTTTAGACAGTTTCGCTCTTGTTGCCCAGGCTGGAGTGCAATGGTGCAATCTCGGCTCACTGCAACCTCCACCTCCTGGATTCAAGCAATTCTCCTGCCTCAGCCTCCTGAGTAGCTGGGACTATAGGCATAAGCCACCATTCCCAGCTAATTTTGTATTTTTAGTAGATATGGGGTTTCTCTATGTTGGTCTGGCTGGTCTCGAACTCCCAACCTCAAGTGATCTGCCTGCCTTGGCTTCCCAAAGTGCTGGGATTACAGGCTTGAGCCACTGCTCCCAGCCAGGTCTCAACTTTTAATCATTATTTCACACACTGTGCCTGGCAAAAGATTTTGTTCTGAATAACTTTATTGTAAGTCACATAATCTTACTTTAGGCTTGACATAACAGGAAGTTACAGAGCTGTAAATACCCACTGGTCATTACCTTACTGAGTTTAGAAAACTTTTGAATTTGTGACATATATTAATTGCACTTAAATAGTCAGTGAGAGAAAGATAGATTTATAAAGACATCATTCAAAAGGATTTTTACATTGGGGTGTGCCTTATCCGATTACAAAAATTTCAAACCATCTTCCCACCTAGGGCCTATGGAGAGTTTTCTCTTTCCCTGGGACTGAACTAGCACAAAGCACTAAAGCATTTAAGCAAACGTGAGTATCACTGAAAAGCACAAGAAGAAAGTCTTGATGTGGCTGGAAGAAACCAGAAGGCAAGATTGCCTGGTTGAGAAAGAAAATGTATAAATGTGTGTGTGACATCACAGGCAGCAGCTTCTCTGTGTTGACTTCAGATGTCTTTTCCGCAGTCAGGGCACAGGATGTCGTCCCTCTCCGTGAGAAAGCCACGCCCCACCAGTGAGAGGGAGCACTTCTTACAGTTAAAGCAGTCGTTATGCCACTGCCGTTCCTCAAAGGAGATGTATTTTGTGCCACCAAGTCCTGTTAACAGAGAGAAATAATACTGGATGAAGAACTAGTGAGAATCAGACAACTGGGACTGAAGAAGGAATTCTGGTTTGATCCATTTCAAACTTTGGATTGTGTAATATGGATAGTGTGAGTTTCTAGCGACTGGGTGCTGGGAATCTATACATAAATCGGATTCTATGCACAGCCTGGAGGAGCTCGTGAATATCAGAAGAGATGCATAAACTGGTTCCAAAACGATGTGATAGGTGCCATAAAAGAATGCTGACTCTGTGTATTTGTTGTGTTTTCCCACAAAATGAAACTCCGTGAGAACAGGGAGCAGATTTCTCTATGCCTTCGCTAGGTGCCTCATGTCGCTTGGTGCTCAAATTTTTGTGACTTAATGACTGAAGCACTGAAGGGAGTGTAGAAGAGGAAAAGGTTAATCCTCTCTGGGATGACCAGGAAAGGCCTCATAAAGTGGGATGTGGGTGGGAACAAGGGGAGAGGGATATTGTTGCAGAGGGAAGATCCTCAGAAAGCTACAGACAGATAGAATAGAATCAAATACTTAAGGTACATTGGTCCCTGATTATAATAGTTGGTTTCTACTGAAGGTGACAAATCTGAAATAGAAAAGATTCAAACACATGGGCTTATCTCAGGATTGTGATTGATCTAGCGATATTTGGGTCATGAACTCCAATTACAAAGAGTTCTTTCAGAAATAATCGTTCTGTCAACCTTATTAAATACAAAGTAGGGCCACCCTGATGCCCCCATTTCTAATAGTCTGGGGTCTCCGACTTACGTGAGGAGTCAGTAATTTATCCAACAGCTCCTATTATAACTTAATTGTCTAGGCTGGTGTTTGGCATTAATTTCTTGCACATGGGGGAGATCTCAGACATAACCCTCAGCAAGTCAGGGACAGGGCTAGGACCTAAACCCAGGCCTTTTAGTGCAAGTTTCTGTGCCTTTTCTAGTACCTCACTGCCGCTGCTGCCAGACTGCGTACTGGCAAAACTTTTCAACTCTCTTTTCCCAAATATCTCACAGCTTTAACAACAGTTATATCAAATAGAATATCAATTGCCTTTACCAGTTCTAGACACCTACGGGCTATGGAAGACCCACAAATCACAGCACTCACTGGCCAGCACTGCAGCAGAACCCAACCATGGTTTAAGTAAGTTGTCCCAACTTTTCTGCACAACTGAATTATCTGGGAAGCTTTTGAAAAGCCCCATGCCTTAAGTCACAGCTCACATTGATTAAATCATGACCCAAGCACCAGTCATTTCTAAAGCACCCAGGTGTCTCCAATGTGCAACCAGGTATTGGAAAGTAAGGCAATGCTGTCACTTGATTTAGGAAGAGAGGCTTCTGGGGTTTGGAAAGTGGGTGTTTTTCTTCTCAGTTTATTGATCACTCTAAGTTAGCTACACCAGGAAGGAGCTCCCCTGGCATTTCCACCATTCCACATTTCTCCTTCCTCTCACCTCTGATGAGTCCTGCTACAGCATAGAGCCAGAGGCAAGGAGGAACACTGGCAGAGGGGAGGAAGTAAAGGTGTTAGTGACAGGAGACAAGCAGGGCAGCTGTCCCAGGTTGAAAGTCTTTTAGGAACTCCTCTTTTGCCCTGAAATGCCAGCAAATGGAGCAAGTTGTAGAAAAGAGAGCCAAGGATAGCCCCAGGGGGATGACTCTTCCTAACGGGAAGATGTATATACAGTCAATTCCGCTTATTCCTGGAAGCTATGTTCCATAATCTTCCTGTGCACAGTGAATTAGCAAATACTGAACCACTGCTCCTATGAGAAAAACAGGGTTAGGTTCCTGTAAGCCTCTGGTCACAAGATTTTGATCAACTCATCAATACAAAATGTTGCTTTGTGTGTATGTTTCTGTTTAAAGATTCCTTATTTAATATATATTGTTGATTCATGAACATTGAACTTATGACCAACAGCACTATTCATGCTTAAATGAAGCTTATCTAACATGTATTTTTCTTTGTAAGGCACATCACAGCCTTCTTTTTTTTTTTTTTTTTTTTTTTTAGGCAGTGTCTCACTCTGTCACCAGGCACCAGGCTGGAGTTCAGTGGCGTGATCTCAGCTCACTGCAACCTCTGCCTCCCAGGTTCGATCAGTTCTCCTGCCTCAGCCTCCAGAGTCGCTGGGACTACAGGCGCACGCCACCATGCCCAGCTAATTTTTGTATTTTTAGTAGAGATGGGGTTTCACCATGTTGGCCAGGATGGTCTTGATCTCTTGACCTCAAGATCCGCCCGCCTCGGCCTCCCAAAGTGCTGGGATTACAGGCGTGAGCCACCGCGCTCAACCACCACATCACAGCCTTCTTGCACTTAGGAACACTAGAAAGAACTTTACTTGGAGGCCATTTAAACAGCAGAACTGCCCACAAAAATTCAAAAAATTATCACTATGTAGACTATGAAAAGGACTCTTATTGACAGGATGAGAGCTGAAACTAGAAGGCAGAGTGTCACCTTGTTCACCTACAGCTGGAAATGTGTGCATCAGACAATGCAAGTTTGTCACTGTTCTATGCATGTCTGATCACCATGAGTATTAAACTGGGGTTACAAATCAATTTTAGTGAGTAGGCAAATTTGCAAGTTCAGACTCTGGGAATCATGAGAATCAACTATATTTATGTGCAGCATCACTGCACATAACAAGTTGGACAATGTCAACATCCAATTTATTTTTAAAAATTTAGGCCAAGTGTGGTGGCTCATGCCTGTAATCCAAGCACTTTGGTGGCCAAGGTGGGTGGATCACCTGAGGTCGGGAGTTCAAGACCAGCCTGACCAACATGGTAAAACCCCATCTTAAAAAAAAAAAAAAATTATTTAAATTTTATTAAAGAGAAAAAATATTAAGGACCTGTTAGAAGCTTAATCTAAACAATCAGTCTTGTACAATTGTTTGGAAATTTCTAAAACTTTAACTGCTGATATGATCTGGCTGTGTCCCCACCCAAATCTCATCTTGAATTGTAGTTCCCATAATTCCCATGAGTTGTGGGAGGGACCTGATGGGAGGTGATTTATTCACGGGGGTAATTACCTTCATGCTGTTCTCGTGATACTGAGTTCTCACGAGATCTGATGGTTTTATAAGGGGCTTTCCCCACTTTTGCTCAGCACTTCTCCTTGCTGCTGCCATGGGAAGAAGGACATGTTTGCTTCCCCTTCCACCATGATTGTAAGTTTCCTGAGGCCTCCCCAATCATGCTGAACTATGAGTCAATTAAACCTATTTCCTTTATAAATTACCCAGTTTTAGGGATGTCTTTATTTGCAGCATGAGAACAGACTAATACAGCTATTTTTCAAAGTTGCTCCATATGTTCCTAAACATTAGTCTCTGCTTTTCAAAGAATCAACTCTGCTGTTTTAGAGGAAAGCTTCTTATTTCGTTTCTCCTAGTGTTTTTTTCTCAGTGTGACAATAACCACAGTTCACATCCATATCTAACATTTTACATTTGAAAGTGCTTTTATGTAGATTATATAACTTTATAAAGCTTAATGTTATAAACATTTACCTCAACAGAAGTTTGCTGAAAAAAGAAGTTAACTGCTAAGTTACTGCTTAAAGTTAAGCATTAAAAATGAGTATGTTCTGGCAAAAGACTGCATTTTTTTCCCCCAAATGATTCCAAGGGAAATCTGGTACATAAATGACCAGAAACAGATATTTTAACATAGGTAAAGTGTAAATACTATGATTTTTCTTTATCTTTTAATTTCACATGGAAATGTAATGAGCTCTGGATTATACACGAGAGAACTGTTTAGTGACCTGGGAAGGTGAGTTAGCTGAGTTAAGTGAACTTGGTTCTAGGCCTTAGGGAAAAGAAAGTCAAGGACAAGCACACAGGGGCTGCACAGACGTGTTTGTGTAATAACACTGCAAAGCCACATAGAAAAGCTAGGCCACCAGGTACTCCACGTGTCTGCCACCTTCCTCTGATAGGGACAAACCAGACAACTGAATGCAATGGGATTGGAAACTCCACATCATAAACTTCTCCTGTTATTGTAGAAAACACACTTTTCTCTCCCCACCCAGTCACTAATTTGTGTAGCAATATGTGGTGACCTTTTAAAGGACTTTAGTGTGACATCGTCTGTTCTCTACACTGAACTTCTTCAGCCTGCTTAATAGTTTAGTCCAGAAGCCTGGTCTGCCAGCCAGCCAGATTTTAGGCTCTCTCTTAGCCAAATTCTTTTCAGGAATACAGTATGAAAAACTCCTTAGAACGTACCTTCTGCCCTCATATAGCTATGGCCTTGTGGCAGAAATTTCCCACTAAGATGCTTTGGAATACAACCGTCCCACTAAGATGCTAGGGGACACTTCTAAGAGCACAGCACAGCTGCTAAGCCTGAAGAGGCCTGTGTCAGTTTTTATTGTGGCATCACAGGCTCACAGACTGCAGTTTTCGAGATAATCCAACCCAAAGCAGAAACTAACCCAGAGCATTGGCCATATGATTTTAAGTGATCAGGTGGGCTGCAGAGGAAGTAATCATTACTTGCTGAAGCATAGCCAGTGCCCCGAGGAGAGGAAAGCAGATAGGCAGAAAAGTCTGCTGTGTCCAGAGCCTTAGGGAGGTCTGGGGAGTTCAGGGATACAGACAGGGTCACATGCTAAAATACTAGGCCTTGCTCAACCTTCCAATTGCTTTTCGAAGTGGGGACCCCAGGACACTCACCACTGATGGGGTTGGTGCAGCCGGCACACTTCTTGGCATACAAGTCACAGAAGCAGCTCAGGCAGTAGGCAAACTCGTCGCGAGCCGTGAAGCGCTGCCCACACAGCTGCTTCCTGCAGGCGGTGCACACGAAGCACTCCTTGTGCCAGGGCTGCTCCCGGTAAGTGACCCCTCCCGTGGTGATGGGCTGCAGGGGTGAAGGGGAGAATCAGTGTGGCCTCTATTCTTGGCAGACATCTTCAGTCTCAGCTACTGCAACTGGACGATGCAAGATCCTCATCCAGAAAACGTCCGGTTTGTTAAGTCACCAAGACCCTGCTTTACAAACTTCCCAGTCACCCGTTACCCTCGCCACACGCTTTCACTCCAGTGTCACAGGCCCTGGCTTTCCCATTAGTGCAATTGGAGCTTGGGGGTTGCCCTCAGCCCTTCCCAAGGATGCCAGGGATCTAAGGCAGAGGGCGCTTCAGTGGCACTGCCACCTTCCTGAGCAGGGAAGCAGCACGATGGAGGGATCGGGATTGAAGACAGCATCAAGGAGACCTAGGTTTGAATTCTAACCCTACTCCTTACCAGCCCTGTGGCTGGGGGCAGGTCATAATAAAGATCTCTGCACCTCAGTTTTCTCATCCAGGAAATGAGAGTGATGAGGTTAAAGGAGCAAGTTGATAGGAGTTCTTACTAAGAAGCCTGGCAGGGCAGGTGCGATGGCTCATGCCTGTAATCTCAGGACTTTGTCATGCCTGTAATCTCAGGACTTTGGGAGGCCGAGGCAGGTGGATCATTTGAGGTCAGGAGTTCAAGACCAGTCTCTACTAAAAATACAAAAAATTAGCTGGGTGTGGTGGCGTGCCTGTAGTCTCAGCTACTCATGAGGTTAAGGCAGGAAAATTTCTTGAGCCCTGGAAATGGAGGTTGCAGTGAGCCAAGATCACACCACCGCACTCCAGGCTGGGCAACAGACTGAGACTCTGTCTCAAAAACAAAAACCCTGGCAAGTGGTAACCGCTCCAACACTGCTCATGAGCCTATCTCTCCAGCTACTCGTAGTGAAAGAAGGAAGAGGCTTAAAGGACAGCCAGGACTGGCACCTGCTGATGCCACAAGAAGAGATGGGCATCTTGGAAGTTTTGGGAAAAATAAGCCTGATACCGTCATCCTCACCTGTCTTGTGGTCTTAGAACATCTGTGAGGGGATGCTGCAAAGCCACACAAGGTGGAACTGACCGTCAGTACCTCCATTTTACCTGGAATTTCTCTCCAAATGTTGCTTCTCACATTCTATTTAAAAATGTGTGCTCAGTGGAGCTGAGGAAGCTATCAGAGGAGTGTAGATGGCCTCAGCTTTTGGCAGACGAAGGCCATGGAAGATGGAGTGCAAGCTCCTCACAGTCACACTTGTTTGCGTTTTATTTTTGAGCACTTCAGTATCACTCAGTAACTCCTTTGGCCTTTACATAAAGCTTGTGAAGTAAGAAAGATATTACCTGAATTTAGGCCGGGCACGGTGGCTCACGCCTCAGCACTTTGGGAGGCCGAGGTGGGCGGATCACGAGGTCAAGAGATTGAGACCATCCTGGCCATGGTGAAACCCCGTCTCTACTAAAAAAGCAAAAATTAGCTGGGCATGGTGGCATGCTCCTGTGGTCCCAGATACTCAGGAGGCTGAGGCGGAAGAATCGCTTGAACCCAGGAGGTGGAGGTTGCAGTGAGCCGAGATTGCACCACCGCACTCCAACCTGGCGACGACAGAGCAAGACTCCCTCTCAAAAAAAAAAAAAAAAAAAAAGATATTATCTGAATTTTATGGATGAGTAAACTGAGACTCAGAGAAATTAAGAAGTGACTTGCCTAAGAATTCATAGCTGGCAAAGCAGGAGCTAGAATTCTGGACTCCCTTCTATCTTGTATTCTTTTCATTAAACCATAAATCATAGAGCATCTTCCTGTAACTCACCCCACTGCACAAGAGAATGAACACAAAACACGCTTGGTTGCAACATATCCATGTGGGTGCAGCAGCCCGTGTGTGTAAGACGCCTCCTCTGCCTGGAACTTACATCCCGAGTCCTCCCTCGCTCCAGATTCCAGGCTGCCCACCCACATCAGCTAACTCGATGCCTCTCAGCAGAGCATGACTTTCTTAGAGACTCCTTCCCTAAACACCACCCTGGTCCCACACTCCTCAGATGAGTTGAGGTTCTTCCATTCCACACCCTGCTCTTCTCCGCACACTGCTCAGTAACTACTGATGGGATTGACATTGGAGTGTACTTCCACCTCGATTACAGTTAGTGTCTGTGTCTTGTCCAGCATCGGATCCCTGAGTGCCTGAGAGGGCCAAGTTCACATCGAGGAATGGATGCTTTTGGCATGAATGTTTGTGTGTGTATTTAATGAACTTGTGCACAAAGGTATGCATCCCAGAAGGATGTGTTGCCTTCATTTCTGCAAATGAATAAAGCACATGTTGGAAAGATGACAGAGGAAGGGCAATTCAAAGGAACTTCCATTAGGTCTTGATGAGAAAAACAAAACAAAATAAAAATATAAAGGGAAGAACAGGGAAGAGAGTTCCTAAAATAAAAGCAGGAATGAGAGCTCACTCTAAGAATAAAGAAAAAAAACAGGAGTTTGCACTAATCTGACCAACATGGTGAGACCCTGTCTCTCCTAAAAAAGAATACAGAAATTAGCCAGGCATGGTGGTGGGTGCCTGTAATCCCAGCTACTCAGGAGGCTGAGGCAGGAGAATCGCTTGAACCTGGGAGACAGAGGTTGCAGTGAGTTGAGATCATGCCATTGTACTCTAGCCCAGGTGACGGAGTGAAACTGGCTCAAAAAAAGAAAGAAACAGCGGCATAAGAGAAGAGGAAATAAAGAGAAATAAAATTTAAAGTAACAGTAATGAACAAATGGGGCTGGGCACAATGGCTCATGCCTGTAATCCCAGCACTTTGGGAGGCGAAGACGGCCGATCACCTGAGGTCAGGAGTTCCAAGACCAACCTGGCCAACATGGTGAAACCTTGTCTCAACTAAATGTACAAAAAAATCAGCTAGGTATGGTGGTGCGTGCCTGAAATTCCAGCTACCTGGGAGGCTGAGTCAGGAGAAATTGCTTGAACCTGAGAGGCAGGGGTTGCAGTGAGCCAAGATCGCGACACTGCACTCCAGCCTGGGCAACAGAGTGAGATTCTGTCTTTAAAAAAAAAAAAAGAACAGGTGGAAACAAGACAGAAGGAAACAAGAAACAAGAGAGAAAGGCTGAATGGAAATTGGTAAAAATACTCAGCACTTAGAAAAGGTGCAGGCGAGGAGAGCACATTCTCACCCAGGTAGCGGTATAGGGGATGTTTCTCCATGGCCCAGAGGCAAGGGTAGAGGTCCCAAGGGCAAAACAGTAGAATCTGGGTGAGCAGAGCCAATAAAAGGATGAGAGCAAACAGAGCCTGCAATGAGTTCTACAGCTGGCACTGCCCAGGGTGAGTGAGCAGTGGGAGGGTGCCACTCCACAGGCTGGCACAAATCCTAACGGCACAGAAACGCTGGAAGCTGTAGCATAATCAATGTTGCATGTGTGTAAGAGCCAGCGGGCACAGCAGAAAACTAAGCTATACCCTAAAGGATACAGGTGGGGGCAATAGGGCAGGTAGGAGAGAGACGGCTTACTACAGGTGTGTGGTTCTCTTTCCTTCTTTAACCCAAACAGAGCCATGACTGGAACCACACATTATAGAGTAGATAGGTTTATTTTTTTTATTTTTTAAGATAAAGTCTCACTCGCCCAGGTGTGAGTGCAGTGGTGCAATCTCAGCTCACTGCAATGTACCTCCAGGGTTCAAGCAATTCTCCTGCCTCAGCCTCCCGAGGAGCTGGGACTACAGGCATGTGCCATCATGGCTGGCTAAGTTTTTTATTTTTAGTAGAGATGGGGTTTCACTATGTTGCCCAGGCTGGTCTTGAACTCCTAACCTTAGGTGATCCACCAGACTTGGCCTCTCACAGTTCTGGGATTACAGGCCTGAGCCACCATGAATGGCCAGAGTAGATGCATTTAATAAATGATCTATCCCATATCCATGTGGCCAGACCTTTTCTCCTTTACTTTTCTTCTCACATCGTCTCTCTCTCCTCCCTGCTCCCTCCCTTCCTCTCCTCCCTCTTCCTTCCATTTTTCTCTCCCTCTCAAGTTTGCAGTTGTTTTCCTGTTTTATTCATGGAGAGGAGTGAGCAAGACAGCTTTGGGATAGTGGCTCCCCTTCCCTCTAACATCGGGTCATCCACATGAAAACATTCAGAAATGGTGTAGAAGAAGTCAGGGTTAAATGACTTGCTCACAGAGCACAACAGTGTTGATGTCTTTGAAAGAAGGATGGGAACACAGGCCCAACAGATAAATGCTCAGAATGTAAGGCAGGACAGGCACAGCTCTCACGCCATTCAAGTATCACAAGTACCCTTGGTTTTTGGAAAGAGAACTGACAAACACAGACTGCGGAGGCAAACCGGCCAGAACATGCGAGAGCCAAGGGGGAATCTGAGATACCTTTTTGCACTGAACGCACTGCATGGCGTGTTGTTTCTCATAGCAGGGCACACAGAAATTCTGATTATCTTTGGGGATGAAACTCTTGGTTCCAATTGGCTGCTGGCAGCGGTGGCAGATGAAGCAGGTCTCGTGCCAGCTGTTGCCCTTGTACTCCATCTTGCGGGTACCTGTCATCAGGGTCAAGAGGAACACAGCAGAGGTATGGTTAGAGGGGAATGGAGTCCCAGCAACCCACCTTCAGAGCTTGCTGCCATCTAGTTTTGTGACCAGAGCAAGTCATTCCCGTTCTCGAAGGCTCCCCTCTGAATGGAGACAATTCCATTTTGCACAGGGCAGTGCTGTCTTTTGGTTCACTACTGTACACCCAGCTCCTAGAATAACACGTGTACATTTTAGGTACTTAACATTTATTTATTGAATATTGTGGTTAGGAATGTTAAATCTAAAAAAAGTTAAGTGTCTCTCAGCAATGCAAAATATAAAGAGAAGTGTGGCATAGCTCCAATGAATTTCTATGGAGCATGAATTTTGAAGCATAGGGACCGTATTCACCTTCTGCACACCTGATAATGAACACCCCCTCTGGTTCACAGCTGGATGGAAACAGCTGGAGTGTGAATGAACCTGGGACCTTGAACCTGATTCAGTGAGCAGCCTCTACAACACTTACTTTACATACTAGCTGTTGAACCAAGTTGTGATGTATCTTGGTAGTTTTAGGCACTGTGCTAAGTGCCATAGTTAAAACCTACATGTAATTTTTTTTTCGTTTTTGTGACAGGGTCTCGCTTTGTCACCTAGACTGGAGTGCAGCAGTGTGATCTTGGCTCACTGCAGCCTTGAACATCTGGGCTCCAGGGAAACTCCTGCCTCAACCTGAGTAGCTGGAACTACCAGGTGCACACCACCATGCCTGGCTGAAATCTACATGTATTTCTTGTACATCCATTTAGTAACTGCCTAATCCTGTGCCATCTCCTGTCTTTTGAATAACTATTAGCATTTGATATGTTTCTACCATGTCTCCAAGTGAATCGAGAAGCCCTAGAGAACTCAAACACTTATGGCTCACCCCTGGCGACCACCAAGCTCGAATCACTGCAAATGCTCAGTGTTTGTTGATTGATATTTTTTTCATTTTTGTTTACCAAAAAGAAGCGTATCTATTTATAGCAAGGGATGATTCCAGATAGGCATGTAAACAAGTACCCTTCGTATAAAGCAAATGTAGAGAAAGATCTGGGGAAATGAGTATCATGGACAAAGAAACAGGAAAGTGTTTTAAAGGCGCGGACTAGCTGAGGGGCCCAGCCACTGTGTAAGAACCAAATCCAGACTGCTGCTTGCTTTTCAAATAAAGTTTTATTGGAACACAGCCGTGCTCATTCATTTACTTCCATTATTTACATCTGCTTTCACGCTAGATGGCAGAGTAGAGTGCAGCTGTGTGCAGAGTTGTTGTGTAGTTGTAGTAGGTGAGTAGTTGTGACAGACTATGTGGTCCACAAAGCCCCAAATATTTGTCTGGTTTTTGATGGAAAAAATGTTGCCAATCCCTGGGGACTGTGGCATCATACATGTGACTTCAACTGGGGATTAGGGAGTGATGGGGAATCAAGCCGACAGGGGGACCGCCTACTCCGGACCAGGTGGAAGCAGCTGCGGTTACACAGGTGGCTTATAGGAGTCTACAGACTAATCTGTAGCTCTCAGCCCAAAAATCTTGTGATCCCAAGGGCAAAGCTAGGAGTTGTATTTTAGCTGGCTAGGAAGTTGGTCAGGATATGTCTGTTGTCCAGTAATTATGAATGTGCTGAGAATTATCACCTGATTATTATTTAGGGTCATGTTCTCATCTTCCTGTACTTCCAAGACCAGACATTTGAGATTATATAAAATACACCGGGTGTGTGTTGGAGGACAATGCATGAGTGGGAATTTGGGATGGTGACATGCAGTGATCTTAAAATTAAAAACTAAGCTGTCCAATCTACGGAATTCAATTTTGGGGTAGTGAATCCTAAAACAAACATTACATGAAGCAATTGAAATTCAAGTAAAAATAGTGGAAAGACTTTGATGTACACTCCGCAAAGATTTTCTTCAGTCTCCATGCATACTTTTGTCACTTGCTCTTTGGATCTCTTTCATTCTGATGAAGCAGCCCAGGAGCCAAAGGATTTTGCCAATGAATATGGTGCAATTATGATCCTCACTGAGATCCCACGCAAGAGCGTGCATGGCATTCTTGGCGAGTTCTGAAAGAAGTCTTATCAGATCAACACCAGTGCGAGGCCAACTGCACGTGCAGGGGATGCACGGGGCTCCCGGCACCTCAGGGATGTGGCGCGTGCTCACGAGGCATGGTGACAGCAGTGGCCGCAGGCCTGCGTGGTCATATGCAGCAACGCCTGCAGGTGGCAGGAGCATTCCTTCTCCTAACTCAATTGCACACAGTGAACCAAGTCTCTCGCAGACAGAAGCGCAGTCTTGAAGATGGAATGTCTTCATCTGATTCAAACAGTCAAATGAGGCTGGCTGCAGTGCCTCCGCCCTATCAGCCTAGCACTTCGGGAAGCTGAGGCGGGAGATCTCCTGAGCCCAGAAGTTGGCCACCAGCCTGGGCAACATAGGGAGTCCCTGTCTCTACCAAAAAAAAGAAAAAAAAATTAGCCAGGTGTTGTGGTGTGCACCTGTGGTGCTAGATATGCGGGAGGCTGAGGTGGGAGGATGATTTGAGCCACAGAGATCAAGGCTGCAGTGAGCAGTGATCATAACACTACCCTCCAGCCTGAGTGAAATCCTGTCTCAACAAAGTCAAATGAGGAACCAGACATTTGGTTGCAGGATTGGAGGCAGTATCCCTACTGGAGTCTGCTCAGAGGCTGTGGTGCATCTGTAAGCAATGTCTGCTAACAGGGGCGTGAGAGCTGGTAAACCCCAGCACTGGGGTTTCTGATGGTATTCCAGTTTCCTGATTAGTCATCAGGAAACTGACTTGTGTTGGAGAGTGGAGCTGGTGGGTGAGTTTTTCATTAGTCCTATAAATATAAATTCACTGTGAAGGCTGTGGACTGATGCTATAACCCAAATTCATCTTGAATGGGTTCTAGCACTTTTAAAAATCTAACCAAGGCTAGCAAGTGCTTTGATTCAGTGTTCGGTTGGTGGTGGTTGTTTGTTCTGCATTCACCAGGATTCTTCTAGATGCCCTGCCTTTGGTGCCCAGTCTGTTTCTTCTGGCAGAGGCACCTGTAAAATGGGGATGAAGACATCCAACTCAGGGGACACTGAAGATTAAATGGGATTCTGTAAAGCAGCAGAACATCTGGCCCCTGTGTGTGCACTCAGGGGCTGGCAGCTGTGACTGTGTTGTTGTTATTACTACATAGCATTTCTTACCACAGAGCCTGAATTCCAGCTTCCCTCTTTCCTTAGTACAAGAGACTGCAGGCCAGGTAATTCTCAAATATTCAGTACGGGTTACCTCTCACCGAACATTGGGTTTTCACTTCTTATCTGATCGTGTTTTTCTTTTCTTTCCCTCCCCAGTAAATACTAAGAGAAAGAGAAGGTGTGATAGTTAATTTTATTTGTCAGTGTGGCTGGCTATGGTACCCAGTTGTTTGGTCAAAGAACAGGTTACTTGTTGCCGTGAAGATGTTTTTTGGATGTGATTAACATCGAAGCCGGTAGACTTCAAGTGCAGCACACTACCTATGCATCAGGGCCGGGCTTTCTCTAATCGGTGGTAGGCCTTAAGAGCAAAGACTAAGCTTTCCCTAAGGGCAACTAATTCTTCTCCAGACTGCAATAGAGAAACCCTGCCTGAGTTTCCAGCCTGCTGTCCTACGGAATTCAAATGCTACCATTTAGAACCACAGTATCAACTCTTCCCTGAACCTCAAGACTGCTGGCCTATTCTACAGATTCCAGACTTATCGGCCTCCACAGTCACATAAGCCAATCCCTTGAAATAAATCTTTTCTCTCTCCATATACATATATCTATGTGTGTGTGTGTATGTGTGTGTGTGTGTGTGTGTGTGTGTATGTATATATATATATATATATATATATATATTCAATTAATTTTGCTTTCTGGAGAACCTAACACAGAAAGTCAAGACCAGTGAAAAATTGAAAATCGGAGAAATATGCATACTTTTTATATCATGGTTGGTGCTAACAGTTAAAGTCTTTTTTTTTTTTTTTTTTTTTTAAAGATGGGGTTTCACCACATTGGTCAGGTTGGTCTCGAACTTCTGACCTCAGGTGATCCACCCACCTCAGCCTCCCAAAGTGCTGGGATTACAAGCATAAGCCACCATGCCCCTAGTCTTAAGCAGCCCCTACAGTCCCCAGTGGAAGCTTCCTTGGGCCCTTGTTTGGAAGACTAGTCAGGATTTAATTTGTTTTTCAATTAATGTTGTGGTTCTTAGCGTTACCGGGAGTGCTGTCTCTGCAGTGACTCCTGGGGGGCAGGACACAGGTCAACCTGGCTTTCTACCGGCTTCAGTTCTCTTTCGCACTGTTGCACAGCACTGGGGCCCAAGGTTCCAGTCTCTGCAGGATCCAGGGGATCTTGGAAAAGGCCTTCCTGCCTGGAGCTGCCCCACCTAAAGTCACCATGCAGCCCTTTACAGCTGCCAACAGGGCTGTGTCAGCCTGGGCATTTTTGTTCCTTGACATAGTGTGTCACAGTTGTTTTTGAGTTGTATTAACCAGAGAAATGTAGTAGCAGTAAGACACCATCTTATTAAAAGTCAAATTATTTCCTCGACTTTTAAAAATGATACTTTTTTTTTTTTTTTTGAGACAGAGTCTTGCTCTTGCTTTGTTGCCAGGCGCCAGGCTGGAGTGCAGTGGCGCGATCTCAGATCACTGCAACCTCCACCTCCCATGTTCAAGCAATTCTCCTGTCTCAGTCTCCCAAGTAGATGAGACTAAAGGCATACGCCACCACGCCCAGCTAATTTTTATATTTTAGTAGAAACAGGGTTTCACCATGTTGGCCAGGTCTCAATCTCTTGACCTCATGATCCACCCACCTCCACCTCCCAAAGCGCTAGATTATAGGTATAAGCCACCTTACTGGGCCAATACTTCTTATCCTGCATATCTTTTTTTTTTTTTTTTTCCAAGATGGAGCCTCACTCTGTTGCTCAGGCTGGGGTGCGATGGCGTGATCTCAGCTCACTGCAACCTCCTTTAGCCTCCTGGGTTCATGCAATTCTCCTGCCTCAGCCTCCCGAGTAGCTGAGGCTACAGGCGCCCACCACCATGCTCGGCTATTTTTTGTATTTTTAGTAAAGATGGGGTTTCACCACATTGGCCAGGCTGGTCTTGAACTCCTGACCTTGTGATCCACCCACCTTGGCCTCACAAAGTGCTGGGATTACAGGCATGAGCCACCATATCCTACATCGTACAAACACCCAGAAACTCTGTAGCTTGGCAGAGTCTTCCGCTAGAGTGAGAGTTTGACACTAGATGGTCTCTTGGCTTTGGTTCTTTTCATATGTGCCCATGGGAGTGCAGCTACTGTAGGACATGGGTGGATGCAGAAGGCTGCCTTAGTTTTAAAAATTAATATCCGATCTACTGAGGCCACAAACTCAAATCCTTCAACTTCAGATCTTCTTACACATCTTGCTATTGCATTTGCTAAATAATAAATTTTAAAAATCTCTTCTTAAGGGGCTTTGCTTGTGTTTGGTTTCATTTATCAATATAGTGAACTGAACTCCTTTAAAACTGCATTTTAATGCATGGTAAGAAACACAAGTTGATAAAGGAAATCTAAAAAAAGAAACTGCATTTTAACATTCAGTATATTGGCTATCCCTTTTAAGTACTTCAACTAACAAACCTCAAGTTCTTTAATTGTTGAAATAAATCACACTTATAGATATGATGGCTCATATGATATCTTAAAATGTCAAAAGAGTGTATAAGAAAATTTCATTGTAAAATTGCAAGCCTAAGTCACTTATTCAATTGCATAATTTAAAATTGGAATCCCAAGGTTAATTTACCTTTTAGACCACATTTTCTTTAAACTTCACACACTTTATCAGATAATTTAACACAACGTTATTACCATGGGTCATAGTCTTTTTTTTTTTTTAAGAGGGGGTTTCACCATGATGGCCAGGCTGGTGTTGAACTGCTGACCTCAGGTGATCCACCCACGTTGGCCTCCCAAAGTGCTAGGATTACAGGCATGAGCCACCACACCCAGCCTGGGTCATAGTCATAATATGTCTTCCCTTAATTCTAAACCTTCCTAGGATAAAACAGGCTGTTTTGAGGATGGATACCATCCAAGTGTCCACCACCCAGATGTTATCAATTATTCAAGCGAGAAGGCTCTGGCCTGGCCATTGCCTGGAGTCTTGCTTGTGCCCGTCCTACCCACCTGAGCCCCGTTTTATAGGATCTCTCTGCGTGCCTCCAAATGGAGAGGGCTCAGCCTCCGTGCACTGGTTTCAAGTTACATTTCCCCAGAATCCTCAGACTACTCACAGAAGTGTGTGTCTCCAACCAGCTTGCTCCCCACTTAACTGAGCCATCTACTGTCTGCTTCATCCTATTCCGATTTCTGCAAGGGTCACACCTTCTGCACTTCATCCTATTCTGCTTTCCACAAGGGCCACACCTTCTGCAGACATTCCCATGGAGACATTCTTTCTGGCTTTGTGTGGCTCTCCGGTGGGGATGCCGAATTAAATAGGTCCCAAGCATATAACTGACTATTCTGTATTTCTAGTTACTAACTCTGGCAGCTCTCCCCTTCGGTGATCCTTACATTGGTCATATGAAAACACCACAGGTCATACAGCCTCTGCGCCAGCCACCATCAATACCTGTGCCCACCACACAGCTGTCCAGGGTCAACATCTTAGGCTCTTCTCTGACTTATTCTCCCTTACCCTCATTTCTAGATGAGTCTAACAAGATTTGCTTTTTAAATTCTGTATTTTGTTTTTGTTTTGAGATAGGGTCTCACCCTGTCTCCATTGCCCAGGCTAAAGTGCAGTGGTGCAATCTCGACTCACTGCAGCCTCCGCCTCCCAGGCTCAGGAGATTCTCCTGCCACAGCCTCCTGAGTAGCTGAGACTACAGGTGTGCGCCATCACTCCCGGCTAATTTTGTATTTTTAGTAGAGACGGGGTTTCACCATGTTGGCCAGGCTAGTCTCAAACTCCTGACCTCAAGTGATCCACCTGCCTTGGCCTCCCAAAATGTTGGGATTACAGGTGTGAGCCACTGCTCCCGGCTTCTTTCTGTATTTTGAAATTCCATACATTTTTGTCTGCTTTGCTTTTTACAATAAAAGATTCTGCTCTCCCACATAAAAGAAAAAAAAAAACAACAAATAACTCCCTCCTAACCCCCCCTACAAAAAGCTCAAGGGTCACAGACCCGTCAACACACAAGGTACCCTTATTACCATCCTTGGCACTTGGCCCAGTTGTGGCCGTGCCCTTTTGACTGTCTGCCTAGAACGCCAACTCTACAAGGGCAGAGGACCAGGTGCACCTCAGCTCACACCCTATGAACGCTCAGCTGCAGCCCAGAGCCTGACACACAAGGGCGCCATGCACACTTGCTGAAATAACTAAGTACAAATTCAGCAAGCAGAAGGGAAGAAAAGAGAAAGTATCTATGGTGGTGGGAAAGTGGGGGCTGATGCAAGAGACATATTTTTAAGGGGAATGCCTACCATTCACTTACTATAATAATTCAGCTGCATAACACTGCCCCATGTGCACAGCAAAAAATTCCGCTCCTGCCCATGATAGAACCCGTATGTCCCTGCTTCGTAAGTACTCTAAATACTCCTCTGTAGTTCAAGATCAAACCGGAAAATCAACATGAGTTTCTGGAAGCAAGTCAATGTGAACCAGGGGGTCAGAGGAACCTGCACACAGCCTGAAGCTAGGCTGGCTCACACATGAGAAAGGAGTGTCTTCTGACCTGGCATGATGGTCTTCTTGCATTCCTGGCATTTGGACGAGTACTCGTTGGAATAGCAGTCTGTACAGAGCAGCTGGTCCTCCTTGGCAGCAAAGGGCTTGTCCACCAGAGAGCTTCTGCACTGCGAGCAGTGGAAACAGGCTTCGTGCCAGTGCCGATCCTTGTAGGACAAGTCCTGTGGGGCCAGACCACACAAGACAATCAGAGGCAGGGCAGGAGTGCTTGGACCCACAGCATAGGGGCCCCTTGCGAACCTGCAGAGTAAACAAGGAATGAAGGAGGGCTGGGGCATCCTAATCCACCCACAGTCACACACCAGGACCACCTAACTGCTGAAATCAGCAAGACTAGTCTATTTCTCTCTTGCTGCATTTTAGAGCAACAGGTTAGACAGATGTACATGCAGGCACATGGCTCTGTGTGAAAGAAGCTTCTTAAAAACAAAAGGATTTCCCTTGTATGGCCTACAAGAAAGAGAAACAGAAAACATAAACGCGTATCAATGCGTCTCACACCACATGCAGTGAAGAGAAACAGACTGCAAGAGGAGTTCCTGGGCTGAGGGAGCTCTGCCCAACAGAAATCACTGTGGTCACCAACATGGCAGAAAGGCTCTGAGTGTTGGGATGTTCGGAGGAGGAGGCCCAAGAACTGCTTGGTGGGAGAGGATCAGGAGAGACTGCTCGTGTGGGTGCCACTTTTCTGTGGGTGGCAGTGAGCTTGGGGAGGAGGTGAATTTCAGGCAGACAAAGAGCAGACAGAAGATCTGGGGATGGGAAGCATGTCAGGCTGGAGGGACCACAGGTCAAGGGCCAGGTGGGAGGGTCCCCGGCCGGGCTGGTCCGGGACATGTGACTGCCTTTTTGCCTTTTATGCCTGCATGGAGTTTCCGTTGATCCTGAAGGCAGTGGTGAGCTGCTTTTCAACAGGAGAGTGAAGTGCTCGGACTGAGGGGATGGGTAAGGATGTGGAAGTGGAGGGGGGCGAGGGTGGGAGAAGTGAGACAAAAACTGGGCGCAGATGGGAGAAGCACTGAGAAGACAGACACAAGCTTCTGACTAAAAGATGAGACAGAGAAAGGAGCACCGCAGAAAACTCGACTCCATACTTGGCTTGATCTTGCCTGAGGAGTAAGAGAACCTTCCATATTTGCCTTTTAAAAACGACACACGGCATTTTTAAAGTGCCAATACAAAATTAAAATAACAATCTATTTATGGCCAGCTTTATCTTAGAAAGGATATTTTTCTATTGCTATCTTTGTGTTCCCAGCTCTGACCCCAAATCATCATCCATTTATTAATGAGGCAGAAACAGAATATTAGCCTCTGCATAGTTTCCTGGGCCGGCTGCCAGCTGGTAGGTATCCTGAACAGGTCGTGGGAGGGCTGTTCATGCGATGGCCCTGCAGAAGAGCTGCCCACAATGTCTCTGTTACTGAAACGGAAGTCAAAGCTGGAGTTATGCTGAGCGTAGGATGTGAAAACATGGATCCTGGACTTGATTAGAAAATCCTAAAACACCAACTAAACTCGGAACCCAAACTAGAACAGCTCTCTTTTGCTAAAAATCTCTCTTTCTCTCTCTCTTCCCGTGTGTGTGTGTGTGTGTGTGTGTGTGTGTGTGTGTGTGTGTGTGTGT
>NW_022437029.1:8988073-9031383 GCF_009761245.1 Sapajus apella
TGTGTGTGTGTGTGTGTGTGTGTGTGTGTGTGTGTGTGTGTGTGTGTTTTTCCCTGAACCAAACTAAAGTTATTTGATTTGGTGTTCTCTTTGCGCATTTTGTTTTAGTTCAAGGAATGTAAAAAATGTGAACTCTCAGCCACTATGAAGACAGTTATGACTGTGGCCTCTGTGAGGGGCACCCTCTCGCACTATCCCTGTTGGAAGTTTGCTTCCTAGAACATCTGGAAATAGGATAATTGCTAATGCAAGATGATAAAGAATGAAGATGAGGCCGGGCATGGTGGCTCACGCCTGTAGTCCCAGCTCTTTGGGAGGCCAAGGCGGGTGGATCACCTGAGGTCAGGAGTTTGAGACCAGCCTGGCCAACATGGTCTATCCCTACTAAAAATACAAAAATTAACCAGGCGTGTTGGTATGTGCCTGTAGTCCCAGCTACTTGGGAAGTTGAGGTGGAAGAATCACTTGAACCTGGGAGGTAGAGGCTGCACAGCCTGGGTGACAGAGGGAGACTCTGTAAAGCCATATTGAATGCCGTTGTTTCTGTGGAATTAGTTCTTGTCTAAGCCCAACACCTCTGGGTATCATGGGTCCCGTGAGGTAGGCACTGCCTCTCAGGGGAACTCAGGGGGAGCTTGCTGAAATCCCCAGGCCCTCTCCATCCTTGAGAATCCAAACTGGATATGGACTGGGAGTTGGGGGCAAAGTGCTAACCTGTCGTTTGTATTTTTGGCTTAATGTATTTTAAGAAATCTGAGGGGAAAATCACCTGTGCTTTATTGGTTATTTTGACAAATGAAATTGCGTACAAATTGCTTTGATTGGAGTTGATGTCTACACATGCAAACTCCTGATAAACAGCAAAGCCCACAGTCCATAGAGACATCATCATCGTTCGGGAGCAGGCACGGTCTCCATTCTTTCCATGCACATGCCCCAGCTTCAAAAAGACATCTGAAACACTAGTGATGACCATCATGACCCCGTCTGTGAGCTCCAGGCATGGCACAGCCCCGCAAGGTAAATGTTATTACTAAAGGTCAGAGAAGTTCCGTAACTTGCCCAGTCACAGACCTGGCACAGAACTAAGCCAGGCTTCGAGCTCAAGTCCACCTGATGCAAAAGCTATTTCCACTGAACCAGCCCAGACAAAATCCTGGTCGAGGCTGTGTGACTCTTTGCTTTCACAACAGGTAGCTTTGAGGAGATGTGTGTGTGTCCATTAAAAAAAATCCAGAAACGACCCAACTCTCACAACTTTTGAGAATGTACTTTGTACCTAAATAAATGTGGCTCAGCATTGCCTTTGTTTAGACTTTGAATAAAATTGAAGAAACCATTAGAACCCCTATCCACCTAAAACAGTAATCAGCCTAATTTAAGAAGAGATGGAGATGTTAATCATGTTATCACTGTTAGAATGCCGACTATGGAAGAAATGTGTTAAGAATAAATTTTCTATGGAAAACAGTATGGTAGTTCTCAAATATTAAAAGTAGAATTACCATATGACTTGACTCAGCAATTCTACTTTTAGATATACACCCAAAAGAATTGAAAATAAGGTCTCAAAGAGACATTTGGACACGTTTACTGAAGAATTATTCATCGCAGCTGAAAGGTAGGAACAAGCCAGGCATCCATCCACAGGTGAAGGGGTAAACAAAACGTGTTCTATGCATACAATGGAATTTTATTCAGTCTTAAAAAGGAAAGGAATTCTGACTCACACTACAACATCGATGAATCTTGAGGACAAGATGCATTGTGAAATGACAAATCAGTCACAAAAGGACAAACACTGCATGACCTCACACATGTGAGATACTTAGGGAAGTCACACTCATGAAGACAGAAAGCAGAAGAGTGGCTGCCAGGGGCTGGGATGAGAGGGGAATGGGAGTGAGTGTTTAATCCATTCATGCCCGAGGATGCAGTTTTTTGAATTTTTGCAATCAGACCTTGGCAATGACCTTGAGCAGTAGAATATACATAACTCCCACATGCTTAGCATTCCAGTAATGGAATACCAGGCATAAATGGGTTTGATGGGGACAATATTTCAGTTTTGCAACAAGCAAAAGCTCTGGGGACTGGTTACACAGCAATCTGAATGCACTCACTACTCAACAGTACACTTAACAGTGGTTAAGGTGATAATTGTGATGTTCTGTGTATTTTTCCAGAATTAAAAGAATCAAAAAGTACGTTTTGGCCAGGCAGGATGGCTCATTCCTGTAATCTCAGCACTTTGGGAGGCTAAGGCATGTGGATCACCTGAGGTCATAGGTTTGAGACCAGCCTGGACAACATGCTGAAACCCCGTCTCTACTAAAAAAACAAAAATTAGCCGGGCGTGGTAGTGCGCGCCTATAACTCCAGCTACTCAGGAGGCTGAGGCAGGAGAATCACTTGAACCGAGGAGGGGAGGGCGGAGGCTGCAGTGAGCCAAGATTGTGCCATTACATTCCAGCGTGGGTGACAAGAGTGAAACTCTGTCTCAAAAAAAATGGTCAGTTTCCACCTTTCCAGAACTTATCTGTGTCCCCCTGTGCAGGCGAGCCACCTCATGGAGGACTGCTTGTTTGGGGAAAAACTGCAGAATGTTTTCCATGACTCATGAGTCACCGTCCAGCTCAGACAAGAGACCCAAGGAGCAGGCGTGGGGAGAGGCGAGGAGATCCTTGGCCTCCCACTGGGAAGATGGTGACTGCCACACGTCAGGTACCCTGCCCAGAGAGCAGGCATTGCGCACAGTGGGGTGGCAAGTTATCAGTGACAAAGGAAGGAAAGGAGATACAATTTCTAGGAAATGTGCCTTTGGGGGCTGACCTTCAAGAAAAACTGAAGGAGAAAAGTCCAAGGTCAACGACATGAGAGCGAAGCCACCAGATTTCACCACAGCCCGCGCTCTGATCACTGAGTCCCCAGACAGAGGAAAGGGTGCCTGCACAGACATGGGAAAGCTGGCTAAGACATGCACACGGATCCAAGGCATTGCAGAATTCCATTTTCCTACGGTTAATATTTATGTCACAAAAATGCAATAGCTACAGTTTAAGACTGATTCATTGACAGACACATGTGATACTTGAAATTGTCCCTCTAAATGTGGATACTGTCCACATGTTGCTGGACTAAGCATCCAGCCAAGGCTTGGAGGCCTTCCACAGGCCCAGCTGGTCCCTTCCACCTGCTCTCTCGGACCCCACCTCACAAGGTGCAGGCTGTGTTCTCCCAGGACAACCTGCTCTGCTGTATTCCCTGGGAACCACTTTGCCTTGGCTCCTGCCAGAAGCTGCCCTTTCCCTTCAAGGCTGGTGTAGAGTGGACACCTGAAAGTGCTCCCCATCCCAATTGGGTTGGGGCATGCAGAGATCCAGGTTTTGTCGTAAGAAATAGAAGACAGAGTGCCTTCCACAAAGCGCTTTTTCCTGCCCAGGGCTGCGTTATCTCGGCATCATTCCCTGGGGCCGTCTGCACTTAGCCGCACAATGTTTCTCTTAGCTACCTCTGTGAATTGCACACACACGCATTCCTGAGTGAATATGCATGAAGCAGTTCCTAGTTCTAAAATCTTCTACAGGAAACTGTTTTCCTGAAGATAAATATTAACCTATGCTCACATTCTTAAGTTTTGCGGTGGACAATAACTGAAAATATTCCATAAACAAGCTTGCATCACTGTTGTTGGTGGGCCCTCGGTAGGAACAGAACTGGCCCACCTCCCTGCTGCAATACAGGGCGATGGACTTCCTGGGACTGTAGGATGGAGCAGGATGGGAGAGCCTGGGGTCCCACAGTCCACGTCTCTTGTACCACTGTGGGCCAAGTGCCCCTCTGGGATCCCAGGAGCACGTGATTAAATTGCTCAGTTATTTCATCCTAGGGGTTCAACTGAAGGGTCCAAATGCCAGACTGACTAAACTTAAATCCTGGCTCCGCCCTATGCCAGCTACATCACCATGGGCAAGTAACTGAACCTCTCTCACCAGATTTCTGACCTGTACAGCAGGAATAATATACCCACTGCATATTGTGACAAGCATGTATAATAGTTGCTGGTGTGTATTGCAATTGCTCAGTGGATGTTAGTATAAGCCATTATTTAGATCACAGCTAATAATGAGAAGAGTTGCCTCAATGTGTCACTTGCTGAACCTACATTTCCTTATGAAGACAGTCCTATCGATTAGAATTGCTGCCATCTTAAAGTGACACATTGGTAACTCCACCGCTCTACTTTTGCATATGCTGTTTTTCATTTTCTCAGCCCTTTTAAATCTAAAATTCTTTTTCTTAATTCTTTGTACCTATTTGGAGCCATGCAATAACTCTATGAAATAAGGTTTTATTCTTCTAAATGAGCCAATTCAATGTAATGACACCAAAAAGCTGTTTTCTCCAACATTCCCACTGCCCTTCCCCCTGAAATGATCCACAGAACTAAACCGTGCTCCTGTTTTTTCACCTGGCACGTCAGCCCCTTTGCAAGTTGACCCCAACTCGCTTTCCAACCTGACCCTCTGCTCTGGTCCTCTATTCCTTATCTCCATGCCTTTGACCAAACTCTGTCCCTAGCCTTGGAATGCCCTTTCCCTCCTCCCCAAAAGGCCAAATCCCACTTGGCTGCAAGGCCTAGCTCAAATCTCATCTGTTCTACAAAGCTTCCTCAGCCAGGGCAATGCTGGCTGCAGAGAAGCCATGTGCTACGCTGGCTACCTAGTTGTAAGCCTCTTTCCAAATCCTATTTGGAAACTCATAGGTAACTCATTATGTCATGGGGATTCCTTGTCACTCTCTGAATGGGGCTCCCCGTTTGTGTTCTCTTTAGAAGTCTGAGTCAAGTTAATAAATTCATGTCACTGCTTCCTCCTGGACTCACTTCTTAAGAAAGTTCACAATAAGGAGGAAGTGAGGAAAGACTTTAATGGTAAGAGGAAGGTAACTCAATACTGCTTACTTTGATTTTTTTAGAGATCTTGGCCAACATCGCAGCCTTTGAGTTCTCAGCAGGAGGGAAGATTTTACTCACACGATTCCCTGGAGCTTAGAGGTGGACTGGAAAATGCCACCAAAAGGCCTAGAAGCGAGATGATCATTGATTAGACCCAGGTGCCTGAGCCTGTGCTTTCTACCACACTCTGAATACTTACCTGTGAAGACCTAGTGCCAAGTGACCCTTTCTTTTCTCCTATCTATCTGTTCTGTCTATCTATATCTATCTGTTTAGAGACAGGGGTCTTGCTATATTGCCCAGGCTGGTCTCCAACTCTTGGCCTCAAGTGACACTTCTGCCTCAGCCTCCCAAAGTGCTGGGATTACAGGCGTGAGCCATCATGCCCGGCTCAAGTGACCCTTTTCAAACAGAAAAGCTCCAAACTGATTTTTAGTTTCAGTTATTAGCACCATGCTAGTCTTGTCTAGCTTAATTTTGCTATTTCCTTAGCACTCCATTGTGAACAGCAAAAGTGAGCGTAACAGAGACAGCAGTTAGATGCTGAGAGGCAACAGGGTAAGAAATACGGACACCTTGACAGACTTGCTCAAGAAGTTTAAGATGGAAATATCTGGTTTTAAATTCCCCTAGAGAGAAATTGAAAACAAAAAGAAGGAAAAAAAAAAAAAGTCTTTTATACTTCCCAGAAAAAAATGCCAAGGCTAATCTTGTGCACACAGAAATGTCATACATTGCAGTAAAATGTTGATAAACATGCAAGATTAGGCCCACACACTTCCTTTCTGGTTTGATATTTTTCCATTTCAGAAACATTCCTAACATGGACTGTGCTTTTTGCTTGGCTCCAAATGTGTCCTTTTTGAAACTTTGGCTGAGACTTAGTGGCAAGTGGCCTGGAGGGAGCCCTGGACCCCTCAGCTCATGGAAGGTGGCTCTGGGTGGCAGGTCACCCAGACTGAAGCAGCTGGCTCTCACCCTCCCTCCTTCACACCCCAGTCCACCTGGGCTGGGACCAACCATTCTTCAAATCCACAAAATTTCACTTCCAGAAATGGATGCTTGTGTCATCCCTGCTCAGCATTATGAAAAGATATTCTGTGTTTTGAGCTCATCAGGCTTTCAACTGTACATTCTTTCAAATCCTTACAAATGAAGATGTGGAAAAATGAACAACAGCAGAAATGACAGCTCTGTGTTGGCCCTTCACAGGCGTTCCCTAGATGTTAACTCACTCAGTTCCCCTGACAGTCCCTTGAGCTAGGAGCCCCAGTTTATAGATGTGGAAACGGAGACATAGATGGCAGGCTTTGCTCCCTGGTGCAGCTCACTGAAGGTAGGCAATAAGCCAGGCAGGCAGATTTGGCTCTGGGGTCCGGCCTTGGTGCATGCGGCGTCACTGCTGGGCACTGTGCACTCTGCTACTGTGCCTTATGGCTGAACTTTTGGTTTCATGCGCTGACAGGTCCTTCTTATGGACTTCATCCAGACAGCTTTGCTCCAGATCCTAGGACCCTGCTTGATTAAATTCCCTTCAGAAACAGATTTTTGTCTTGTAAGAGGAAATCTGAATAAATACATGTTTTAAGTGCACGTTACAAACTCTGTGAACAAATTCTGCATGGAAGATTTAAAAAGGTAATTTGCTCATCGAGAACTTACAAACCACCCCAATAAATAAAAAAGCACCAGGTTGGCAGGCTGGACTGTGAGAACGTGACTGGAGTAGGCGCTCTTCCCAGAAAAAGGTCCAGAAAGACCAGCGGAAGAGGCCTCTGTCACACCAAGGACAGAAGGAGGGATTTTTCAGACCTGACCTTACACCTTTCACTAACTTTGGTCAGAAACCTTCCAAAATATACCAGGGGCATCTAGATTTAACCCGAATGTGTGGAAACCTTTGTCTCCTATTTCAGAGCCCCAACAGGTTGCTGTCTGCCAAAATACCAATGAACTTTTCTGTCTATTACCAAACATTAACTGACACTTTTACAGCATGATGGGTAAACTTGTGCCAACTTGATCATCGCTTCAATGTTTCCTATTTAATTAACTACAAAAGCCGGAAAGAGAATTTGAGAAATGACTTGAGCCTCAATTCTGCAATGTAATCATCACCATCGAAAGGGGCGCAGAAGAAGAGTAGGGGCCTTTGACTGAAAGTCACTTGATAGAGCCAGGTGGTCACCACCTCTTACTCTTAAGTACTGACCACACCTGGCCCGAGAGTTGCATAGACAGGGCCCTGCCCGAGGCTGCAGGTGGCAGGCAGCATTGCATGCTGGGCAAGGACCCACTGGTTCTGGGCTCAAATTGTATCTCAGCTACTTCCTAATTCCGTTAACCCTGGGCAAGATCCTCGTCTTCTCTAGGCCTCAGCAGCTTCACCATAAAATGGAATGAAAAAAGTTCCTACCTAAAGGGTGTTAGGAGGAATTTAGATCATGCAGTTTAGGCATTTACAATATGCCCAGAACAAGTCATCATGTGATACACAGTGATTCCAATGACTACCACTGGAAATGAAACCCTGAATGCTAGTTTTTGATCTGCAGATCTTTCGTTTTTGTTCATTATTTTTTTCTCTTCGTAGCATCGTCTAAGCACAAGGGTAGGTGTGGCAGCCTGTCCAATTTCATGGGATTGCTGGCAGAGCCATGAACATTCAAAATCTGAGTTAGGTGTGTTGCCCAGGGCTGAAAATCACCAATTTGTTAAATGCACAGTATTAATAACCATCTCTAGAGTTACTGGTTAGCCTATTTTTTCTTTTTTAAGATGGAGTCTTGCTCTGTCACCTAGGCTGGAATGCAGTGGTGTGATCTCAGCTCACTGCAACCTCTGCTTCCCAGGTTCAAGTGATTCTCCTGCCTCAGCCTCCCACGTAGCTGGGACTATAGGCACACACTACCACGCCCAGCTAATTTTTGTATTTTTAGTAGAGACAGGGTTTCACCATGTTGGCCAGGCTGGTCTCAAACTCCTGACCTCAGATGATCCACCCGCCTTGGCCTCCCAAAGTGCTGGGATTACAGGCATGAGCCACTTGCATTTTTTAAATCCCATAAATATCTGATTGCTCATTCATTCATTGAAAAAACATTGGTTGAGCTGGAACTGTGTGTCTAATGTCATGAAAAATGCTGAAGATACTAAGATGAATAAGATGCAGGCTGGTCTCCAACTCCCTGGCCTCAAGTGATCCACCCACCTCAACCTCAAGAGATCCACCACCTCGGCTTCCCAAAGTGCTAGAATTACAGGCGTAAGCCACCATGCCCACCCTTATTTTTTCTTTAGTTTGTTGAATTTTTGGAGGCTAGAATGTAGATAGATCCCCCTAAAAATCTGTAATCAGTCTACAAAAATATTTTGTTGATATTAACAGGTGTCCAGGAAAACGTTCAGGAAGAGTGTAATATCAGATAAAATTGTATTAGTATTGCCTGCTCTCCACTGTTAGTTACACTGGCCATACAAATCAGTAATTGTTACCCTTTGAGATCACAGCATTTTCCCAGAGTGACTTCACAGAAATAAAGATTACGATTCAGTGGCAACATAGAGAGGACGTTCAACCTATAGAACAGGCTCTGACGTCTTGTCTGTCTCCTTTAAGTCGCTCAGGACTCTCAAAATTAGCCTAACTCTCACAGGCATACCAGCATTTAAAATTTACACACATGAACATGTCCTTTAGAGAGAAGCAGCTGAGGCCCATGGTGGCTGTGCTATTTTAAGAGAAAAGACTGGCCACCAGACCTAAAAGCACAGTTCCTCTATCAGGTATCTCTCCACCTGCTAGGATTGTAGGCTTTACTTCCAGAAAAAACAGGAAGTTTTCCTGTCATTGCTTCCACTACAAACCCAACTACCTGATTATTTTTGAAGGTGAAGAAAATCACGCCTAAAGCATCAAAAGCCCTGAATGCCAAGGTCTTGCTTCAAATCAATGTCTCTTTTTGATCCAAAATGTAGAACATCACATGGTGTAATCCCACGTATCTCTAAACATGAATCTGGGTTGAAAAGTTCAGTATGATTCCCTCCTGGCATGACAGCAGCCTTGATTATTTTGGCTCCGCTTGGGAGACTCTTGTTTATTTGCTCATAAAACACGCGTGGAAGGATGACTGGTTTTTAAGGGTTTTTTCCACTAAATCACTGGAGAAATGGCAAATGATTTTTGTTTTGTTTTCATTTCAGCCACTGGTCAGGGATGATTAGCCCCAAATATCCAAACTCTGTCACTGAAAGAGTTACTTTTTGCCGGATGATATCTGAACCTCTCACCTACCTAAGTATTTCTTTCTTTTCCAGGTAAAGCTTTTATGAAATAATTGTATTTTTCTCTGGCTATCTAGTTCTTCCTCAAACTGGATATTTTTATTGATGTTTCCAAAATGCGAAGCAACAAAGAGAGAGGGTGAAGCTTCTGGAAGTGTGTGGAAGGGACGTGTCACAAAAAGAATAAGGAAGCAGTCAGCAGAAAGGCGGCAGTCTGGAGCTCACCCTGTCAGCTGCTAGTATGCGAGGGCTTGTATCTACATATTCGAACCATCTTACGAAGCAGATCCCTGGTTCTCCCCCATTTTTTTTTTCTTGAGACAGAGTCTCACTCTGTCTCTCAGGCTGGAGTGCAGTGGCATGATCTCTGCTCATTGCAACCTCTGCTTCCCAGGTTCAAGTGGTTCTCAGGCCTCAGCCTCCCAAGTAGTTGGGATTACAGATATGCACCACCACACCCAGCTAATTTTTGTATTTTCGGTAGAGACAGGGTTGCGCCATGTCGGCCAGGCTAGTCTTGCACTCCTGGCCTCAAGTGATCCGCCCACTTTGGCCTCCCAAAGCGCTGGGATTACAGGCGTTGAGCCTATGCGCCTGGCCTGGTGCTCCCCATTTTGTAGGTGTGGAACTGTGCACAGAAGATTCAAGTAGCTGACCCAAGGCCACACAGCAAATGAGACACAGAGCCCGGGCTGGAACTGGGCAGGCTAGTGGCTTAGCTCTCCTGCTTGGCCTGTTAAATATATGAAAAGGGACTGTGAAAGGTCACCAGGTACAGTGGGACACGCAGAAGGGACAGAGGAGGACACGCAACTTTTAGAATAGCCAGATCAGCTATTTTTGCTTATGGTATTTCAAAGGTTTGGCACAATACCACTGCTGAGTTTCATTTCTTTTACATTCGGCACAGCATCTGCCCTGACGCCTAAAGACACAGGACTGCTGCACAGTTTCAGGGGCTGGTGCTATACAACTTTTGTCTCTGCTCAGGGCAGAGGTCTCTTTTGCCACAAGAGGGAAACCATCCCTCAACTGTCACTAAATCCCTAGGAACAGAAAGTGATAGTGCAGACTTCTGATTCCTGTCTTTCTTAAGAATGATGTGGTCAGAGAGAGAAAGAGAAGGAACACATGTTGGATGTGCTAGAATGATCCAACGGCAGGCATGGCCTAAGTCAATCAGTCAGCAGCAATATGCTGATATTAACAACCAGAGAGGAGAGCGGCAAAAATCCCCACAGAGCACAAGGCAACGAGAGCGGAAAAGAGACAGGAAAACGCCATGAACTGACGTGGTGCCCATTCAGTTGGGAATCCCAAAGGACCTCATTTTGTACCCAGTTCCGTGGCATTCATGATGACAGCCACATGAGAGGTTTCTCTGGCCTGTTTTAGCAACTCTTTGCAGGTGAAGGGATCAGAGAGCTCAGAGCTATGGATGGGCTCCCAGTGTGTCCTTCAGCGGTCCAGGATGAAAGAAGGGTCTGCTGAGAAGTGCAGGCCAGGGTTCACCATCCTTAACCGTGGGGCAGTCGGCACAAGTGACCGGTGGCCTCTGCTGAACCACGCTGTGCCATCCCGCTGTTCCGTGTGGTGAACACGTTCCCCACTGGAAGGAAACAATACCAATTCTGTCCTTCTCTCATTAAAGGAAAAGAGCCCACAATCTTCCAAGGACTTTGTGCTTTTACGTGCCCATTTATCTAGGAACCAACTCTCATTCTCTACTGTACACATTCATTCATCAAATATTGACTGAGCACAGCACCTGCTCCGCGTTACTCACTGTGGGGCAAACCGACAAGAGAAAGAGAGCACCGCCCTTAAGAAAGGTCCAGTACTGGGGCAGGTGGGTGGTTAGATATGGGCACTAATAACTAGAATACAGAAAGTGTCCTTAAGACACTAAGCACAGAAGTCCTGGCAAGGCCCTTACTCAGTGCTTGTGGACACAGATCACATCAGGTAGAGGGAAGAAGCTCCAAAAGCATACGTGCAGGGTCCACACCCATAGGAGGGGGCTCAACAGACAGACTTCAGTGGTGGATCAGAGCTTCAGCACAAACCACAGAGAAGCCCGGGTTTCTTGGGGGAGCACCGGGGACCCCAGAGGCCTGAAGCAGGTACCTTGCAGTCGCAACCGATGGGCTTCCCACACTCCTCGCAGGTGTTGGCGTATTGGGTCTCGAAGCATGCCACGCAGTAGGGATTGTCCTCCCGCAGGATGTACTTCTTGCCAAAGAGAGATTCTTTGCAATGGTGGCAGTCAAAGCGCTCGGTCATTCTGACACTTGGCTTTTCAGCAACCTACCAAAAAGAAGAGAAAATCCAGTTCCTGTTGAGCACTCTCTGAAGCGGGTGCACGCAAAGGCATTAACCGTCCTGCCGTCTGTCATTTTAGCTGAAACGTGACTAATTCCTCCGGGTGAATAATTAAAACTCACCCTTTACAAGGTCATAATTTTCAGTGACAATACCCCCGTTTTTTTTTAATTAGCTGGGGTAATTTTGTGTTTGAATGCATTCCACTTCTTTTTTTTTTTTTGGAGATGGAGTCTCATTCTTTTGCCCGGGCCGGAGTGCAGTGGCGCAATGTCAGCTCACTGCAGCCTTCGCCTCCTGGGTTCAAGCCATTCTCCTGCCTCAGCCTCCTGAGTAGTTGAGATTACAGGCGCACACCACCACGCCCAGATAATTTTTGTATTTTTAGTAGAGATGGGGTTTCACCATGTTGGCCAGACTGGTCTCAAACTCCTGACCTCAGGTGATCTGCCTGCCTGCCTCGGCCTCCAAAAGTACTGGGATTACAGGCATGAGCCACTGCACCCAACCACATTCCATTTCTTGAAAAGCACAAATTATTTTTGACTGTGTCAGAAAAAGCTATCTCAGTTTTAAATACAGGTAAGAGCTGGAGCTAGAACCCCCATTCTGCCTAGCTGTGACCCGGCCTTGCATCTTCCCCTTCTCCCTGCCCCCAAAATAGAAAGGCAGGCATAGAAATAATATGTCCATTGCTATAAAAAGATTTTCCATGAGCTCCTCTTTATGATTCATGATTTGAATAGAAGAAACCACAGTGGCAAAAGGGAGGGAGATCTGACTTGGGAAACCTGAGATTAGATCCTATGAGGGCACTCTTACCTTGGCCTCGGTATTGCATTGGGAAGTGCAATCTGACCTTGCACAAGAAAAACTGCCAAAGTCCCTGAGGATGAATCATTGCTCCCTGTGGGAAAGATTACCCTGCAGCTGCCCAGCTACCCTGAAAGCAGGATAAAGGGAAATGCTCACTTCCCAGAGCAACGATATCAAACAGTTAGAAACGCAGTGGCTGCAGTTAACGGCTCTCTGGGCAACAGGAAAGAGCTCTTCCAATAAGAACAAGACACTTTTCTCTGCGAGGTTGCAGAGAAAAGGGAACACTTATACACTGTGGGTGCGAGTGTAAATCAGTTCAACCATTGTGGAAAGCAGTATGGTGATTCCTCAAAGAGCTAAAAGCAGAGCTACCATTTGACCTGGCAATCCCATTTATAGAAATACAAATCGTTCTGCCACGAAGACACATGTACATGAATGTTCACAATACGGAAGACATGGAATCAACCTAAATGCCCATCAATGACAGACTGGATAAAGAAAATGTGTTACATATACACCATGGAATACTATGCAGTCACAGAAAAGAATGAGAGCATGTCTTTTGTGGGAACATGGATGGAGCTGGAGGCCATTATCTTTAGCAAACTAATGCGGGAACAGAAAACCAAATACTGCATGTTCTCACTTGGAAATGGGGGCTAAATGATGAGAATACATGGACACAAAGAGGGGAACAGACACTGGGGTCTACTTGAGCAGGGAGGGAGGATGGGAGGAGAGAGAGGGGCAAAAAAGATAACAATTGGGTGCTAGGCTTAATACCTGGGTGATGAAATAATACGTATAACAAACCGTGTGACACGGGTTTACCTGTATAACAAACCTGCCCAGGTACCCTGAACCTAAAATAAAAGTTTAAAAAAATGCATCTCCACGCCCAGCACAATCCATTTTTCTAGGATGAATACATGGCATGAATAAGCAGCAAGGGACGGGCCCCTCCTCTATGACCATTCCTATAAAATTGTGTTAGAACGATCCTGGAGAGAAAAAGCCTACCACAGGAATAGCTGCAGTGGAGAAACATCCGCAGGGCATTAAAAACACAGACAATTTTCTTCAGGAATAAATGGCAATATTCCATTGGCTAAAAGTGGAAAGTTTTCTCTGTTGTTAAATAGGCACACTGGGCCGGGCATGGTCATTCATGCCTGTAATCTCAGCACTTTGGACGGCCATGAAGGGTGGATCACCTCAGGTCAGGAGTACGAGACCAGCCTGGCCAACATGGTGAAACCGCATCTGTACTAAAAATACAAAAGAAAAATAAATGAGCCAGGCATGGTGGCACACGCCTGTAGTCCCAGCTACTTGGGAGGGTGAGGCAGGAAAATCGCTTGAACCAAGGAGGTGGAGGTTGTAGTGAGCTGAGATTGCACCAACACACTCCAGTCTGCGCAACAGAACGAGACTCTGTCTCTAAAAAAGGAAATAGGTACACTGGTTGGCTATGCAACTCTGAGCAAGGTTTCACAGACTCTAAGAAAACTTGATTCAATTTGCAGTTTTCAAACGATAGGAGAGTGAAATCCCAGAATCAGACCTTCTGATGCAAATAAAATATTGTTGCCTGGTTTATGGTTATAGTAAATTTGATAGTGTTTATTATTTTTGTACTATTGAGTATACATGGTACTGACAACCATAAGCAAAGAAAGGATAATCTTTCAAGTAACCATTCTCGGACATTTCTGTGTATACAGAATAATTCTCTTCCAAGGGCAATGAATACGCAGCTGGACACACATGGCAAGATCCGACCTTCTAAATCACTCTTCCTGGAGTTAAAGAAAACATTGTCTGGACATTCTTGTGATAACATCACAAGATGAGGCTCTTGAGCACTTATTCTGAAACCCAACATATAAATATTCTTTGTACCGAGGCCATCTCTGATTGCAGCAGCCGCGCTGGCGTAAGATTCAATGCTTTCCTGTAATTGTTCAGTTATTGGCCTTGAAAGTGGCTGTCATTTATTTCATCGCGATTGAGAGCTGTTTTTCCAACATATGTATCTTTTCAATAAAGGGTGCCGTTTAGCTGTGGGACAAGAGGCTCATTGCTCATTCTGCACCCGCAAACGTAAGAATAATAATTTGGGAATTTGAAATAAGAACCATGAAAGGACAGAGAACTATGAATTGTGGAATTGTAAAAGCTGGAAACAAATCCCCAGATTATCTATGACAACCTTCCTCATTCTATGGATGGAAAAACTGAAGCCCAGGCATATTTATGAAAAAGAGGGTCCAATGAGCTTTCTCAAATAGCCATCTGACTTAGAGAAAATGAACTCCCAATCTAACTCAAAAGGCCGTCTGTGTGGGTCAGGACAAGCACCAGCCCAGCTGGGGAATGGAGATGGTCTACATCCTCTGTCAATCTCGGCAGAGCTCCGTTTCTGTTGGCAGCTGGTGAAAGGGGTACATGTTTTCCTCTGAGGTAAGAATCATGATCATGATACTCGTATACCTGCTGTGTGTTTTCTACCTCCTCTGATTCTACAGGACCAAGACAGAAAAAAAAAATTAAAGGAGTAAACTCTGAAAATAAGTAGGGTTCCACATTTCCTCAAAGTACAATTGAAATTATGAATGTCATCATGATGAATGTCATCATCAGTGATGTGATGAATGTGACACCAGCTCCCAGCGGGAACAGTAGCAGCTGCTATCTGCTCAGTGGGTCCACCTGGGAGGAGGCACTTGGCCCTCCGGTTCAGCTCCCAATTCTATAGAACTATTTCTGAGTGGTGGATCCCTCTTCTACCGTGTTGCTTAACTTCTAATAACTCATTAGAGTTCTACAATGAACAGAGAGCATTTCTACTCAAACCAATAGGGCAGCATAAAATGAGCACCCGCTGCTACCTAGGAGCACAGCAGGACCCACCGTTTCAAAGCAGGCCCCTGAAGGAATTCAACACAGCTACATACAGCACAAACTCCAAGCATCAGAATAACAGTCCGTAAGATAATAAGCAAGCTCAGAATTTCCCTTCTATTACAATGTGTTTAAAAGTATGCCTATTGTCCTACATTAGAAATCTCTTATAACTTGCTCTTTTTTTTTTTGAGATGGAGTCTTGCTCTGTCGCCCAGGCTGGAGTGCAATGGCATGATCTCAGCTCACTGCAGCCTCCGCCTCCCGGATTTCAGTGATTCTCCTAGCCTCCAGGGTAGCTAGGATTACAGGCAGGCACCACCACGCCCAGCTAATTTTTGAAATTTTTTTTTAGTAGAGATGGAGTTTCACCATGTTGGCCAGGCTGGTCTCTAACTCCTGTCCTTAAGTGATCTGCCCACCTTGGCCTCTCAAAGTGCTGGGATTACAGGCACAAGCCACTTGCATTTTTCAAGTCCCATGAATACCTGATTGCTCATTCATTCATTGACTAACCATTGGTTGAGCTGGAACTATGTATCTAATGTCATGAAAAGTGCTGAAGATGCAAAGATGAATAAGATGCAGGCCCATCCCCTCAAGGAACTTGTTATCTAGTAAGGAAAAGACATATAGACCAAACAGATTGCCAAGCCCCATACCCAAGGCGTGCTGGAGGTGCACAGGTATGATGGGCACACAGAGGAGGAGCCCCTGAGAGAGTAGGCGGGTGTTCCAGAGAAGACACTACCTGTGCTGGGAAAAGGTCAGCCAGGTGATATGGCAGGTTAGGTCAAGGGGTAGGGTAGGCAAATCCAGAGAAATGACAGAGTAGGGTAGGCAGAGAGCCCAGGAAGATGGAAGACCCAGTCAACAGCCAAGGCAATGAGGGCCTGGGTGCCTTGTTCATGGACTTGGATGTGCCTTGCGGGCAGCCAGGAGACAGAGAGCCCAGTGAAAGTTTACTGCATGGAAGCCTGCCTTTACTCTGCAAAACTGGGAGCAGTGACTCCTAAACAATGTATCAGGGTATCAGAGTCCATTTCTGAATCATTTCTTCAAATAAAAGTAGGACATCTTGGTTCTATAAAAACTTGTTAACCTAATTGTGTACAATCCATTTGCTCTCTCTGAACTCCACATCCCTCCTGACAGGTTATCAATAATTCCTGCCCCTTAGCTGGTACACAGGAATGCTGAAAGCATCAGGCAACAGCTTGCAGGGAGTTACCCAAACGTAAGGGGCAACTCCTCCTTATTTCATTGAATCAAATTCCAAATCACGGTTTCCTGGAGTTCTTATTCCTCACCAAGCAAAATCCTTCCCTGATGTCGTTTCCGCTTTGGTCCTGAATACCTAGGGTATTTGAAAGAGCTGGATCTTAGGGTACAGCCTTGACTCCAGGCCAAGGGAACTAAATCAGTGAGACAGGTGCTAGGTGCAGCTCGAAGGTCTGGGAATGGCCCAGAGAAGGCTTTGATCTCTGAGTCTCTCACCATCCCAGCTTTGACCAGATATTAGAATAGGTTGGGTGCAGGGGCTCTTGCCTGTAGTCTCAGTACTGTGGGAGACTGAAGTAGGCATATCATTTGAGCCCAGGAGTTCAAGACCAGCCTGGGCAACATGGAGAAACCCCAACTCTACAAAAAGCACAAAAATTTTGCCAGGTGTGGTGGCAGGTGGCATGCACCTGTAGTCCCCGAAACTCAGGAGGCTGGGGTGGGAGGATACCTTGAGTCCAGGAGGTTGAGGCTGCAGTGAGCTGTGATAGCACCACTGCTCTCCAACCTGGGCAACAGACACCATGTCTTTAACAAAAAAAAAAAAAGAAAAGGAAGATGTAAGAATACAGGCTCAGAGGGCCAGGGAGCAACAATGCACAGCTACTGCTAACAATTCACACTAACCTTAAAAGTTCACAAGCTTATCAATGTGATTCATTTTTAAACCTTCAGACTCAAAAACTGTAAAACAATGTATGGGCGGGTAAGATGTCAAAGCTGGAGGAACACAAAGGAAAACAGAAAGAGTAAAGGGAAGAGGACAGGGGTGGTGGCAGGACAATGCAAGGAAGGAGGCGGGTACGTGAAATGAGGCAGAAGGGAGGCAAAGTCCCTGCGCGCCAGGAGGCTCACTTTTTTTGAGACGGAATGTCACTCTGTCACCCAGGCTGGAGTGCAGTGGCCCTATCTCAGCTTACTTCAACCTCCACTTCCCGGGTTCAAGCGATTCTCCTGTCTCAGCCTACCAAGTAGCTGGGATTACAGGCTTGAGCCACCATGTTCGACTAATGTTTTTTGGTTTTTTTTTACACCAGAAAGATTTCAATCAAAGGAAGGGCTGTCAGCCTCCCTTGGCTTGCTAGCTCAGGCCTTGGAGTTCCAGGAGCCTGACTGATCCCTACCGGCAAAGCCTGAAGAGGTCAGTTTTGCAAAAGAAGTCTCCTTCAAGCATCCTTTTCAATGAGCCCTTTATCGACTACTTACTTTGATCTGACCCCAATGGGCCCATGTTCTTCTCCCCCTTAGAATCCAAAGTGCTTCTCCCTATCAACCCTGCTGTAGGAGACTCATTTGCTAAGGAGAAATCTGTGAATGTCCTTCAACACGTGCAGAAGCAGCTTTGGTATAAAGTCATTCCCTGGATCTTTAGATGCCACCAGGGGTCTGCGTGGGACATTCGATTGCTTATCAATAATCAATCAGTGCTTTCCAATCAGGAAAACTATGTGGGCTCTTTTAAAAAATGTACTGGAAAAGTGCAACGTTTTCATGCAATCGCCCTATCCTCTACCAACTGAAAGCATTGGGAAGCGTGCCCACTACCTGTTGCTGAGACCCCGCCAGCAGGGAACACACACAGGACCAGGGTCTTTGAGAATACTTGTGGAATGGGTGAACAAATAAATGGATGGGTGGATGAATACGAACATGTCAGAGTACAAACATACAGGCAAAAATACAAACATGTCAGAGTACAAACATACAGGCAAAAATTAAGTATGAAAAATGAGGAACATATTATGTGAACAATCCACTCTGCATAGCAAACCCAACATGTACTGTGCTTTAGCATATGACATCACGAGCTTCCATCGCTGCCCTCATCCCTCCTTCCAGATAAGCTGCTGCTTTCACGGTGGATAGAACTCTGCTTACTGTGTTTGGACTCCAATCTCATATGAACACACAGCTGCACAGTCCAGGATGAGGCCTGGCCAGGTCAAAAAGCAAAAAGCCAGCTGGGAGTCATGCCCACTTTGGGGAAGAACATACAGATCCCCAACACAGGCTCCAGGTGTCAGCAGAAGGCCCTGATGTTCTACAGACATGCAGTGCCTAAATCAAGGATCCTCCACCCAAAGGCACGGGACTCTCACACCTGAAAATGTGCTCCGAGAACACCCTGCACCATTTTGTTTTCCCTCACTCCCAACTCTCTTCATTCATGTAGCTAAATGGTCTGTTTTAAATAGAAATTCTGATGAAATGGAGAGGGCCATCAGGTCAAGGAAAGTTGCTGTTTTATAAACTAGAATAATGGATCAAGGCTTGAACTTCCTCAAGTGGGAGAATCACTTGAGCCCAAGAGTTCAAGGCTGCAGTGAGCTGCAGGGCTGCCACTATGCTCCAGCCTGGGCCATCGTGTAAGACCCAGTCTATACAAAAGAAAAAAAAATTTGTATCAGTTGGAAATGGTGGTGTGTGCCTGCAGTCCTAGCTACCTGGGAGGCTGAGGCAGGAGAACTGCTTGAGCCTAGGAGTTTGAGGCTATAGTGAGTTATGATGGCACCTGTGAATAGCCACTACACTCCAGCCTGAGCAACACAGTGCACCGTGTCGAAAGAAGGAAGGAAGGAAGGAATGAAGGGAGGAAGGAAAGAAGGAGAGAGAGAGAAAGAGAGAAAGAGAAAGACAGAAAGAAAGAAAAAGGTGTATCTAGCATCCACTGGAAATCTATTTTAAATTGTTGGGTTTTAAACAATCTTAGTTTGTAAGATGTAAAACTGACTATGCTTCCTACTGTATAATATATTTACGGATTAATTTAATGAGCCTTTACTACACGCATGTACAGGCAGGTGTCAGAGGTGTACTGTAGTTTACATAAACTGGTAACTTCCAACTAAAAATAAAAATAAATAAATAAAAATCTTCATCTCTGGAAGTTCTGTGTGAGGCAATGCTTGAATAAGGTAAACTGCTGTCTTCTGAATTATTCTTTGAATATTGAATAAAAAAAAGAAATGGGAAAACAATAAATATCAAGTTTCTGACCCGAAGTCCATGACTACAAGAGAGTTACACGTGTTTTGATGCCCTTCAGCCTTTTGAAGAACAAGAACAGCAGACAAGAACGTGTTGAGTAACCACTGTTTCCCATGTGCTCTGTGAGGCACCAGGAAGCGAGATAAAACAGTCTATGAAGGAGTTCCAGTCTAGTTTTAGCTCCAAATAATTTTTTTTTTTTTTAGATGGAGTCTCGCTCTGTCACCAGGCTGGAGTGCAGTGGTGCGATCTCAGCTCACTGCAACCTCCACCTCCTGGGTTCAAGTGATTCTCCTGCCTCAGCCTCCCAAGTAGGTGGAACTCCAGGCACACACCACCACATTTAGCTAATTTTTGTATTTTTAGTAGAGACGGGGTTTCACCATGTTGGCCAGAATGGTCTTGATCTCTTGACCTTGTGATCTGCCCGCCTTGCCCTCCCAAAGTGCTGGGATTACCGGCGTGAGCCACTATGCCCGGCCTTAGTTCCAAATAATTTAAATCACCTTTAAGATACCATCGTGTTGTTTAATCCCAAAACACGTCAATTGCAGCAATGCAGGACAACCGCAGATGCACAGGCTAGAATGGCGGGTGGCCTCACGCCCATCAATCACACCAGTGTGGGGACAGAGGGAGACCGCACCCTGCGTGCTATCGCTCCACCATGCCTTCCCTGAGTGAGTTCTGAACACTTCTACACCTACAAAACGAAAACACCCACTCTCGCTCATGGCAGGGTTCTTCTCTCTCCTCCCAAGTGCCGCTTTCTGTTGACTCTTTTGGATATCTGAGGTGCCTATGACCCCCCACCCCTATGCTGGCCTTTCCCTTGGTGTCCAGCAACTTCCATAAATGACTGGCCGCCTCCTTCTCACTGTAGTCCCGCCGCTCTGTGGGGTTTCTCTGGTGCACTGCAAGAGGACTCTGTCCCAAGAGGCTCGCACACTTCCTTCTGCTTCATTCATTAACTGCTGGCTTCTTACTGGTTCCAAAAGTTGTATTAACCCAAACAGACAGGTGTTGTTGATGACTTCCTTGATGACTGACAAGCTCCATTTTCACATACTACAAGGACATTCTGACATTAATTCTGTTTACCCATGAAAAGAAGGCCACTGCTTCTGCCACAGATGTCCCTCACCTCACTCAGGACCGTATGCCTGGAGGATCTTGAGGCTGCAGACAGAATCGGGGCAGAAAAGGCGTGGGTCATGAAGGCTGCGTACGAGTGTGAAGTCTGAGTTCACACCAGGTGTGACACCACCCATGAGCACTGGGTTGGACCTGGGAGACCAGATGCTACTCCAGACCCCTTGTGACGTCCCCATGCAGGGAGCATGTTTAACCGCAAGGGGAAAGCCAAGACTCCCAGGAGCAAAGTAGTGATCAAATCTTTAAAAAAGGGAGAATGACAGCTGGTGGGGAGAATTTTTAAGTAGATGTTACAAGAGAGCTATAGTAGTAGGGTTTTCTAGAGAAATAGAATCAATAAGAAAAATACGTTGATTTACTGCAATGATATAGCTCATGCAATTACAAAGGTAAAAAAGTTCCAAGGCCTGCAGTCAGCAGGCTGGAGACCCAGGAGAGCCGATGGTGCACGCTGCAGTCTGAAAACAGCAGACTCTATAGACCCAAGAAGAGTCAATGTTTCAGTCTGAGTCCAAAGACAGAAAGGACAAATGTCCCAGCTCAAGCAGTCCAGCTGGAGGAGTTCCCTCTTCCTCAGTCTTCCTGCTCTATTCAGGCCTTCAACTGTTTCGACAAGGCCCACTCACATTATGGAGAGCAACCTGCTTTACTCAGTCTACCCACTCAGATGTCCGTCTCATCCAAAACACCCTCCCAGACACACCCTGAACACATGACTAAATGTTTGGGCACCACATGGCCAGTCAAGCTGACACATGAAAGTAACCATCACAGGAGCTAAAACTGAAATCCACAATTCAGGATGACAGAGGAAATTCACTTGACTCACCCCAAAGTCAAAATGCCAGCCTAGTCTCCAGGTAGACTCAGTTCTCAGCCACTAGTGAGAGCACATGCATTTTGCTTCAGATGGTCATCTTGAGGAAGTGACCTCAGTATAATGCAACCTGAGATGAACACTTAATAAATGTGGCTTTGATAAAATTCTCATGATGAAACTACACAGAAGAACCCAACATCTCACGGTTCCATTCACCCAAGCGCAAGGAACTTCGTACCTCACGGCATCTGAGTCAGAGAACAGCTTACCAGCTCAGGCCCTACGCTGACGAAGGAGGCAGCCTGAGTCACAGAGACTGAGTACTTGGCCCTCAGCACAGGACAGGAGTAAACTCCTCCTAATAGCCAGTCTGATCTTTTTTTTTTTTTTTTTTTTTTTTTTTGCAATATTCTATTGGGCGTTTTGGACTGCAATTTAAATAGCTTTCAGTACTGGAAGTGGCTTAACAAGTAATCTTGGGTCAAAGTATGCAGCATAAGGCCTCATAGAAATATTCAAATGTTTTTTAAAAAAAGAAATGTTCAAATGTTCTTCCCTTGGTGTGTTTAGTGGTTAGAACTCAGGTTGTTGAGTTAAGCTGCCTGGGGTCAGATCTAAGGGCTACCATTTACAGGCTGAGAAACCCTGGGTTAAAGTTGCTTTGATCTTTGTTTTCAGTGTCTTTACCTGTAAAACTGAGGCTATCAAATATGTATACACTGTCTATGATGTGCAGGCTTTTAAACAACGCTGCCAAAAAGACAACAGCATTGTCCCCATTTCCCAGTGGAGGAAACGGAGACACCACAATATTAAGTGACTTGGCCCACACTGCACAGGCTGAGGAACCCAGATGTGAATTCAGGCCTCCTGGATGCAGTCCCCAGCACCCTCTAGCCTACCGCATCTCCCTGTGGCTGTTTGTGAGACGGTAAACTAAAATGAGGAGGAACCTATGTGCCCAGAACAGTTCCTGGGCTGTAGTATGCCCATCATTAGCCTTCATTGACGTGTGACGGTGTAAACGCATTTTAAACTATGGCAGGCTAATAAACACCATGGAAACACAATTCTATGCATTCATTGATGGTCTTCTAAATTGGGGGGTGATCTAAATCCAGTAACACTTGAAAAAATGTAAATAAAAGCACAATAAAATGTTCTTTGAGTTTGGGTTTGTTAAAGTTTAATTGATAGACTTTAATTGATAGGAATTCCTGTACTTCTAAGACTTGTTGCAAATGTTTTTTGTTTTGTCTAAAACATCTTCAGGATAGTGCAAAACCTCTTTTCTTTATTATTATAAGACACTCTACTAGTAAAGTCAGCACCAAATACGTGAGATGTATTTGGAGTTGTGTTTTAAAGACAGTTTTCCTGATTCTAAGCCCACATGGTGATTTATTACCTTCTAAAACATGTAGAAGGGAGGGCAGGCCTTAAGTTCAGCGCTAAGTTCACTACTGCATGGAGGCCAGCTACACATTTCAGCTAACCGGGTTAGCCTAGTTCCACTGAAAACCCAACTGGGGATATAAAAGTAAATATGACTGATTGATTTAAAATCAGAAAAACACTCAATATTTTCTTCCCTCAATTTCTGGTAGGCTAAGATATCACATGAGTGTGACTTACAAAAACTTAATCTTTTTCGTTTAAAATAAGGCATTTTTAAAAAACCAAATGGTTCAGTTACTAAACGTCTACCCGAGTCAAGGAGCCAGGTCACACTGCAAACTCCATTTACTCCTACTAAAGAAAAACAGCCCGGACACCCCCGCGCAGACCACCATGCCAGGACAACCCGCTCCGGAGTCGGGCCTGGGAGCAGGAGGACAGCGTCGCCTCCCGCGGCCAGCCTTTGCCTGGGCTCGCCCGGCCCCTGCCCGCATGGCGGTGCCCCACCTGGTAAGGACGTGGACTCCAGTCCTCCCTCTGGGGATGGGTCGGTGGGCTCTCTGAGCTCCAGCGCCCCCAGAGTCTACCCCCCTCCCACTGCTCGGCTCCCCTCTCCCCAAGGTCTTTCCACCCCCACCCCCAGGGATCGGCGCCCCTCTCCTGGGTGTACCTCACAGCTCCGCTCCTTTCTCCCGGCTTCTCCGCACACGGTTGGGCTCCCCTCTCCCCGTGGTCCCCCCCACCCCAGCTCTGCTCTCCTCTCCCCAGTCTCCCCTACTCAGGCTCTGCTCCCCTCTTGCCCGGTCTCGCACCGGGATTCGGCCCCCTCTTCCGAGCCCCGATGGCTAAGCCCCTCGCCCTCCCTCGGGGCGCCGGGGATTGGAGGTACTCACGGCGCCGCAGCGGGCCGGGGACTCCGGACCGGGCGGGCGGGCGGCTGGTGACTGCAGCTCCGCTGCCGGCCGAGTGCAGCCCAGCGCGGCTCCCGCCCTCGAGAACCCCCGCCGAGTCATTTGACCATATAAGGAGACGCACGCCTCGGCTCGCTGGCACCGGGCGCGGGGCGGGGGGGACGGGCGCCCCCAGGCCTCGCGGTCGCCGAGCCCCCGCCCCGGGCTGCGGCGCTCCCCGCCCGTCCCCTTTGTTCGCCAGGGCTCTTCCTTCGTGCCCTCCGGGTCCTTGGAGCACCGTGGTTATCGGGAGCGTCGCCTCGGGCGTGGGCTCTCGGGCGCGAGTCTCGGACGAGGCCGGGGCGCAGTGGCAGGGGTCTGCTCACGCCGGGACCTCTGCCTGCTCCCAGGAGCGGCGGGTACTGGGGGGCCGGGGGGCTGGCGAAGCCCGAGGAGATGGGGGTGGCGGCGGAGGGAGGGAAGGAGGGTAGGGCCACTTCTCAGGAGGCCTGTGCCTGGGATATATTTGCACCTTGGACTGTTTTCCTTCTTACCCTGCAGATGCTTCTTCGTGAAATGAACCCCACAGATGACCATAAAGAATCCTTTGTTCCACTAGGGAGGGGACTGAAGGAAGGTCCTATCCCCACCTCTGGAAGCCAGAGGACTTCTTAGACATCCTGGATTCCCTACCACGGCGGGAAAACAAAAGCGAGCTAGGAGTGTGCCTCCCACACTCCAAGCCCGGGCCCTCTGCGTGACGCTGACGCTAGCTAGGGACAGATGGCACTGTCCAGCATTGTCGCAGGGAGAGCACAGGCTGAGCCCATCCCTGGGAGAGGGTGCGTCGTGGTGGAAATTCTTGCTCCTGAGCAGGTAACTGGTCCACGTGCAGAAACCGGTGGACGATGAGCGTCCTAAGGCACTTTAAGGGCAGGTGTATTATTTTTAACATTCAGGGCAGCTGGTGGGAATACATCCTGTAGAGAAGGCAGGAAGAACTGTTTGCTTTCTTTTAGTTCATACTCTCTGTCTGGTAGTCCCCATGGATCTCCATCATGGAATCACAGAACTTGAGAATCAAGGGTTTCATCACCTTAGCTTCCACTCAATGAGCACTAGTTCTACTTGGTATCTCATTTGATCCACACCCCTTTAAGGTAAAGACTTTTTACCCCAGATTTATGACTAGGAAAATTCAGCTCAGAGAGATTTGCTCAAGGCCGCCTGAACGGCCACCTTTGCCAGCTAAGATTTGAACTGGAGTCTGGCAGACAGCAAAGCCATGTAAGCATATTACAGGATCAGAAATGCCCCTCATTCCATCAGTCGCTCAGGTAACTCCAGAGAACTGAGACTTGCCATAAGCCCAGGCAGATGCAGAATGCAGCCCTTCCCCCGACGCCACCCCACCTATGTCCCTGAAACAGGAGGCTTCCCTGAAGAACCTGAGTCAGGCCATCCTACCTGAATTTCCACTAAGTGTCAAGGCAGGCTAGTATTTTGAAATTCAGAGCAAAGTTTGTGTAGAAAAGGCTCTCCTCTCTGACAACTATCTAGATGTGTGTTGTGTGTATCATTACAAATTAGGAAATGGTCTCCTAGTTCTCAAATGGTGAGCCTTAAGCTTCAGTTGGTAAAAACAAGTCTTAAAAATGATGAAACATTCTGCATTTAGCTTCTTTCTGATTCCTTTTATCTTACATTTTAATTTTATTTTTTTAGCTTTCTGACTTATGGGAGTAATTCATTTAACTTTGATTTTTACCAATAGAATTATTTAGTTCTGTTATTTTTCTTCTACTAACTGCTTTAGCTGTGTCACATAGGTTCAGCTATATTGTGTTTTATTATTAAGAAATTCTGCAATTTAATTTCATGTTTTCATTTTGACCTAATGGATAGCAGAACATTTTAAATGACTCTGTGGTCATTTGATAGGATCAATAAAATCCAGATTCTGGGAGCAAACATACCCAGTTTCTACAGCAATGCACAAACACAAAGAAGAGAGATGGAGGGAGAAACCAATAGATTAAAAAAAGACTTAGCTAGCTGCAATGTATGGATCTTATTCGATTCTAATCAAAGAGTAAACTAGTAGAAAATCAATTTTTATGAGACAATCTGGGAAAATATGACACTAACAGGATATTTGCTAGTATTAATGAACAATTTGTTTTAGGGGTGATTATGTGATTACAAACACATGCATAGTTTTTTCTTTACCTAAGTTTTTGCTTTTCCTAACAGTGCCAAAATATTTCCTAGTGAAATAACATTATGTCTGGAGTTGTTTCAAAATAATTTGGGGTGAGGAAAATGGATATTTCATATATTTCATATATGAAATACTCTGAGCCATGGATTATGATAATTGCTGAAGCCTGATGATGGATATGCAGCAGTTCATTTTACTAGTCTGTCTGTGTAATGCTTGAAAAATTCCATAATGAAACATTTTTTAAACTGCAGATGAACATACCATTAGCTCTTAATCCAGCATTTCCCTTTACAGGAAATTATCTTGTAGATATACTTGCTTATGTGTAAAACAATATACACACAAGAGTCGTCATTGTAGATTTGTTTGTAAGAGAAAAACACTGGACCATGTTAGTTAAATACAGTATGGTGCATTTGGGAATTATTTACATATGCGGCTGTTAAAACGAACAAGATAACTGATTTGTCATGATCTCCAAAATCAACTGAGAAAAATAAAAGTAGAGAACACTCTGTAGGTAGCCACCAACCATTTGTGTTCATAAACAAAGAAAGGAGTGGGTAAGACAATGTATACTTATAAGTGGTTGCCTCTGGGGGGATCTGGGTGGCTAGCGGTTACGGGGTAGAAAGGAGATTAATTTTTACTGTACACTTTTTTGTTTGTTTCTTGTAAATTCTGAGCTATGTTAATGTTGTACCCATTCAAAAACTAAAAACATTTTTAAAACAAAAGCAACAAAGGCTCCTTTAAGGAAAATAAGAAACAAACTGGTTAAACTGAGATTAATAGTAAGTCAAAGGAGGTTGGCAAGAAATAGAGGAGGGGAATGCAATTTGTGGGTTTGATGACGTTTATGTTTTGATGAGCAATTCCACTGAAGGACAAAGTATTTAAAAATAAATTTTCATGAGGCAATCTAGGGAAATGTGTTTTGAAAAGTTCCATCTTGTATATCGTTATATTCCCAGGACCTAATTATCGAGCATGGCATATAGTAAGTGCTTAATAAATATATGTATTGAATGAGTGACAGATCACAGAATTGTTTGTGACAACTTTTTCACTATCGAAAGTGTAACGCTATCTATGGCAATATAACTTGATCTCTGAAGTCAATCCAGGATTTGAACCTCTGTTCTACCTATGACCAGCTCTGTGATCTCCAGTAACTACAAGACTTCCCTAACCTTCTTTGCCAGTTCGTAAAATGGACTAATAACATATAGTTTGTAAAATTCTAGCTAAGATCTTTTGAGTTGATGCACATAAACCACCTAGCACTATCAGCACATTACTTGGCATGAAGTAGGCCCTTGCTTAGTAAAGTCCTCTGTTTTATTTGATGGCAAAGGGGAAATTAATCCAGAATAAGAAGGAAATGGACTTAACTCCCACCAGAAAGAAGAATTAAGTTCAGATCTTGTTCTAAAGATGACAGATTATCTTCTTGAGAGAAAACCTCTGTGCTATGGATAAAAGGCTAGTTCATGAAAAAGAAAAAAACATTAAAAAGTACTATTTCCTGGGGAAAGGATCAATGGTGACTGTGATCAGTTATTCAAGTTCTTCTTTTGTTTATTGCAATTCTCCTATCATTCCTTCAGGAGACAACACTGCCAATGTCTCCCGTCCCTTCTGTAGGTGTGCTTCAGGGAATGGGACAGCTAGGAAGGGAGGAAAGAGAGGAAAAGACCTGTGGCCGGCAGCTCTCAAACCTTGGTGCAGCAGGATCCCCTGCAAGCCTGTCAGAAATGCACATACTCAGCCCAGCTCCTGCTTTTACAAGCCCTCCAGGTGATTCTGATGACTAAAGTTGCTTTGAAATAAAATAAATACCCCTTAGCGCTTCCAACTCTGAACTCAGTAATTTACCAGAAAACTACCAAACGTCAGTTTCTGGAGTGGGGGAGGAAGAGTGGAGTAGAGATAGACTAAACATAGACTAGACTCAGGAACTCTAAAATCCAGTTGAAAGTATTATTTCCTCTGTCAGTTACTTCACCTAGGTAAGCAGGAGGTAGAAAAGTTGCAGCCAGTGGGTCTGAGCTGTACCAATGCTGAAAGTTGACTCTGGGAGAGGCCAAAGGCAGAGCTGCTAGGACTGTGCTCGAAACTGCCACCCTGTGGTGGAGTAGTGAGGGGGCTGCTGGTGGGCTAGATCCATCTGTGCGGGGGACAAACAGCAGCCTCCTACCTGGATGAGGGCTACCCCAGGGGGATTAGGATGACCTCACCATTGCCAGGAAGAAAATGAACACAAGAAAATATGAGCTGGGAGGGTCAGACCTCCCTAGGTTCGCTACCCTGACTGACCACTACCATCAAGATTTTTATCGCCATTAAGAAAGGATTTCACACAAGCTGTTCCTCCCACTCAAAGCTTGGCTGAGAAACTGGTGGATGATTTGCACTTGATTCAGAGGTAATCGTTCTTAATTGCCTCACATGGTTGGAAGGTGAGTAAGTGTCTAAGATCATAAAGGCTGGCGGGAAGTGGTCAAGAATGATCAAACCAGCTCCCCTCCTGGCAGTGGGGTCAGGAGGCAGGTCCCTGCATGCCTTCTTATGATACAGTAGCAGATCCCAGGGCATTGGCTCAGAAAGCTGGATTTGCTTTTTCTGAAAACACTATTTGCCCAGATCCAACAGGAAAGTCTATGGAAGATGACTCTACAGGCAGGGTATGCACCTGCCTGTGCCCGTGGGCTGGGTGCAGTTGTGATGGGAGACCCAAGGGCCTCCAGCAAACAGGAGAAACTTGATCTGGTTACAGCAATGATCTTGCAGGATTCAAACTTTGTTCCTTTGCCTGTCAGACTTTCAGGAAAAGCTCAGCTTTCCACAAAGTGCAGGGCAGGCTTTTTTCCTTCCCTTCCGGCGTCTGCCCTGCCCTGGTTAGGAGGGAACATGCCTGGCTCTCTCTTGAGATAGAAAATTTCCACATCCCGTTTCTTTCCTCTCTCTTTTTTCACAAACTGATTTATTGGATGCAAATAGTCAGTGTTTAAAGCCTCAAAACATGCCTGACTTTGAGCCAAATCCACAAACAACTCCATGATTCCGAGTTTCCCATCCATGGTTAGAGTTTATTTGGAGCATTGGATACAAGTTTCCAGTGTGGCTTTGATACCGCCTTAAGAAAGGCTATGTTTGGTGCATCAATGACCAGTAGAATGAAAGTATTCACACTCACAGTTCATTTGGGCTAGTAAATGTTGCTGGATGGTTTCAGACGAAAAGTATTTCTAAGGTAGACTCTAAAAAGCTTTGCTTCTTGTTTGAGATCTCTTTGTCTCCGATTTCAGTCCTTTTCAGCAGCAATCGATTCACGTGTCTGCTTGACTCCTCTTGCAGTTTTACTCCTGTTTTTCCTCTGTCAATGATTCCAAAATCCATTTAAAGGAAGTATTAATGTCCAAAGTCTGTGCAAACCTAGCAAAATTCTCTTTTGAATGAACTGTTTGCTTCCCTAAAATATCTGAAACAGGAGATTCTTCCAGGAATTTCTGAAATGGGAGAGTCTTATGCCTCACTTGTTTTTCAGAACATTTATTTAATTTATTATCATTATTTTTGAGATGGAATCTCACTGTCACCCAGGCTGGAATGCAGTGGGGCAATCTTCGTTCACTGCAAACTCTGCCTTCCCTGGTTCAAGCGATTCTCCTGCCTTGGCCTCCGAAAGTGCTGGGATTACAGGCGTGAGCCACCATGCCCAGCAAGAATGTTTATTTTAAACCGCACTGAAATCTGTTAGTCTTTGTGAATTAACTTTATGAGTCAACATTAAAAATTTGAAATCCCAGGTTCTCTCTCCACTGCCACCAGTCATTTTGTGCTATTTCAGCTTTGATTAGGGTCATTAACAGAAAATCCAAATGGTCTAGCTAGAAAGAACCTGGACTGGCCAAGCTCTAGGAGGGAGGGGCGAACTCCAGGCCCAGGAGCTCCTATGGAGCAGTGTGTGTGGCCACAGGTAACACCCTTCACCTTTTTATGTCTTCTTTACCTTACCTGTGAAACAAACGATGTACCACCTCTCTTCTTAGTTTAAAGAGTTATTTCACATTATCTATTTTTTCTTCAAGCCATTTTTATGGCTGATTGACAACTGAGAATGTCTCCTGTGACCAATTCTGCCCATGGTACAGATTTGTGTGTGATAAAAAGCTATGCTTTAAGTTCTTCTAGAGAGCAAGTTTAGGAATATCCTTCATGTATTTCAGAAGGTGCTTTAAAATTGGACCCAGGAGTCATAACACACCTTCCTGGAACAACCAAGCTTCTTTCTCCTTCATTGCATAGTAGTTGACTGCCGAAATACCAGAAACAGATTTTCTAAAATACCTGACCTTCGGCATCTCCTGGCAGGACTGTTTGCCAAATAAAAACCTTCAAAAATTCTGGGTCATCCTAACTCTATAAATATCCCTGAAATCATGTGCAGAGTCAGAGATTCTGAGCGATTACTCCTCAGTAAGACCAGAGAAGTCACTGTCTCCACGGGGGACTGGAGGGAGTCCAGCGGCGAATCACTATCAGATATCTCAGCTATTCATGTAGCCGTCTTTAAACTCGAGGGCTTTTTCTTTTCTTATCTTTTTTTGCCTTCCTTTGAATAACTTGAAATTCGATCTCCATTTGGCATATGGCTGTAATGTCTAGCTAACATTTTCTGGACTCAGTTCTCTTTCCCACCCTCGTGTCATGGAGGGTCTCTCTGTGTTGCTGTATTGCCTCTGGTCCCTTGAGTTTCCAGGTCAGGCTAGAAGCAGATGGAGAGAATGCTTGAGAGGTTTTCTTTTTCTAAGAATACGTTTGGAAAATGATAAGGACACAGAAGCAGACGCTGACATCCTGCGCAGGAGAGTCTTTGAGAGCTCTCCCTGCTCATTCCCTTTGCACCTCACACCTTCCACCTTTGGCCGGTGAGGGGAGATGCCTTTCATCCTGTGACTCCTGGAACTCCCTTCCTCACTCTCTTCTGCCTAGCAGACTCCTGTTTATCCTTAGACCAAATAAAGTATTCCAGATAGGAAGGCTGTATGGGTAGCCATCATAGCCTCGTTTTTGACCAGTCCATACCATCTTTCCCATATTTATAACAACAGAGGAAAGACTGTGAGCAAGAACTGAGACATTTGTATCTGTGTTCACAGCACTTTGCAACTTGATCAGTATCACTGAATTTAATTCAGTTTTCTTGAAAATGCCTAAGCCAATATAAGGCTGCTATCCATTGGCTCTCTATGGCCCTGCTCAGATCAAACACATCAGGCCCATTTCCCATGTAGGCAGTTGAATTATCTGGGCTTTGCTCTGAGATCCAGTTGGCAATTAACCTGAATTAAAGCAAAGCCAAGAGCCTGGCCTTCCAGATGTCAGCAGATACAAAGTGGGAATCTCTGCCTGAATTAATGGAAGTAACCCCCAGGTTATAGCATCCACAGGTACAACGAAGAACTGAAAATGAGGCTGCAGGGAAATGTGCATGTGGACGTTCTTGGGGTGGTGCTTCTGCCTCAGAGTCCAGCTTCTCTTCACCAGGGAGGGGCTGCTTCTCCTGCCCCAATCCTCCTCCGCCACCACCATCAGCCTAGGCCTTAATCACAGAGAAGGTCACTCATGGAGGGACTTCCTTGAAGTCTGCATTCTGCAAACTGAAGCCACCACCTTCATTTTTAGGAGTCTATCTGGGGAATTCATGTCTTTAGTTTCTGCTTGGAGTGTGTTGATTTTCTAGCAAATGCTTAAAAGAATTTCTGTCCGTACAAATGGTCACATGCAAAGTTAAACAAAAATTCTGTCTCCCAGAGAAATTCCATAAAGGTTCTTTCATCTCTACCAGCATGAGTATGTGTCATTTGTGGAAGCAGGCCTACTTGCCGTGACAACAACTCTTCTGTGGCTTTGCAGAGGCACCCTCCACAGTTGGGGTGTGCTTTTGCCAGGCAGCCGGCAGGGATGGCCCAGATAAGACCATTGCCTTTCAACCCTACCTATTTTAAGGTGGATTCATTTCATTTGAGAAACTGGTATTTTCCCCTCACTTACACATATTTTGGATGTGTAAATATTTTCAAAAGATAGATTAGACTAATACATGCACACCTTCCTCGATTATCACCATCCGAACCCACAGGGATGGCTAGGAATTTCCAAGTCATGCAATCCTAATGTTGACGTGAGCATGCTCAGGCTGCCTTAGAACACTTTCCAGCCAACACTGAAACCAGCACTTTGGCACTTGCAGAATCACAGCCTTCCTTTACAAGAAGTACACCTTCACCCAGCCAGTTGGCTTTGTATCGAGAATTCGTTTATTTTGGACAGGTCTCTCTTCCTCATTTACAACTGGCACACGGATTCAGAGAAAGGACAGCAGGTCCTGGCTGGAGCAGAACTAATGGGGCAGACAGTTAGTGAGTGTACTGCTGAGGGCCCGGATCCTAGGTGTGGAGTTTAGGGGAGCAATCATTCATCATCACTGCTACCACCATGTTTACCACCATGATGTTCATCTTATTAGTATATTTCAACTGCTAGGGTGGCATTTTTGGTGTAGGAAGGTGAGACCTGGAGTGGGTTTAGACTCAGAGTCTTGAAAGATTACTTTCTTTCCCTTTCCATCTGAAGCTCTCAGAAGAGAGGTAGCAGTTTCAGAGGGACCCTACATCCGACGTGAGACCAGGCTGAGCAGAGGGGAGACCAGGCTGAGCTGAGGAAGCACCAGGTCATGGTGCCCTCTCTGTGGGTGCAAGAAAGCAGCAGGAGGTGGGGGTAGGAATGGCTGAGGGGAGGGGCTGTGGCACAGTGGAGGAGAATGCCTTCATGCTACGACGCTTTAGCTCACAGAGAAGGAACCTCAGAGTCCACCTGGGAAGAGCAGGCCCACCGAGAACAGCAAGAGACCCTCTGCAGGAAAAATGGGCAAATGAGGGAAAGAAAGACTAAGGGGAAAGCAAGCCAAAGGAAGTTTTTGTTGGGGAAATATTCAAGGAGTCTGTACTTGGCAGGTGTGCAATTTATATGTGCAAACAAAGGCTCTGGGTATAATTCATCTGCTGATTTCTGAAAGTCGAGAATCATTTCAGAAGAAGAAGCTGAAGCTGCCCCCAGTGGTCTCCCATGATACCCATGTGTGGCTGTGGCCATTCCAAGTAGGCCTTGGCATTACAAGCCCAGCGAGCTGCCATATACGGAAGGAGAGGGGAGATTTGCCAGCTCTTTATGTCAGCCCCCAAGTTAATGGTAAATTTTACATTTTTGTGCAATAAAGGCATTAACATAATTAACAGCTTGCTGCCAGTTTAAATATGCGTGTGTGCTTAGGAACAATAATACCATTTTGTTCATAGTTTGAGAGAGCCCCATTTCTGATGTGCTAGTAAATAATGTGATATTATTGTTCACATGCCCATCTAGGCTCTTTGTCCCAGAAAAATAATGCAAAGGGGTGATATAAAATCCACCTTGGAGCCATCTTAGGGCTGGTTGTTCTTGATTCCCTTGAAGACCTGGAGCTGCCTGTGTGAATCAGACTGGAAAAACACGTGGCTGCACTTTTCCATGAAGCAGGTAACAAAGCCACGGTTCCTGCCTGGGAAACCTGCCCTAGCATCTCAGCCACAAGAGCAAGCCGACTCATGCCTGGGCTCCCACACGAGGGCCTGTGCCAAGTTCACCGGAATGAAGGGACACTGATGAGCATCAGGAATACCAGGAGATCAGCCCAGTTACCAGGCTGGGCTGAGGATGCCGAGATTACTTTGTGAACTCAGACAGAGCTGGAAGCTGAGTCTGCCATCCAGAAGGCAGGACCCAGACAGAGTTCAGGAGTCACACCAGAATCAAGACATAGGAGAAGTTTGCTAACCTAAGTCCAACCCAGAATCAGATTCAGAGCAGAAGGGCAGCGAGACAGTTTTGTTTCCCAAAAGGAATCAGGAAGAGGCCAGAGAGGCAGCTTGCCAGCTGGGAGAACACCTGAGCAGTCTTAAACCCAGGCAGGTTACTGGGAGTTGCTTCACCTTCTCGTGGCAACATTAGGATTACATGACTTGGAAATTCCCAGTCATAACTTGCACGCCTACTTTCCCTGAGCAGATAACCGCACACAGCTGCATATGAATTGTTTTCTATTCTTCTGGAGGGTCCACGACCAGTCTCTTGGCAGTTTGAGATGTGAGGGTTAAACTGAATGGGAGTCTGTGTCAGGGGTCATGACCTATTTTAATGGAGGGTGGAGGGTGTCTGACAGCACCAGTCTCTCTGTAGATATCACTTGAATGGTGCTAAGCTACCTGTTAGCAGATTTAGCAGGGTGATGCCTTTTGAAGTGTCCAGTTTTGACTGCTAATCTCGGGGAAACATGTCACATCCTATGCTGTTATTTGGTGGTGGTGTCCAAAACCAACACTTTGGTCTTTCTCAGACGAGAAGGATTCTTGGCACAGGCAAGCAGAGGGAAGTGTGTGGTATGTGCGTCTTCTTGTATCAGCTTGTGTGTTGTGCTGGAAACCTGAAGCGTCCTCACTGGTGGACAAAAATGCTGCCAATTTAAGGTGAGGAGCAATGGAATGAGTAATCCTTTCAGATAGAAGCTCGCAGTGCCGGACCCTGGGGGTGGCGGTTATAGCTGCCAACGTTCGAAAATGGATTTAGTTATTCTAGGAAGCCAAGTGCTGCACGTTGAGCCAACCTCAGGGGAGACGTCATGGGACCAGTACATAGAAGGTTTTTAAGAGTCTGCATTCCATTTCATCATTTACAAAATGTCCGCCATTTTGACCCTGAGCCTACAGCTTGCTAACTGAATCTTCGTGAAATTTAAAAGGGAGAGGGACACAGTAATAAGACCCAACATAAGAGAAGTACCAGTGAGCCTCTGTGGACACAGGTGTGTATTAGCCATCATCACGCTCATCTCTAGATTCATTCTTTCTCGTTTCAGTCAAAAAACGGATTCGAAAATTAAGGCAGACTGACACCCACTACGTCCTAAACTGTAGACACATTAAAGGTTATTAGCACAGTTTCCTAGTATTATCTTTGAGTTTGTTTTAAAATGTAACTTTTTAAGATAAAAACAAAATGTAACTTTAGAAAGAGTATTATCAGCTGTGAGTGCTGTCACATATGGAGTTTTTTTTTCAAAAACAAAGTATAATGTACCATTTTTTTTCTTTTTTTTTCCCCCCTCATTCTTTTTCAAGCACGGCTTGATAAACCTTGTCTCTTACTCCTGGTTTTAGATAAATTCTTTTTTTCTACTTATCTAGAATCCTCACCTTAGAAATGAAGAATTCGTAAATGGTCCTGAACTTAGGGCTTTTTGACTTCAAAAGTTCTCATGGTTCCCAGCACTTTGGGAAGCCCAGGCGGGCGGATCATTTGAGGTCAGGAGTTCAAGATCAGCCTGACCAACATGGTAAAATCCTGTCTCTACTCAAAGTACAAAAATTAGCTGGGCATGGTGGTGGGTATCTGTAATCCCAGCTTCTCAGAAAGCTAAGGCAGGATAATGGCTTGAACCTGGGAGGCGGAGGTTGCGGTGAGCCAAGATTGCGCCATTGCACTCCAGCCTGGGTGACAGAGCGAGACTCCGTTTCAAAAAAACAAAAAAAAGGTCACAGGGTGTCCTTCTCCTAGTAATTGGATTGAGTAGAGTGCCAGGAGAAAACTATTGAGCAGGAAGTTGTGTGCTAAGTGACTCATCCTCACAATGCCACCAAGGGGAATAAATCTCAACCGTCGCTTCTAAGGCTTAAAGTCCAGTGTGACTGGAAGGGAGGGAGCCAGCTGGGTAAAAATGAAATTCCATTTAGTTCTGGTCAAGGTTAAGATATGGAAAGTATACTCCCTAATATAATTGAAAGCAGGGTTTGGAAGAAATACTTGCACACTCATGTTCACAGCAGCATTTTTCACGATAGCCAACAGGTGGATGCAACCCAAGCTTCCGTAGATAGGTGGATGCCTGAGCAACATGTAGTACATCCGTACAATGGGCTCTTATTCACACTGAAAAAGGAAGGAAATTCTGACACATGCTCCAACATGGATGAGCCTTGAGATCATGACGCTAAGCTTGAACGAGAATTGCTTGAACCCAGAAGGCAGAGGTATCTTGGATAACCAAAAGGTATAATCATCAGGAAAATAGAACAAACAGGCTGGTGGTGGAGATGAATTCAGATTTGACCTATTGAAGCAGAAAGCAGTTTGGGGACAGCCATCCAAATAGAAAAATTTCCTAAACTTGTAGAAACATGAGATTCAGGGGGAAGGTTGGAGCTGGTGGTAGGAACATAGGGGTCATTAGCCAAATGGTAGATAAAAATCAGTAAAGCAAAAGAGCAAATAAATAAACCAGGAAAGTGAGTGAGCTCGTGCAAGAAGCATGTGAATGGTTAAGAGTGGGTTGAAGGTCAAGTTCCAGGGGAGCCTAAGGTTTAAGGGGCAGCGTCAAGGAAGGATAGGGAAAAAGAGCCAAGAGCCAGGACAGTGAATCCAGTGACTGACACAGCCGAGGAGTGGTGGCCAGGGGCTGCTGGGAGTGTGTTGCATGTGGCAGCACAGTGGCTGTTGGTGACATCTGGATGTGCTCAGTGGCATCATGGGGACAGAAGCACCTTGCAGTGGGCTGAGGGTCAGTGACAATGGAGGGTGTGGAGATGGTGGTATAAGAGGCCTAATGGGAAAAAAGGAAGAAATTCCACGTAGCTCAGTTCTACAGGTATGGAAACTGAGGCCCAGAGAGGGCAAATAATGTGTTCAAAGTCAGAGTTAATGGTGCAGAAGGACAGGATGCAAATCAGGACAGCATGTGACAGTGTGACTGCTCACTTTTCCTGGTTCTGTCCCTTCCACCAGGCTGCCTCATGGAGCAAGGCAGTGATCAGTTTCTGAGCTCCCATGACCCATCCTTAAAGCTTCTCCTTCTCAACCAGCACAAGAAATAAAATAGTCAAAACAGAAAGGCAAAGCCTCTCCGCAACCCTCTTCCCTATTTCTTCACCCTCCTGACAAAAATGGACTCAACATTTTTCAAGATCAAGAAGCATGAAGCCTGATTTCTTTTTCTAGTCAGACTAAGGAAACTATTTATTTTCTTTCCACTCTCTTTTAAAGAAAAGAGGAACAACACCTCTCCATGGAGCTATTCTGGCAGTTAACAACCAAGCTAAATGCTATTTACCATATAACTTTGTAAGATATCAGAGAAAAACAATTTACAAAAATATTTTTACAGGCAGGGTCTTGCTCTGTCACCCAGGCTGGAGTGCAGTGGCACGATCACAGCTCACTGTAACCTCAAACTCCTGGACTCAGGTGATTCTCCTACCTCAGCCTCCTGAGAAGCTGGGACCACAGGTGTGCCACCACACCCAACTAATTTATTTTTATTTTTGTTTTTGTAGAGACAAGGTCTTACTATGTTGTCCAGGCTAGTCTTGAACTCCTGCCCAAGCAATTTTCTCACCTTGGCTTCCCAAAGCCCTGGGATTACAGACGTGAGCCACCATGCCCAACCCCAAGCTGTTTTTTTCCTACTGGATGCTCACAACACAGAACACTTCTGTGACCCCAGATGGGTGTGATTCCCCCCCCCACCCCCCATGAAGCAATTCTGCAAGTGATTCTCCAGGAGACACCAGCTGGGTGTCCTCAAATTCAATTCAATTCTGACACTATTTGCCTGGAGTTAGATCCCACACGTTGAGGATGCGGTCCCACAAGACTGTTGCCCCGAACATCAGATGCCGCTTCAAAGTAGTAGGTTGTCACCTATACTTCTGACCAACAGGCTATTAATTTGGGAGGGGGTCCTAGAACCCTTCTTTGGATTCCATTAATTTGCTAGACAACTCACAGAACTGAGGGAAGCACTTTATTTATGTTTACTCATGTATTATAAAGATTTGTGGGATACAGAACAAGGCAGGGGGAAGGCATGCAGTCACCACCCTCCAGGAACCTCCACATGTTCAACCATCTGGACGCCCATCTGAACCCTGTCCTTTGGGTTTTCATGGAGGCTTCATTGCATAGACCTGATTGATTAGACCATTGGCCACTAGTGAGCAACTTAACCTTGAGTGCCTCTGTCCTCCTGGGAGGTTGGGTTTGGGGCTGAAAGTCCCAACCCTCTAGTCATGCATTGGTCTTTCCAGTGATCAGCCCTCATCCTGAAGCTGCCTAGGACTCCCCAGCCACCATTATCTCATTAGTATACAAAAGTACTCTTATCACTCAAGAGATTTAAAGCCTTTTTGTTTTGTTTTGTTTTGTTTTTGAGATAGAGTCTCGCTCTGTTGCCCAAGCTGGAGTATAGTGGCAGGATCTCAGCTCACTGCAACCTCCACCTCCCAAGTTCAAGCAATTCTCCTGCCTCAGCCTCTCCAGTAGCTGAGATTACAGGTGCGCACTACCATGCCTGGCTAATTTTGTATTTTTAGTAGTGATGGGGTTTCGCCATGTTGGCCAGGCGGGTCTCAAACTTCTGGCCTCAAGTGATGCACCTGCCTTGGCCTCTCAAAATGCTGGGATTACAAGTGTGAGCCACTGCACCTGGCCAAATTTAAAGGATTTTAGGAGCTGTACATCAGGAAACTGAAAGAAGATGAACTGTCTATTTCACAATATCACCAGCTTCTTTACAATTTCTCAGTAACCTAGGACTTACAATTTTCTCTAACACAATGGTAGTGTAAGTGATGTTGGCTTACATACCTTTTGATCCTGAAGTTATATTTGTATATGTTTGTTGTACACAAATGCAGATGTATGCAGACACTAGAACACTGTTTAAGGTAGCAAAAGTTGGGAAGCAATCTAAATGTTTATAGGTAGGGGAAGAGTCAAGTCATTCGCCCACACAATGGAGCAAGCACTACACCACTATAAATAGTGAGGCAAACTCCGGGCCAATCTCCAAGACAGGGTGCTAAGTGAAAGAAGAAAGTGCAAGTCATTGTGTGGAGTATCCTACCATTGGTAAGAAAAGGGTGCGTGACCATTACACATGTTTAGAATATCTCTGGAAGGATACACAAGGAGTTGGCAATAGTTGCTTCTGGGGAGAACTAAGGAAGACTTGAATGTGAAGGGAAGGGAAAATCACTTTTAATTACTCTCTTCTGGTACCTTCTGAGTTTTGCACCACACGCATTGATTATCTGGTTAATAACTAAAATAATATAAAACAAATAATCCACATCTCTTACCACAGCAAAGGCGGTTTAAATAATGTCTTTAGACAACTAAATTCAGTAACACTTTTAAACAGAGATTGAAGGTGGCTTCACAATGGGCAGGGAAATAATATGTGACACGATTTGCAAGAAAAAAAACCGTGTCTGTAAAAATCACATTAAAATGTGTTGGGAAACAGCCCAAAGAAAAGCTGTTCCTAAAACAGAACCAACAATAAATAAATAAACAAAATCAGCAATGCAAATTCCTTAAAAGCACAGGGATTCTGCATCTCTAAGTTACTTCTTTGTGGTCCTAACCCCAAGTTAAGCAGCAGGGACTCCTTATAACAGAATGGTACAACATGGTGGGAGCATAGCCCATAGGTTACAATTATCTAGATGATTTCAGCTAAGAATACATCTATAACTCAGCGTTTTATACAATGGGAATATGTGGGGAATATTAACAAGGATTGAAACTGTGTGTGGAACCATATTCAATCAATTTCAAGTTTAATTAAACCAGCTACTCTCAACCCCTATTCTCAGAGTGCCTCGAAGAGTACACTATATATTCTTTGACATTATTAAGGATCCCAAAGGGCTGTTGTTTATTTGGGTTGAATCTATTATATTTATGGCATTAGAAATTAAAACTTAGAAGCTAACAAATTAATTCATTTAAATTTAACATCATTAAGCCTGTAACATATAACACAGAATATTTTCATGAAAAATAACTATATTTTCCAAAACAAAACAACTAGTAAGAAGAGTGGTGTGGTTTTACGTTTTTGCAAATCTCTTTAACATTGAGCTTAATAGAAGACAGCTGGAAAGCTCAACTCTCGTGTCTGCCTCTGAATTTGATCTGTTGAATACGTGGTTTTGGTTGAAATTTATGAAGGAAATGCAATCTTACATAGAAATGTAGTTGGAAAAGAGAAACATTTTGATAGCCATCTCAGATCATCATCTCTCTGTCTCTGTAGATAGATAGATAGATTTTACACCAAAACTTTGGACAAGCAGTTGTTTCTTAACTACTTCTTAAAGATTACAACGTGGAATCTGAAACCACATCAAGAAACTTCATATTCTATTACATTAAAGCCCATTTGATCTATCTTAAGCTCCAAACAGATCTTTAACGTACACATTATTTTGTTAGATTTAGAAAACAGTGCTTCTATAGATATTTCAAATGCTGATACATTTCATTATACAATATTAACAGATTACTATAATTACTATCACCATGCATCTAATCAGAAGTTTTTAAACACTGGGAAACTGCCAAGCTCACAGTTTCCCAAAATGATAATTTTCACCTTAAAACTCAAATTTTATCCTTGAAAACAAAAACAAATACTGTCCATTGTTTCCCTTAGAATCACAGGCTACTCTTCATTTTTGAGAAAATATCTACTACCAAAATCTAAGTATTTGTCTTAGATACTCAGTTGTTGTTTCCAGTGAAAATGGAAGAAACATCTTGTTGAACTTACAACTTGGGCCATTGCACAACTGCCTTTCCTCAAGACAGTCACAGTTCTTTGATATGAGCAGAAGTGTTTCATGCATCTTCTCTTTCATCACTTGAAATATTAAAAAGATGGGTGTTGCTGGGCGCAGTGGCTCACGCCTGTAATCCCAGCACTTTGGGAGGCTGGGGGAGTGGATCGTTTGAGCTCAGGAGTTTGAGACCCGCCTGGGCAACATGGTGAAATCCCGTCTCCAGTAAAATACAAAAAATTGGCCAGGCGTGGCGGTGTGCACTTGTAGTCTCAGCTGCTAGGGATGCTGAGGCAGGAGAATTGCTTGAACCTGGGTGGTGGAGGTTGTAGTGAGTTGAGATTATGTCACTGTACTACAGCCTGGGCAACAGAGTGAGACTCTGTGTCCCAAAAAAAAAATGTGTTTAAAGGTCCAGATTTAATAACATTAATAATTGTTACTGTGGTCGGGCGTGGTGGCTCACACCTGTAATCCCAGCGTTTTGGGAGGCTGAGGTGGGTGGATTGCCTGAGGCCAGAAGTTCGAGACCAGCCTGACCAACATAGCGAAACCCCGTCTCTACTAAAAATACAAAAAAAATTAGCCGGGCGTGTTGGCGGGCACCTGTAATCTCAGCTACTTGGGAGGCTGAGGCAGGAGAATCCCTTGAACCTGGGAGGCGGAAGTTGCAGTGAGCCAAGATCACATCATTGCACTTCAGCATGGGCAACAAGAGTAAGAATACATCTCAAAAAAAAAAAAATTGTTACTGCTTCATCAAGGTCATTCTGGAATGAGACTGGGCTTTTCTTTTCCCCCTAGTGCTTGGTGATGAAGAATATCATGAATACTAGTTTGGTTTGGAACCACCACCTTGATTCTTGCTAAGGCACTAGGAGTCTTCCCACCACGATTTTAGTACCAGCATAAATGTCAATACAGTGAAAAGACAAGTAATATATCCTTCTAGTATTAAGAAAATAGCTTTGACCACACAAACTCTTTGAAAGGGACTCAAGGTGTAAGAATCACACATTGAGAAACATTGAATTAAAACACTTTAGTCTGGGGAAGTCATTATGCTTTGTAATAGAAGTGGAAGTAGTATATTTTCCATCATGTGGGTAAATGGTGGGGATTCAGACACAGTCTGGAAAGCTAGAGTCTCGTATCTGTTCTCATTTTTGACTCTGCAAATGGTCACCCAAGGCTGCAAGGGCTCATCATTGAGGTGATGCTGGGCTTATTGAGCTAGATATCCTAACATCTGGACCTTCTGGTTTGAAAGATGTGGGGGCCAGACGGGTGAGCACCAGGACAAGCCACCTGAGTCACAGGGATACACTCTCTCCAGCAGAAATTGTTTGTTTTCTTCCTATTGGAAATAAGCCACAGAGACCCAGAGGGTCAAACAACACCAACCAAAACAAACAAAAAACAACTTTCATCCCATAAGTAGGTCAGAGTTGCACATTTCATGAGAATTGTATCCAAAAGACCAGGTACCACTAATTATCCAGATATTTCAGTTGAGCTGATTTAGTGAGCAGCTTCTGTTCTGCACTTTACATTTGTATGAATACAGCTGTGGATAAAGTATGTGCAGACATAGAGTGTTCTATTTCTTCTTTAAGGTTATATCTGTCTATAAAATGTATTTATTCATACAGTAGCCAACCCTGCCACCCCACCTTATCTGCAGTTTCTCTTTCCATGCTTTCAGTTACTCATGGTCCACAGTAGGGCTGAAAATAGATTAAGTACAATACAATAAAATATTTTGACAGAGAGCAGCCACATTCACATGTGTTTTATTACGGTATATTGTTATAATTATTCTATTTTTTTAGTATTGTTAATCTTTTACTGTGACTAGTTTATAAGTTAAAATTTATCATGGGTATGTATGCATAGGAAAAAACATAGTATATGCAGGTTTTGGGACTATCCACAGTTTCAGGCATCCACTGTGAGTCTTGGAAAATATCCCCAGCAGATAAGGGGGGACTACTGTGTAGTATTTGTATATGAATATTTTATTTAGTATATGTCAGTCTACAAAGTAGGCTTTCCTGTACCCATACATCAGAAAGCCAGACATGCAGATCTATAGAAGGCCACTGGAGGATCAGAATATGCCACACCAAAATATGTCACACCAAAATATGCCACTTTGGCAAAAGGATTTAAAATTATTTTTTATTTTCATAGGTTTTTGGGGGAATAGGTGGTGTTTGGTTACATAAGTGAGTTCTTTAGTGGTGATTTGTGAGATTTTGGTGCATCCATCACCCAAGCAGTATGCACTGAACCCAATCTATAGTCTTTTAATCCCTCACCCCCTTCCCACCCTTTCTCCAAAAGTCCCCAAAGTCCATTGTATCATTCTCATAAGGATTGCTTTGAAGTGAAGGCAATTAAGAAATAGCAAATGCAGAAAAAGCAGGACATAAATTTCCCTTTGTGAAGGTGTTTCTCCTCTCCTCTTCCATACTAAGAAGAGAACAACTCTTGTCATTAGAGGCAGAAAGTCTGGACCAAGACAGTTCTGCATAAACAT
>NW_022437030.1:0-60566 GCF_009761245.1 Sapajus apella
CCATTTAAAGTAGGAAAAAAGTGTTGATGCAGGATGAAGGATGAAATTGACAATATTGTCAATACTGTCGAAATTGAAAGGAATTTTCTCTTAAAAGGGGGCTAAATCTAACTGGCAACTATCTTCCCTAAGAAGGCTTTAAAAGGATTTCCAAACAGATTGAGGGAAAAAGGGACTGAAAATAAGGGGAATTATTCCCAAGTTTGAATATGTTCATCATTAAATTGATATGCCAAAATGCAAAAGCATTTAGTATAAACTATAAATGATTATGATTTAACACTAGAAAAATTAAGAATTTAAATATATTTCACAAACTTCACTAGAACAGAAAACTTTTATCACACTATTTAATTTACTTAGTTTCAATATTGATTTTTATTTTTTCTTCTAGAGTGAAAGTAAAGTAACAATTTAAATAATTATCAGGATGTATAAATGAATATCCATTCAGATAAAACATTACCGCTTAAGAAATATTTTGCATGTAATAAATATATTTCATGTTTAGGTTAACAGGCACGGTCTTGAGAGCAGAAGTTTTCTTTTTTAACTAATAAATAAATTATATTCAAGAAAACAAGGTGTTTATATCTGAGTATATCATTTAAGGTTTTTCTTCATATAGCACCCAAACTTCAAACTGTCTAGAAAGTATCTCCTAAAATATAACTCATACATTAAGTAATAAAAATAAAGGGCAAGAAAAAAAAATCAATTTAAGACAAAATTTACAGTTTATATTCTTAATTCCCCATTCAATAAAATATTGCCAATTTACTAAAAGTAAATGAACTGTATATATGCAATCTGTTAGCGCTGAAAATCTGAAATATATAGTTTTAAAAATCACTCTTTCTGACAGTATTTAAAATATTGCATCTCTGGCAAACCTGAAAACAAGCATCTTACTACCCTAGTTTTCATACCTAACCCATACCCCATCACTTTTTATCCTTTAACATCCATCCAGCACTTTTTTTTTGGCAAATACACTTACTTATATCCCAAACACAAAACACTGACAATACTCCTTGGTAAACAAGGAAATCCCAGAACAGTCCAAGCCTACACAGTTTTGCTCCCCAAAGTGTGGCACAGGCTAAACAACAGGAGAGAAAGAAACAATCAATGGCCCTTATTGATGCAGTCAGAATGCTCCTGAGAGTCCATAACTGTGCTGATGTAATCCTGATGGAAGTTTCAGCAGATTTTGCAGACAAGTATCAGAGAATAAGTCTTTGATTGATAATTTTTCTATTTATTTCTGCCAAGGCGACTGAAAACACGAAAGCCTTTTCATCAGACAGGTTAGCATAGATGTCAATTTCCTTTTCCTGTTTCTCTGTTAAAAGAAAAAGGGAAAGTTTAATATAAAAACAGTAGATGCAGTAAACTTAAATTTCTTAAAGCTTTCAAGTATTCTTTAAATGACATTATATACAATACTACAATGTACATTAAATGTTACTATGCTACTAAACTAAAAAGTTTTTAAAATTATACAAAGGAGTTACTGAAATGAAGATTAAATGAAGACAACGTATATTTATATACACAGGCACTCTAACAGCTGCATCATTTCTCTAAGAATCTCATTTATTTCTATCTCCTCACTGTCTCAATCAAAATGAATTTTCTCTGCTAGATGAAATTCACCCTGAGAGATGTTCCCCTTCTGAACATCAATGGTGGCTTTATGAATATATTAACTTCTTCACCTTCATCTTCTTATACAGGAAATGAATAACTAACATTTATATATTTCCCCTCTCAATTACAAACGTCATCCAAGTTCACAGAAAATTTGGAAAAAAAAAAAAAAAAAGAAAAAAGAAAATCACTTGTAATCTCATGAGTCAGCAAAAATCACAATTAACATGTTGGTATATATTCTTCCAAATTACTTTTTCAGGAGTCACTGATTTTATTTTTATTTTGTTCTGACATTCTGATAGAAATCAAATGCATATAATTCACAGTCAAATCATTTTTATAAAACTTGCTACAAAAAACAGAAGTCCTTTGCCCCATGTACATTTCCCATTCTCCAAAAGCACCCCTTGCCTCGGCCTCCCAAAAAAGTGACAATTTTTTTTTAACTTGTTCCTTTTTGTTTTTACAAGAACAAATCTCTAAGTAACATTTGTACAAGATGCTACTTCAGGGTTTTAGGCATTACTGATTCCACAATGGAAAATAAGGGTTACACTGTTTTGCATCTCTTGCCCCAATCAACATTCTGCCCATCCCCTCATCTTCTCACAATAGTTAAATCACAACTTCAGGAACATCAATTTTCAATATTTACATTATTATAACTATGGTAAGTGATTTTACTTTTCCTTCACATTGTTTTCCCTAAAGTGATTCTTTTTCTACTTGCTTAGTTTTCATTTCTGACTCAACCCAAAGTCTTCCCTAGTTGTATAAATCTTTTTTCAGGATATTTATATATATCAGGTATTTTATCATTTTTATCTTCTCAAAGAAATCTCTTTAAGTCTTCCAACCTGGTCCAGTATGAAATGGTTGCTCTCTAGACCTACTGCACAATTATCATCTTGAACTCTTTCATCAGCATCATGCTGGAGAGTCGCCTCATCTTTAGAGTCAGGTAGACCCACCTTTGTCTTGAATCCAAAGATCCTTTCTTGGTTTACTTCTTCATTTTGGTAGCAGGTAACATGTAGGGGCCTCCTGAGAAGGGGAGTACTGGTAGCAAATTTTATGAGACCCTGAATGTTAAAAATATCTTTAGTCTACCTTCACATTAATTCATGGTTTGATTGAGTATAGACTCGCAGGTTTCCACTTAGAACTGTGAAGGCAGTAAATTGTCTTCTGACTACTGGTGCCGCTGTTGAGAAAACCCAGTACCTCTTTTATAGTTATTTTTTAAATCAATGATAAATTTACATACAGTGAAATATATAGATCCTTTATGTGTTCAACTGGATGAGTTCTGACAGACGTATACAAACATGTAACCCATGTCACAATCGAGATCCAGCAAATGTCCTCCAGAAATTCCTCATGCTTCTTTCCAGCCAATCCCTCCCAATACCTACAAGCAACCACTGTTCTGATTTCTGTTACCATAGAATCATTCTGTCTGTTCCTAAACTTCATATAAATGGCATCATATAGTATGTACTCTTTTGTGTCTAGCTTATTTTGCTCAATACGTTTTTCAAATTAATTGGTGCTATTCATATATCAGTAGTTTGTTCTTTGCTGGGCAATATTCCATTGTATTAGTTCCAATATCATTTTGCTTTTCTTTTTTCTGAAAACCTGAAGAATTTTCTTTAACCCAAGAGATAGGATCACAAGCTCTGGTATAATTAATTTCTCTTTTTAACCATCCATTAGACTGGAAATTTGTAGGTCCTTTTAACGAAGAAACTCAATGTCCCTCAGGCTGGGAAAATCTTCTTGAATAAATAATTGTCACTGTTAAAGTCATTAATGACTTCCTTCTCCTGAAACTTCAATTATTTATAGACGTCTGACCTCACACTGGTCCTCTAAATTTCTTACCATTTCCATTCTGTTTTTTCCGTATCCTTTCAATTGCTATACTTTCTGGAACCTTTCTTCAATTTTATCTTTAAGCCTTTTATTAAAGTTGTTCATTTCTGTGTATCATGTATGTTTTGGGTTTTGGGGGGAATATTTTAAACTTCAGTTTCTAAGTGGCTTGACTTCTGCAATTTCCTTTTAAATATCATCTTGCTCTTGTTTTACAATTACAATTACTTCTTTGGCTAAAGATATTAATAATAGTTTATATTTTTTCTTTTCCCTTCAAAAACTTGTTTTTTCCAAGTTATTTTCTCTCTCCTGTTGATTTGGTCTTAGCCTTTCATACCATAATAGATGCTTTCTTCTAGATATCTGGGTAATTTTTGGCAATATGCTCGTATTTAGCAGTGACCAAAAAAGCTGATTACACATATGTGGAGCTTGACTCTGATCATCAGATTAGGATGATCCAATTAGGCCATTTCTCTATGATAATGAAAGTATCTTTATTTGGGGCCTTTTCTTTTGGGTCCTTCGGATTCTCTAGAGAAGATATGGTCAATTTTTTTTTTAATCCTGGATACTAATAAGCCTAACTCAAGAACTCCATATTTACTATGCCCAATTTTAACCTAGGATTCCTGATCTTATCCAGGCCATCAACAGACACCTGGTGTTTCCGAGACCAAAGACTATGCTATTTATCTTTTTTCAAAGGATAAACTTGGGTTGTAAGAGGGTAAAACAAGCCGGGCGCGGTGGCTCAAGCCTGTAATCCCAGCACTTTGGGAGGCCGAGGCGGGTGGATCACGAGGTCAAGAGATCGAGACCATCCTGGTCAACATGGTGAAACCCCGTCTCTACTAAAAATACAAAAAATTAGCTGGGCATGGTAGTGCGTGCCTGTAATCCCAGCTACTCAGGAGGCTGAGGCAGGAGAATTGCCTGAACCCAGGAGGCGGAGGTTGCGGTGAGCCGAGATCGCGCCATTGCACTCCAGCCTGGGTAACAAGAGCGAAACTCCGTCTCAAAAAAAAAAAAAAAGAGGGTAAAACAGTCTTAATGAGCTATCCATAAAAATACTTGCAAATAATCTTCTCATTTTTAGCCTCAATTTCACTTCTACTTCCAGACATGACTGATACACAAATTCCTGACTTTTAGGTAATTGTGTAATAAAAATGAGTTTCTTTCTTAGATTTCCCCAAAGGAGTTTGGAGCTAGATGTGTTTTTTCAATCCACCATCTTCAGCTTAAAGTCTACGTTCATTCTTAAGTTCATTAATATGATGTTCAGAATTGCCTAACATATTTTAATCAGTCAAAAATAAATATATTCTATATTATAATATCCAGAATAATCATACCCTTATATATAAAATGAAGGCTTAGAGTAACCCAAAATTGTTTTTCAATAATTTGTTTTTATGATTTAATCAAGATATATTATGATAATGTCTAACAAGCTTTCCTTTTCCATTCTTCCTTCTTATACTTCTTATAGAAAAGTCAGTTTTTCCCCCCTCTTGACCTCTCATCTGACTAGACAGAAAAGCCCATTTTTAGTTTGTTTTTTCAGAACCATTGTCAGATTTTCCTTAATTCATATGTTAAAGCTTGCTCCAAATTTTTCAAATGCCCTAAGAGCAAGGAATCAATAAAATGCCCGAAAATCAAGGAATCAATTTAGTGCTAAATAGCTATTTAGCACTAAGAAGCATATCTAAGAAATCTATTCTAAAACACAGAGATTTCCAAAGTTCACATTAGGTTGGTACAAAACTAAAACAGGAATTACTTTTGCACCAATCTAATAGTTCTTGTCCATTTTATACTTAGAATGCAATGGTTTACATCAAAGATTGGCAAATTAGGCCAAGTGCAGTGGCTCATGCATGCCTGCAATTCTAGCACTTTGGAAGGCCAAGCTAAAAGGATCCCTTGAGCCCAGGAGTTTGAGACCAGCCTGGGCAACATAGTGAGACCTCACTTACTCTAAAGGTAAAAAAGCCTGGCATGGTGGCGTGTACTTCTATTCTCAGCTACTCGGAAGGCTGAGGCAGGAGGATCGCTTGAGCCCAAGAGTTTGAGGCTGCAGTAAGCCATGATCACAGCACTACACTCTAGCCTGGGTGACAGAGTGAGACCCAATCTCAGAAGAAAAAAAAATCAAGCAAGGAAAGAAAAAGAAAGAAAGAGACTGGCAAACTATAGTACAGGTACCAAATGTGGCCCACCACCTGTTTTATAAAGTATTACTGAAACACAGCCATGCCCATCCATTTATGTATGTTTTATGGCTGCTTTTCAGCTACAATGGCAGAGCTGAGTAGTTGTGACAGAGATAGTATGGCCCACAAAGCCTAAAACATTTACTATCTGGCTCTTTACAGAAAAAGTGTAATGACTTCGCAGTCTACTTAAATAACCAGTTTGTGGCTGGGCGCAATGGCTCATGCCCGTAACCCCAGCACTTTGGGAGGCCGAGGCGGGTGGATCACAAGGTCAGGAGTTCAACACCAGCCTGGCCAAAATGGCGAAAACTCGTCTCTTCTAAAGATACAAAAAATTCACCGGGTGTGGTGGCACATGCCTGTAACCCCAGCTACTTGGCAGACTGAGGCAGAAGAATCACTTGAATCCGGAAAGCAGAAGTTACAGTGAGCCGAGATCGAGCCACTACACTCCAGCCTGGGCGATCAGGCAAGACTCAGTCTCAAAAAAAAAAAAAAAAAAATTCCAGTTTGTGCTACAAAAACTGCTTTAAGCAATTTCCTGCAATTTGTATCAAAAACAAATAAATTAAAAGCATATATTACTCTAGAAATAACTTTCTTAACATTTTTATGTAATAAATAGAAAATACCTAAAAAATATTTACAGCCAAATAAATGCTTCTTTTTTCGAGTAATCATGAAATAAAAACTAAAATCTTCCATATACAATTCTACCACAAGTATACAGACTTCATTTCCCCAGCTAAAGACTGTCATTATCTGCTTTCTCATCTTCTCTCACCCACCACCAGAAGCATTCTTCTCTTCTTTCAGCTGTATTTCCTCTACTTCAACTGAAAAGAATGTTGTTTTATGAGCCAAGCAGTATTTCTCTCTTTTCCTTTTTCTCTGTTGACTTTTCTTTACCTAGTTTCCCTTCTAAAATAGTGCTTGGCATAGGTTTTCTGATCACCCTATTGTTAAAGAAACATTCAAATTGAATAACTCAAATCCTCTGGAAGAGCATAAAAGAAGGAAAGAGAAAAGCAGTAAAATTACCGAAGGAATAAGGGGATTACCTTAGTATAGCCTACCTAGAATACAGTCAAGTATAATAGAAACCTTACTCCTTTAGCCATACAATACTAAGATACCTTTAACTTTGATAAAAGCTAGGAATGGCTATACTGGTGAAGCTGTTTTCTAGCAATAGTAACTTTACTCAAATAAAAGCGCATAAAGCCGAGAGAAATAGTGAACTGGTAGAATGTTCTCATTGTCTAAAATAAGTAAAATTTACATTTACACAAAAAGCACTTGAGTACCTAAGACAGAATATCTAAAAAAGCAAAGCATAACTCACAAATAGTCTAAGAAATTATAAATGCATTTCAATGAATATGACATCATTTTGACAGAGGTTTTTAAAAAACAATAAAGAGCAACTATCTCTTTTTTTAGTTAACTACCGGCTTGAAAGTTTCAATATTAAAAAGATATTTGTGGACATATAAAGGTTCATTATACTATTCTCTAATCTTGCATACGTTGAAATTCTCCTTAAGTTTTTAAAAAGATGTGTAAATAAAAAAAAAAAGAGAAGCTGAAGTTTTAGTTAATATCTGAAAACAAGTTATTGGTAGATATTTATCAGAAGAAAGGAGAAGACCTGTAAGGAGAAATAGAAATATACTCTGGACCAAGAAGAATGTATCTAACTACGCAAAAGCTGCCTCAGAGTAGGAAGCACAATCTCCCAATGAGCAATTAAAAACGCCACAAGAACACTTTCAAAAGTAAAATTTTAAAATTCACAGCTTAACAGTTTGAAATAAGTCTTAAAAGAACTCAGACTTGTCTTAAAAAAATAAAAAGAAAAAAACAGAGGTCCCAGCACTTTGGGAGGCCAAGGAGGGCAGATCGCTTGAGCCCAGAAGTTCAAGACGAGCCTGGGCAACATGGCAAAACCTCCATATTAATTCTTTGGGGGAGAAACCCCCAAAAATTAGCTAGGCATGATGGTGCACACCTGTAGTCCCAGCTACTCAGGAGGCTGAGGTGGGAGAATTATCTGATCCCGGGAGGTTGAGACTGCAGTGAGTCATGACTTTGCCACTGCATTCCAGCCTGGGCAACAGAGTGAGACCCTGTCTCAAAAAAAAAAAGGTACAATCATATTAACAGGCTTCTCCAGGGTGTCATATACAAATTATCTTTGAACTCCATTATCATCAGTTTATAGCAAGGTAAATTTTACTTAACTAAGCCTTTAGGTTTCCAATAAGAATTGAATTCCTGTGATTAAAAAAAATAAGCATCTACCATAGAGGAAATGCTTTCAAACTAAAATACGAGTTGTGATTTTAAGTCCAGGAGCTCAATGCCTCCACTTTCTTCACTACTACCTAATTAATATCCCAGATCAATTTAATACTTGGAAAAAAAAAACTGCTTGATTTATTCATACCTCTTTCCTCCTCATGTTTTTTGGCAGATGCACTTTTAGGTCTTCCTCTTCCTCGTCTGATATGATCTGAATGGCTGTTACTTCGAGACCTCTTTCTGTTTTCTAAATCTTTATTTACTGTAGAATTTATCTTCTCTCTCCTAACTCTCTCTGTTCGCCTCCTCTTGGCCTCATGCTTGTTTTCTGTATGGATGAATAAAAGTGATATATTTTAGGGCTTAGCAAGAACTGTTTGCCCAAGTTCTCATTGTCTTCCTTTTCCTTTCTAAATTGCACTAGAGTATGCTTCCTGGCATATTTCATAGAACTACAACCATAACATATATGTCTCCCCCACACCCACATCAGAAAAAAAGAAATTCAACAGAATTCAGATCACAATAACACATGAAGTAGGAGGAATCTTGGAAGAGAAAACAAGTTTCATCATTTGGCAGTTTAAATTTCAGCCTCTACAAGTTCACACAATTCCATAGCAAGCTTTTCTGCCTTTTTCTTCCTGTTTCCAAGCTAAAAGTAGTAAAATATTAAGAAAGGAAAAAAAATTCCATACCTTTTTGCCCTCTACCTGAATTAAAGATTAAAATATGTGAAATATGCACAAGCAAAGCTGATCTTAGAGCTAATGTATTAAGGTTACAATAAAAATCAAACAGAAAGCATCCATAACAAATATGAAACCACTAGGCAAGTGAGTAGTTTTCACTTTAGCCACCGATAAGGTAATTTCTGATATAAAAGCATGTTTTTCCATAAACGGAATAGCAGTAAGGAGACTTTATTAAATATCGTGATTTAATTAATGCAAGAAGCCACTCCTCCCAATTTAAACAAATCAGACTGTTGGATAAGACAAACAATAACCTTAAAGAAAAAACAAAACAACAAAAAAATATGATACCTTGCTTTAACACATACCTGCACTCAAAAGCAAGAAAGAGAATGCCCCAAATGCCTAAAATCACAGTGGTAAAAGGGCAAAAGAAACAGAAAAATTCATATCCCAAGAACTAAAGGGAACAATTTGAAAAACTATAAATTAAGTATACTTAATAGGCTGCTGTAAAAAAAAGTAAAAGTAAAATAGTAATATTATCTCCAAATATCATATCTTGGAGAATTAATTTGAAGTTTCAAATTAGACATATACCAGATAATACAAGAACATTTAATTATCCCAGATTGCAAGAAAGCTATCAAAGACAACCAGAGTCTTGTTAAGACTCAGGCTAACCTGAAGAGGCTCCAGCTATTACAGAACAATTTGAGCATCAATAAAAATAATAACTATAATAGATTGAAATATATCAAGTATATGAGTACATTAACATTAAAAACAAAAACTATAGCCGGGCCCAGTGGCTCACGCCTGTAATCCCAGCACTTTGAGAGGCGGAGGCAGGTGGATCAAGAGGTCAGGAGTTTGAGACCAGCCTGACCAACATGGTGAAACCCCGTCTCTACTAAAAATACAAAAAAAAAATTAGCCGGGTGTAGCGGCACATGCCTGTAATTCTAGCTACTCAGGAGGCTGAGGCAGAATTGCTTGAACCTGGGAGGGAGAGGTTGCAGTGAGCTGAGATCATGCCATTACACTCCAGCCTAGGTGACAGAGCGAGACTCTGTCTCAAAAAAAACAAAACAAACTACTTGGCCATCATATGAAGAGACTGAAGAACCAACTCATTACTTTGAAAACTTAAATAAAGGGAAAGAACTAAGCATTTCTTCTGCTTTTTCTATTTAAACTGTGCTACTCACTGGGTAACCAAAACACAGATGAAGAGAAGTTTCTCATACTAACAGTAATAAATGAAGAAGGAATGACAGAATCAGAATATCACCACTTTTTACCTGCAATAAACTAAAGGTTATAAGCACTAAACATCAGCAGGTACTAACATCACTAAAAAAGAGAGAAGCAGGCCAAGCACAGTGGCTCACATCTGTAATCCCAGCACTTTGGGAAGCCGAGGCAGGCAGATCACCTGAGGTCAGGAGTTCCACGCCAGCCTGGCCAAAAGCAAGACCCTGTCTCTACTAACAATACAAAATTAGCTGGGTGTGGTGGCACATGTCTAATTCCAGGTACTTGGCAGGCTGAGGCAGGAGAATCACTAGAACCTGGGAGGCCGAGGTTGCAGTGAGCTGAGATAGAACCACTAAACTCCAGCCTGGGTGACAGAGCGGGATTCTGTCTCAAAAAAAAAAAAAAAAGAGAAGCAAACTTTATGTGTACCTCCAGATAGAGGTACACATCACTACCTACTAAACAGTCTTGTAAAAAAAAAAAAAAATCCAATCTCTCCAGCCCTTAGATCTAACTTATAACTATTAGAGAAAAGAGAAGTTATTTAAGGAATACGTTAACCAACACCATGGGATACAAACAACACATACCAATGGACAGGTGATGCCATTCCTTCAACATCTAGCTTGCAAGGAAAAAAAGATAAAATAATAGATAATAAGAGGGTTAAAAAAAGATATTATCTAGCCAGGCTCAGTAGCTTATGCCTATAATCCAAAAGCACTTTAGGCTTTTCAGAGGATGAGACAGGGGACGGCTTGAGGCCAGGAGTTTGAGACCAGCTTGGGTAACATAGGAAAACCCTGTCTCAGCCTGGGTGACAGAGTGACACCATGCCATAAATAACTAACCCAGCATGGTGGCTCACACCTGTAATCCAGCATCTTGGGAGGCTGAGGCAGGTGGATCACCTGAGGTCAGGAGTTCAAGACCAGCCCAGCCAATAAGATAAAACCCATCTCTACTAAAAATACACAAATTAGCCAGGGGTGGTGGTATGTGTGGGTAGTCCCAACTACCCAGGAGGCCAAGGCATGAGAATTGCTTGAACCCGGGAGGAGGGGGCTGCAGTGAGCTCAGATGGCACCACTGCACTCTGGCCTGGTAACAGAGCAAGACTCTGTCTCAAAAAAATAGTAGAGATAAACAAATAAATGAGATAGCACCTATATGCAATTGGTGGACTTTATTTAAAATCTGTTTTTAAAACTTTAAGATAATTTATGAGAAAACTGAAAATGTGAACACAAGTTGGATATTTGGTATTAAAGAATTATTGTTAATTTTTTATGTTATAATGGCAGTGTGCTTATATTTTTTAATGTTCATCTTTTAGAAACATAATGAAATATTTATAACAGAAATTATATGGGATTTGCTTCAAAATGATGCAAGGGAAGAGGCAGACATGATTGTGGATGACGCAGGGTTGGTCATTGTCTACTCTGGCATATGCTTAGAATTTCTAAAAAAAAATAAAGGTCAAGAGAAATAGTGATAGGTAAAGCTTTATATAGTATGCCTATTAAAGTCTAACACTGAATTTAGGTTTGTTCCCCTGGCTACCCACTCATCTCTGCAAACTTCTTCACAGTCAAACTTCTCAAAAGAGGTGCCTGGACTTTCTGCCTTCAGTTTCTCATCTTCCACTCACTCATCTAATCTATTCCAGTACAGTTCCTTTCCCAATGAAATTCATTGTCAAAAACAACAAAAACCGGTTCAAATCTTAATAGACACCTCACTTATCATCTTACACCAACTCTCAAAAATTCAACAAAGATGATTACCACTTTCCTTGAAATTATTTCGCTTGATTCTCAGGCTCCCACAGTTTCCTTATGTCACCAGCAACTCCTCATGGTCTTTGCTTTGCACCCTTCCCCAGGTGCTTTCCCAACCTAATATCAAAGCCCCAGGATTCTGTCCAGAGCCCTCTTCTCTTACTTACACTTTGCCTAGATCATCTCATAAACCTACAGAATTAAATACTATTGTTATGATGGCTCCAAAGTTTTCACCTTCTGCTCCGATTTCTTCCCTAAACTCTAGACTGCCTATCTGACAACTTCACTTGAATGTCTCAAAGGCATTTCAAATTGTATCAAAAAATAACTATTGATTTTCCCTCTCCCAAATCTGATACTCCTCCTCCTTTCATCATATTAGTAAACAGCATCACCTGGGTGTACAAGTCAAATAATTTATAGTCATTTGTGACTCATCTTGCTTCCTGTACCATTGCAAAGGTCCACAGGCACTCCTTGTAAAATATACCCATGATGTCTTCACTCTTCTCCACCACCACGGGCAATATCCCAGTCAAACCTATTCTCTACATACCAGCCAATATTATGTTTAAAAAAAAAAAATTCAAACTGCCTAGCTTCCTTCTAAAGCCTTTCATAAGCTTTCTCCATATTTAAAGTCAAAGTTCCTTACCAAAGACCACAAGTCCCCAACAAATCTGGCATTTGCCTCTTTCCAGTTTCATACTGCTCACTACTTCATTCACTACACTCCAGACGTGCCTTTTATTTTTAATAAAACAAGCTCCTTCTTCCGCTGAGTCTATGTATCTGCTAATTCTTCTGCCTAGAGCTTTCTTCCCAAAGCTCTTCATGAAACAAGGTTTTTTTTCCCTTTGGATATCCATTTATAGGTCACTTGCTCTGAGTCTCCCAGCCCGTTACTTCCTGTAATCTACTACAGTTATAATCCGTTATTGATTTACTTATATGCTCAATACGTCTTCTCTCTCAAAATGTAAGCTTTATGAAAGTTGGGAATCCTTTTCCTACGTTATTTGTAGAACCTAGAACATTACTAACACAGGCTGTTGAATAAATAAAATTGGATAGTACACACATTTACCTCACCACCTTCTCAAAATCCCATTGAAATGAGAAGAAATACGGGAAAAGAGAAAGGGGAAAAAGGAAAATATATCTGTGGTGCTGGAAACAAGAAAAGCGTACTATTAATGACCCCAAAATTACAGAATTTCAGCAAACTGGCAAGCTGATGGTTCTGATAAGAAAGAAGAATAAAATAAACTACAATGATAGGAATAAGCGATGGCTGCTACAGAAGGGAGGGCTGGTCCTCCCAAAGGAGGATTCTCAAGGATAATCCCAGGGCAGGACAAAAAGTAGAGAAAAGCTCTCAGGAATGCAGCAATGTTCAAGAGAACTTCAAACCTCTATAATATAGGGAAAAGGCAGCTCCTCACAGGAATGAAATACTGTAAGAGATTTCACATTCCACCCCAAAATGAAGCCTGTTTTATTTTGGCAATAGGGGCATTCACCAGTGTCCTGCCTGCTCACCTCCTGCCACTAAACTCCTCCCAATTATACACTGAAGAGAACTGTTGTCAAAATAGACCTTTAAAACAGTGTAGGATATTCATTAAACTTATCCATTAAACACAGATAAACCAAGTTCTTCATTTGTAGATATGACACCAACAGCCAATTAAGCATTACTAGCTAGAAGAAGAAAATAAAAGGCAGAGAGAAGAATCAAAATAAAACAGGAAGAACAAAGGTAGTTCAACAAACAAACAAAAACATTCTAATGCATACCTTGAGAGATCTGAAAGGAGATTATCATTAAAAATAAGATTATTTTTGCAGAAATAGAAAAACCCATCCTAAAATTCACATGAATCCCAAGGATTTCCAAATAGCCAAAACAATCTTGAAAAAATTCGAAATTAGAGGTCCCACACTTCTCGATTTCAAAACTTCAAAGTTATAATAATCAAGATTATGGTACTGACATAAAGACAAATATACACCCCAAAGGAATAAAAATAAAGCTCATAAATAAACATATACACACAGTCAAAGTTTTTTCAATGACTCTGAGACAATTCAAGGTAAAGTAAGGTATCTTCCACAAGTTGTAATAGGAAAACTGAGTATTTACACAATGTAGCATAATTCGAATTACCCAAAAAATGAAGCTGGACCCTTATCTTCCTCCATACACAAAAATTAACTCAAAATGGATCAAATATCTAAATACAATCACTAAAATCATAAAACTGTTTTAAACATCATGGTAAAGCTTCATGACATTGCATTTTGGCAATAATTTCTTGGATGTGACACCAAAATTGAAAGCAAAAACGATAAAAGAAAAAAAAGGTAAAATGGACTTCATCAAAATTAAAAAATTTCTGTGCATCAAAAGACTATCAATAGAATGAAAAGGCAATACATGGAATGAGAGAAAATATATGCAAATTAACAGATAAGAGATTAATATCCAGAATAGATAAAGAACTTCTAAGTCAACAACAATAACAAGAAAATCCTCAATCTAAAAATGGGCAAAGGACTTAAAATAGCTACTTCTCCAAAGATATGCAAGCACATGCAAAGATGTTCAATATCACATCAATAAGAAAATGCAAATCAAAACCACAGCAAGATACCACTTCATACTCATTAGATTATTATAAAAAGCAAAGCAAAACAAAACCAGAAAATAAGTGTTGATGAGGATGTAGGGAAATTGTAACATTTGTACATTCCTGGTAAAAATGTAAAATGGTGGCACTGCTATGGAAAACAATAAAGTGAGTGCTCAAAAAAATTAAAATAGGATTAACATATGATCCAGCAATTCTTCTAGGCATATATCCAACAGAAATGAAAGCAGAGACCTGGACAGATATTTGTATACCACGCAGCATTATTCACAATAGCAAAAAGGTTAAAGCAACCCAAGTGTCCACTGATGGATGCGTGAATAAACAAATTACAGTATTTACATACAATGGAATATTATTTAACCTTAAAAAGGAAATTCTCATGCATGTTACAACATGGATGAAACCTTGAGGACACTGTGTTAAGTAAAATAAGCCAGACCCAAAAGGACAAATATTATATGATTCCATTTATATGAGGTACCTAGAGTGCTGAAATTCACACAGAGAGAAAGTAGAATGGTGGTTGCTGGGGGATGGTAGAGAAGGAAATGGCAGTCATTGTTTAATGGGTACAGAGTTTCAGTCTGGGAAGATAAGTTTCAGTTTGGGAACTGGATGGTAGTGATGGTTAAGAATACAATATGTACATACTTAATGCCACTAAACTGTACATCTATAAATGGTTAAAATAGTAAATTGTTATATTTTACCAATATAAAAGTATTTTTTAAATTCTATGAAAAAGAAGAAATTAGAAAACAAGATAACCTGCTAAATAAAGTTTAGGTGTTAAAGATAAGCTAAATAGTGGACATGCCTGATGACAAAATTATAGATGTAGAAAGGGAAATCAAAATTTCCTGGAACAAAACAGACAAAAAAAGTATGTGACAGAAAGTGAAGAAAAATGAAGGAAAGATCCAAGAAACCTAACAGATATTCCTGTGACAGAATTGCCAGTTATGTACCCATTATTCTTTCTCCCCATCTTCATTAAGAACAGAATCTTGTTCTGATAAAGAAGGCAATATGTAGGTATACATTCTCAAGACTCTCCCTGCAGGTGAGGTAGCATCTAGCTCTGGCCAATGACAGGTAAGTGAAGCTGGGTAAGGTTTCCAGAAAAAATTCTTTCTCTTTCTTTCTTTCCTTTTTTCTTTTTTTCTTTCTTCCTTCCTTTTCTTCCTCTCTTTCTCTCTTCCTTCTTCCCTCCCTCCTTCTCCCTTCCCCCTTCCCTTCCCTCCCTTCCTTTCCTTTCTCTTTCTTTTCTCCTTCCTCCCTTCCTTCCCTCACCCCTCTCCTTCCCCTTTCCCTCCTATCTTCCTTCCCTCCTTCCCTCCTTCCTTCCTTCAGTCTCACTCTATTGCTCAGGCTGGAGTGCAGTGGCATGATCTCGGCTCACTGCCACCTCTGCCTCCCAGGTTGAAGCAATTCTCCTGCCTCAGCCTCCTCAATAGCTGGGATTACAGGTGTGCAACACCACACCTGGCTAATTTTTTTTGTATTCTTAGTAGAGATGGGGTTTCACCATGTTGGTCAGGCTGGTCTCGAACTTCTGACCTCGTGATCCACCCACCTAGGCCTCCCAAAGATTTTTTCAAGGGAAGAAGCATAGCTGGCATGCCCCTTAGTGTCTCTGCTCTTCCCACTTCTTCTTTCTTGAAATGTGTATAGGATGCCTAGAGATGTATAGGATAAAAACTGCCCTGAGTTAAAGACTTCAACTTTCAGATGGAAAGGACGCACTAAATGCCAATGAAGAATGAGAACAAAATTAAAGTGTGAATGAAACCAAAGGCACTCTCCACAGTAGAAGATAGGAAATGTACCATTATGTCTTTTCTTAAAAAGTTTTTCCAGGAATAAAATAATTTCTGGGAAATTTGTTCCAAAAGTAAAAACACATGATTTAAAAAGAACACAGACACAGTATGTAATTAAGAGTGGTATCAGACACGGCGGCTCACCCATGTAATTCCAGCACTTTGGGAGGCTGGGGTGGGTGGAGCCACCTGAGGTCAGAAGTTCAAGACCAGCCCGGCCAACCTGGTGAAACCCCATCTCTACTAAAAATAAAAAAATTAGCCGGGCATGGTGGTACGCGCCTGTAATCCCAGCTACTCAGGACGCTGAGGCAGAAGAATTGCCTGAACACAGGAGGTAGAGGTTGCGGTGAGCCGAGATCGCGCCATTGCACTCCAGCCTGAGTAATAAGAGCGAAACTCCGTTTCAAAATAAAAAATAAAAATAAAAATAAAATAAAATAATAAAAATAAAGAAAGAAAGAGTGTTATTATCCTGGGAGTACAATGGAAAGAAACCCTAATACCGCGGCTATACAGCAGACCTAAAAACAATCAGTCTTGATTAGATGTCAAAGAACTCTATGAAAAGTGTTTTAAAGACGAATATAGATATCATAAACTATATGGTTAAGAACTTAAAAGTACAAGCTCTGAGGTAAAGCAATGCTTTTTTTTTAATGAAAAGGCAAAAATAACCCACAAAAATCAACTATATAAAAGCCATATTCCATAAAGGAACGTATAGCACTTTTACACAATTAGCATGTAAGGAATGACACATGATGCTTGCTTTTTTTTTCTTTTTTAATTTTTGTATTTTTAGTAGAGATAAGCTTTCTCCATGTTGGCTGGGTTGGTCCTGAACTCGTAACCTCAAGTGATCCACCTGCCTCAGCCTCTCAAAGTGCTAGGATTACAGGCGTGAGTCATCGCGCCTGGCTAGCAAGTAAAGAACTAGCTTTCTGAATAACAAAACCAAACCTCCCACAGTCAATTCAGAGTTGAGGACCACTTATACTACTGAATTAATACTCAATCACTTTGGATTTATAAAAGGTGCAGGTGATAATCATTTCTCCTTTTTGTTTGGGGAACAACTTGTCATTTATGAACTTCTTTGCTTATCAGCCTTTGCCTATTAACTTATATTAAAGAATAATTTGGGCCACGCACAGTGCCTCACACCTGTAATCCCAGCACTTTGGGAGACCGAGGTGGGGTGGATCACAAGGTTGGGAGTTTGTGACCAGCCTGACCAACATGGTGAAACCCCGTTTCTACTAAAAATACAAAAAATTAGCAGGGCATGGTGGCGCGTGCCTGTAATCCCAGCTACTCAGGAGGCTGAGGCAGGAGAATTGCTTGAACCTGGGAGGCAGAGGTTGCAGTGAGCCAAGATCACGCCACTGCACTCCAGCCTGGGCGACAGAGTGAGACTCTGTCTCAAAAAAAAAAAAAAAAAAAAAGAATAATTTGAAAACTAGGTTGAGGTTTAATTTTTTTTCCCTTTTTTCTTTTTTCCTTCTCCCAATAAAAAATGGGGAGGTTGTTATTTGACTATACTTACCCTAAACCTTATACTCACTGAAAATTATAAGTTAAAATACTAATAAGCAATTATAATTTCCTATTGTCTCAACTATTTTTTCTTGCCTTTACAGGAACTCTACATTTTAAATGTTATTAAATTTTAAATTCTAAATTTTATGAACTAGTATCTCATTTAGAAATTCACTTTTTCTTTTATAGTTTTTATAATTAAAATTTTATTTTTTTAATTATTTATTTATTTATTTATTTATTTTGAGACAGAGTTTCACTCATGTTACCCAGGCTGGAGTGCAATGGCGCGACCTCGGCTCACCGCAACCTCCGCCTCCTGGGTTCAGGCAATTCTCCTGCCTCAGCCTCCTGAGTAGCTGGGATTACAGGCACGCACCACCATGCCCAGCTAATTTTTTGTATTTTTAGTAGAGACGGGGTTTCACCATGTTGACCAGGATGGTCTCGATCTCTTGACCTCGTGATCCACCCGCCTCGGCCTCCCAAAGTGCTGGGATTACAGGCTTGAGCCACCGCGCCCGGCCTTTTTTTTTTTTAATTATTTTTTTAAATTTTTAGTAGAGATGGGGTTTCACCATGTTGGCCAGGCTGGCCCTGAACTCCTGACCTCAAATGATCCACCTGCCTCAGCCTGTCAAAATGCTGGGATTACAGGCATGAGTCACCATGCCTGGTGACTGGCGAGATCACTGCTCACTTCAACCTCCGCTTCCCAGGCTCAAGCAATCTTCCCACCTCAGCATCCCAAGTAGATGAGACAACAGACACGCACCACGGAGGCAGAAAAATAGGATCTGGAGGCAGGGAACATGAAGTCGATCTCACACTTCAGCTGTAACAGGAAATATCCTCTCCATAGGGAACAGGCCAAGTAAGCGACTTTGTAACCTTACTTCATCCTCTCTTTTTACATAGAGCATGCCCCAAATAGAGAGTATTTAAACTCACAAAAACTCTAACAGGGCCTTTGAGCCCCTATGCTCCAAGCCTGTTCCCACACTGTGGAGTGTACTTTCATTTTCAATAAATCCTTTCATTCCGTCCTTGGTTTGTGTGTTTTGTCCAATTCTTTGTTCAAGACACCAAGAACCTGGACACGCTCCATGATTAACACCACCACCCCTGGCTAATTTTTTGTATTTTTCTTTAGTAGAGACGGGGTTTTGCCATGTTGGCCAGGCTGGTCTCGAACTCCTGAATTCAAAGCAATCTGCTCGCCTCAGCCTCCCAAAGCACTGAGATTACAGGTGTGAGACCTTGTGCTCAGCTGTAGCATTTCTTTTTCTTTTTTTGAGATGGAGTTTTACTCTTGTTGCCCAGGCTGGAGTGCAATAGCGTGATCTTGGCTCACTTGCAACCTCCACCTCCCAGGTTCAAGTGATTCTCCTGCCTCAGCCTCCCGAGTAGCTGAGATTACAGGCACACAACACAATGCTTGGCTAATTTTTGTATTTTTAGTAGAGACAAGTTTTCACCATGTTGGCCAGGCTGGTCTCGAACTCCTGACCTCAGGTGATCCACCTGCCTTAGCCTCTCAAATTGCTGGGATTACAGGCGTGAGCCACCGCACCCGGCTGAGCATTTCTTAACATAGTGGTATTGCTAACACACATCTCTTTCTCTCATCAAAATTAATTTTATACTTTAAAAAAATCCATAAATTTCTGTAATAGATTTTGTTTATGTATACATATTTTCAGCTACACTAAATTCTATATAGTTCTAATCTACCACCTCCCTATTTCTATGAATGTTATGAAGATATGAAAATGATTAGAATATATGAAAAACATGAGTTTTAAACAATTTATATCTAGATAAATTGATTGAGCCTAACAGAGTATTTTCTTCCTGCACATCACAAACTGTGTACAATAATTAAATAAGAGCTTGCTTTCTTTTTTTTTTTTTTTTTTAGACGGAGTCTTACTGTCACCCAGGCTGGAGTGCAGTGGCTCGATCTCAGCTCACTACAACCTCCGCCTCCAGGTTCAAGCGATTCTCCTGCCTCAGCCTCCCAAGTAGCTGGTACTACAGGTGGGCACCACCATGCCCGGCTAATTTTTGTATTTTTAGTAGAGACGGGGTTTCACCATATTGGCCAGGCTGGTCTCAAACTCCTGAACTCGTGATCCGCCTGCCTTAGTGCTGGGATTACAGGCATGAGCCACCGCACCCAGCCAATAAGACCTTTCAACCTAGTGAAAATTTAAAAAATCTTTTATAGCTGTATTTTTTAAATCAATGAGCTTTTTAATTATGGTTCTTTTTTAAAAAGGTGTTTACAGCTGGGTGCAGTGGCTCATGCCTGTAATCCCAGCACTTTGGGAGGCTGAGGCGGGCAACTCCAGTGTGGCAACAGAGCAAGACTCCATCTCAAAAAAAAAATAAAAGATGTCTACTTATGCAAACAAGTATTCCTTGACTCTGTACTTGTTATATAGTTACCTATCTATTTATGGATTTACTTATTTATACTACATGGATAAATCATTTTGTGGGGTTTTAAAAACAAACAAGCTCATACTCCAAATATTCTTTTGCAGTCTTTTCTTAAATTAACAATGTTTTAGAGATCTTTCCATTTTAGTACATAAAATCTGTATCATTCTTTCAAACTGGCACATATCATTAACTAAAAGATAATGTAACTACTTAATTTAGCCATTCCCCTACTGATGACATCTGCCTTACTAACAACCTTCTGCTATTATAAAGTGTTGCCTTGAAAATTCTAGTAAATACTTCATTGTGTATAATAATTAGGATACCTACCTACTGATAAAGAACTGTGCATTCTAGGTTATATACATTTAAACTTTTTAACAACTACTGGTAAGACTGCTCTTCAAAAAGGCAGTACCAACTTATGCTCCCACCAGTCAATAGTATGAGACTATCCATTTTACCATACTCATGAAAGTATTTAGAAATTCTTTACACTTACATGAACTGCAGGCAAAAAGAATGGCATTTAATTTCAACTGCATTTCCCTGATACTTAGTGAAGTTGACTATCTTTCAAATATTGAACATTTTCATTTCTTCTATTAATTCTCTACTAATTTACTTTTCTTAAAGCTGAAATGTTCTAGATCTCATTGACAACATTAAGCACTTGGTAACTTGTAGTGACCTTAAACTCTTCTGAATTCCATACATACTATGGGATTATCTAAGGCAAATCTTTCTTCTAAGAAATTTAATTGTAAAAATGAACACTATTGAGTTACCTAAAATTTAGCATGTTTTGCAAATGTCAGACATTTTCTTTCTTTTTCTTTCTTTTTTTTTGAGATGGAGTCTTGCTCTGTTGCCATGCTGGAGTGCAGCGGTGAGATCTCGGCAATCTTGGCTTACTGCAACCTCCGCCTCCCAGGTTCAAGAGATTCCCCTGCCTCAGTCTACCAAGCAGCTGGGACCACAGGCACGCACCACCACACCCAGGTAATTTTTTGTATTTTAATAGAGATGGAGTTTTACCATGTTGACCAGGATGATCTCCATCTCCTGATCTCGTGACCTGCCCACCTTGGCCTCCCAAAGTGCTGGGATTACAGGCGTGAGCCACCACGCCCAGCCTAGACATTTTCATACACACTTCAAACCTCTAACACTGATACTATAAATCTATCTTATAAACAAATAAACAACAGTTGCTCATGGACGTTAACTAGCTTGCCTAGAAAGGGACAAAATTTACTGAAGCCAGGTCTTCTGACCCCCATGTCTGTACGCTAACAAACTGTTTCCGAGGCTTTGAATACTCTTAATCCTCTCCTTAAAAATCTTTTCCTTCTGTGGTTTCCGTGGCACAGCCTATCCTTGATGTTTCTCCTTCCTTTCTGGTTTGATTTGGTTTTATTGTTGGTTCTTCCTCCTCCTGCTGGGATTTCTGGGCTTCAATGTTTCATCTTTACTTCAAAGTCAAAAGGCCACTCTTACTAAACAAGGAAACCTCAGGAAACTCCAAATATAAAAGAATAATGAATTGCTTCTTAAAACTCACTCATCGCCATGACTTACATAACATTGGGCTCTGTTGGTTTTTCTCCTCCAGCTGACATTTATTCTCAGTTGATCTGACCTGTCTGTAAAATTGGTATTTGTGAGAGTTTAGTTCCTGAATGCCTTCCTCTTCCTAACTTACAAACTCTCCAGCGTGAGATCATCCATTTTCCATGATGACAACTACCACCTATACACTGATGGCTCCAAAGTTTTATCTACAGCTGAGGCTGCAGACTAATTGTCCAACTGAAAAAAAATCTACATGGATGATGTTTCACAACCATATCCAAAATTAAATTTATCTTTCCCTCTAAGCTTGTTTTCCCTCTTATATTCTCTCTTTTTTTTTTTTTGAGACGGAGGTTCGCTCTTGTTACCCAGGCTGGAGTGCAATGGCGCGATCTCGGCTCACTGCAACCTCCGCCTCCTGGATTCAGGCAATTCTCCTGCCTCAGCCTCCTGAGTAGCTGGGATTACAGGCACGCGCCACTATGCCCAGCTAATTTTTTGTATTTTTAGTAGAGACGGGGTTTCACCATGTTGACCAGGATGGTCTCGATCTCTTGACCTTGTGATCCACCCACCTCGGCCTCCTAAAGTGCTGGGATTACAGGCGTGAGCCACCGCGCCCGGCCATATTCTCTTTTAACTAGCAATCCAAATCAGACATCTGGGAATCTTCTAAATTCTTCCCACTGGTTCAACTTGTTAACAACTCATTAACACTTGTATCGTCTTTTCCTTTTTTTCATTTTGTTTTAGACAATGTCTCACTCTGTCACCCAGGCTAGAGGACAGCAGTACAATCACAGCTCACTGCAGCCACAGCTGTAGAAGGTTAAAGCGATCCTCCTGCCTCAGCCTCCCAAAGTGCTGGAATTATAGACATAAGCCAACATAACTGACCCTGTTCCTTGTTTTATATTTGTTGATTTTCTTAACTCATTTTTCATCTGAATCACTGGGACATAAGAGGAGCTCAAAAATACTTGAACAACAAAAAAGCACTTTGTCTCCCTAAGAACAAGGACTATGACTTACTCATTTTTAGAAACTCAGCACTGAGCTGACATATCACCCCAAAATAACTACTGAATGAATCATCATTTCAGGGTTCCTTTATCTAAACCGAACTCTCAGAGAGTAAGATCCAGGAATCCATTTTTAACAAGCTCTCTGGATGAATCCCATAAAGCCAACACAGCAACCGCCTTTAATAACCAACGAATTATGTTCATTCTTATGATGAGAACTGAAACAGTTACAGAAATGGAACTAAGCAAGTTTCCTGCCACTTCTATATAGACCTAAGATAAATAAACCTCTCAGACATAAATAAAAATACATCTTGAATCATCTGCTACTATAACCACTCTTTGTCTAACTCAGTATCCTTAGTTAACCTACTGCAATAATACACCTCCATATTTGTACCCCTACTAACTGTTCTCTACACAGCAGCCAGAATGATCTTTCTGAAACTCAAATCAGAGCATGCCATCTTCCCTTCACTTCATCTCACCTCATCTCAGGGACAGTTTTTCCTCATAGTTTACAAACAAAATCCAAACTTCTTACTCTGGTTTACAAAGCCCTGTATAATCAAGCCTCTGCCTATCCTTCTGAACTCATCTTCTACTCTTCTAATCAAACTGTCTACACTGCAACCACAATGGTCTTTTTTGTTCCTAAACTATACAAAATTTTGTCCGACCTTAGAACTTTTGCATTTGCTATTTCCATCCGTCAAGAATGTTCTTCTCCCTGATCTTATCATGGCTAGCCACTTCTATCTACTGAGGCTCCATTTAAATGTCACCTCCTCAGAGCGGCCTTCTCTTTTTTTTTTTTTTTTTTGAGATGGAGTCTCACTGTGTTACCAGGCTGGAGTACAGTGGCCATGATCTCGGCTCACTGCAACCTTGGTCTCCTGGGTTCAAGCAATTCTCCTGCCTCAGCCTCCTGAGTAGCTGGGACTACAGGCACCTGCCACCACGTCCAGCTAATTTTTGTATTTTTAGTAGAGATGGGGTTTCACCACGTTAGCCAGAATGGTCTTGATCTCTTGACCTTGTGATCCACCCACCTTGGACTCCCAAAGTGCTGGGATTACAGGCGTGAGCCACTACGCCCGGCCTTATAGGGGCCTTCTCTAACCAACCAATCAAAAGTAGCCTTCCAGTCACTTGATAGCTACAAGGCATTTATCGCGTTACATTTTCTCTGTGTATTTGTTCACTGTCTATCTCCCACCCACAAGAATATGAGCTCCATGACAGCAATAAATCTGCCTAAACAGTAGAGTCAATGCTTCGTGCCCAAGGCTTGGAACAGTGTCTAGCGTACAGCAGGTGCTCAGTATGTACTTGTAATCAACCTACTCTTATTTCAAGGTCACCTCTGTATGAAGGTCTGGTTTTTGTCAAGAGTAAGTAACAAAATTCTATCTTTTAATATTAATAAATATGTCTACTGAATAAATCCAATTTGTCTATGTTAATGGAAAAGTAACAAGTTCAAACAAAGTCATTTTTTGGATATCTTCAGTCAGGTAACTGTAAAATATAGCCAACATGTCTAAAAAACATTATTCATACCAAAGCCAAGTTATATTTTTCCACAGACACTAGTTTAAAAAAAAAACTTTAAAGTTGCTGCAAATTTTACCAGCATTATGAGAGAAAAAACTCAAATGCCCATCAATAGAAGAATGGATAAACAAATTTCCATACAAATAGTCCTACTAAGCAATAAAAAGGAATGAACTCCTATTGCTACATACAACATGGCTGAATCCTAATTACACTTATTGAAAGAAGCCAGGCAAAAAAGAGTACATACTGTATGATTCCATGCATATGAACAGTGACAGAAAGCAGCTCTGTGGTTACCTGGGGTAGGGTTATCAGGAAGGAAGGATTACAAGTGGGAACTAGGACACTTTTGAAATTGATAAACGTTTATAGTATTTGATTGTGGTGATTGGTTGGTTGGTATATGTATATATCAAAACTTATTAAACCGTGCACTTCAAATACATCCAATTTACTCAATGTCAATCATTACTTAAGCTATTTTTTAAAAAGTTTTTTTTTTTTTTTTTTTTTTTTTATGTCAGATCAGGTCACTCCCTTGCTAAAACCCTTCAGCGGTTTTCCACCTTCAAAAATAAAAAATTTGTTACAAGCATTATCAGCATTATAAGGGACTTAACATTTAAACAGAATGTACATGAAACCAATGTCGTAAACTAATTCCAACAGCTAATAAAAGCCAAAGACACTTTAATAGACTTAAATTTTTAACTTCAACAAAAAATGTAAATACTAAATTCACAAAAATTAATTTTACATTTCTACATCAAAAAGCTAAAAATGTGTTAAACTCACAAGTACCTGTAGAAGGTGGTGATTTCTCGGAGTGTTTTGCATTTAAAAGTTTTCTGCTAATAAATATGTAACCACAGGGACATGATTTACACGCAACAGGAACCTGTAGGGGAAAAAACATATATTATTACTATTTCTCAGTGTCTACATGGTCTCCTCAAATGAATGATAAATTACTTGAAGTAGGAATCACGTGTTTATTTAAATCCCAACTCCTCACAACAAATTATCTGAGGTGAGTATCATATCACACAGATATTCACATTCTTCTAGTGCTTAACAAAACCATGAGTACTGTACCGTATCAATACCATAGAAAGTAAATGCATATTAAATATGCACTGATATGAGTGACCAATAGAAAACTGTAATAGGGTCAGAGCAAGGGGAAGTATGTGGAAAAAATGGTAGCATTTCCTAAAATGTTAGTTTAACAGCATTTTATGGTATAGAACAAATTTGAAAAGGGTGAGTGGGTAGGAAGTCATTAAAGTAATCCTGGTATAAGATTATGAAGAAACAAGTGAAATAGTGAGAATGGAAATGGAAAAAAGGTAGATCTGCCAGAGTTTCAAAGGCAGGGAAAACAAAGGCCCAAAGTGATGACTGGTGATAAAGTGGGAAAAAGTGAAAATAACTGAGGGTTCTAACATGAGAGGAAAAGACACCAATTACCACTGACAAAAAAGAATAAATAATAATTTACGGCAACCAGTTTTTCCTTGTTATGGGTACACAGTAGGTGTACATGTTTATGGGGTACACTGGTACAAACATGCAATTCGAACAATCACATCATGGAAAATAGGGTATTCATCCCCTCAAGCATTTATCCTGTGTGTTACAAACAATCTATACTGTTTTAGTTTTTTTTTTTTTTTTTGAGACAGAGTTTCACTCTTGTTGCCCAGGCTGGAGTGCAACGGCGCGATCTCGGCTCACCGCAACCTCCGCCTCCTGGATTCAGGCAATTCTCCTGCCTCAGCTTCCTGAGTAGCTGGGATTACAGGCATGCGCCACCATGCCCAGCTGATTTTTTGTATTTTTAGTAGAGACGGGGTTTCACCATGTTGACCAGGATGGTCTCGATCTCTTGACCTTGTGATCCACCCGCCTCGGCCTCCCAAAGTGCTGGGATTACAGGCGTGAGCCACCGCGCCCGGCCTGTTTTAGTTATTTTTAAATGTACAAGTAAATTATCATTGACTATAGGGCTGGGCATGGTGGCTCACACCTATAATCCCAACACTTTGGGACGCTGAGGCAGGTGGATCACTTGAGGTCAGGAGTTCGAGACTAGCATGACTAACATGGTGAAACCCCGTCTCTATTTAAAAAAATACAAAATTAGCCTGACATGGTAGCACATGCCTATAATCCCAGCTATTTTGGAGGCTAAGGGAGGAGAATCATTTGAACCTGGGAGGCAGGGGATTCAGTGAGCCAAGATCACAACATTGCACTACAGCCTGGGCAACAAGAGCGAGACTCTGTCTCAAAAAAAAAAAAAAAAAAAAAAAAATTATTACTGACTACAGTCCCCCTGTTGTGCTATCAAATATTAGGTCTTATTCTTTCTAACAATAACCACTTTGAATGGCAAAAGTATAGTAACGTAAAAAAAGAGAATGTAGGAGAAAGTAGGAGTTTAGATCTTATAGTCTCAGTTCCAGGAATTACTTTGGACAAGATATTTTATATCTTTAAGCTTCTGTTTCCAAATCTGCAAAATAAGCAAATTTTCTTTCTCTACTCCAGGCCTATAACTATTTTTAAAGCCAAGTACCACTAAAATCACTGAAAAGGTTTTTTAGTTTTCCCCATAATCGTTTCACCTATATCAAAGTTAACGATCCTTGGAATCAACATATGTTCACCAAAAGTCTGAAACTAATCTCGATGAATATTTACAGAATAATTACAGTAAGAAAAGTGCAATTCTTTTTGTAAGACAAATTCCATTTGGCAGTTGTTCGGCTAATGTAATAACTGAGTTAAGGCCGGGCGCGGTGGCTCACGCCTGTAATCCCAGCACTTTGGGAGGCCGAGGCGGGTGGATCACGAGGTCAAGAGATCGAGACCATCCTGGTCAACATGGTGAAACCCCGTCTCTATTAAAACTACAAAAAATTAGCTGGGCATGGTGGCACGTGCCTGTAATCCCAGCTACTCAGGAGGCTGAGGCAGGAGAATTGCCTGAACCCAGGAGGCGGAGGTTGCGGTGAGCCGAGATTGCGCCATTGCACTCCAGCCTGGGTAACAAGAGCGAAACTCCACCTCAAAAAAAAAAAAAAAAAAAAAACTGAGTTAAAATTATGACACTTTTTATCTATGTATGTACAGAATGTCTCATGTTATAGAATATAAATACTTGATCTAATTAAGCTAAATTGAAATTTTGGCAGAAGAATTCCTTTTCTCTATATAAAAACATTGAACAACGGATCTCTAGTTTGTATTTTGTTAAAATAACAAAGAAATCCACAAAATAATCAAACTCCAGATTTGCCTAACAGCTTGCTTTGTTAAAAATGTGATGGCCAGGTGCAGTGGCTCACGTCTGTAATCCCAACACTTTGGGAGGCCGAAGCAGGCAGACTGCCTGAGCTCAGGAGTTCGAAGCCAGCCTGGGCAATACAATGAAACCCCATCTCTACTAAAATACAAAAAAATTAGCTGCGCATGACGGCATATGCCTGTAGTTCCAACTACTCAGAAGGCTAAGGCAAGAGCATTGCTTGAATTCAGGGGGCGGAGATTGTAGTTGGCCAAGATCAGGACACCGCACTCCAGCCTGGGCGACAGAGTGAGACTGTCTCCAAAAATAAATAAATAAATAAAAATGTGATGAGATACATTCAAATCATGACAAAAAATGTTACATTTTTTTAAACAGTGTTAATCTGTCTAAAATAGATGTTTGCCATTTTTTTCAAATTTCATATCTTCATAGAAACCAAGCTCAAAGGCACTGACTCATTTCCTTTACACCTAAACGTATTATTAAGAGCATCCACAGTAATGTAAATTGTTTTAAATTAATGCTACCCAAGATACACAAAAGCATGTTCTTGCTCAACAGCTCCTTTCCTAATCAGCAAGCATTTTCTTCCAGCTACTGGAACTCAATAAATTTGAATTTAGGTCTCAGTCTCTTCCAAAAAACATTGTATCAACCCATATCCAGAATTAACAGTGTTGCAGTTAGATGAGAAACATTTGGTTTTGGGACCCACAATGTACAAACATTGACTAACTGAATTGATAGGCTGATTTTCCTCCACAAACGAAAGCATTTTATGCTCAATAAACCTTCATGTACCTGAGTTAATTCACTCTATAGTCCTGTTTAAAATAAAAAGTTCCTTCCCCACGACCTCTGCCCTGGAAACAAAAAATAAACACACCTCCACCACCACCACCACCTTAGATCCTGTAAAAAGAATTATGAAATAGGGTGGACAACTTCAATAATATTAACCTCATTACATTAATTATAGCATAATTTAGATTTTAAACAAACACACTAAGGTTTCTTTAAATTTCAGTTGATAATACTAAACATAACAGTAATGAAATTCTAACATTATGAAATACACTTTCAGGATTTTAAAGGGAAAAAAATATTCAAAGTATTGTTTATTGATAGTTTACTGGGCATTAATTCACTTTTTGAAAAAAGATTTAGGTTGTTCATATGTTCTACAAGTAAAACAGATTTTTAAACTCTGAAAAAAAAAAAAAAAAAATCTGGACCTATAGTGTTTCACTGATTTTGTTAAAAGCTCTAAAATAATTACATTACAGATAACTCATTTATATTCTTTACTGTTGAAAGAACCAAAAGAACTTATGCCAGACATATTTGCTATACATCACATAAAGTTTCCATTAAATTTTTAAAAATTTCTTTTTTTTTAATGAAGGCAAAAACAGAAGCATACACAAAAGACACCAGAAAACTGACAAGATGGCTCAGTAATTTTGAGTGATTGATGAATATGAAACCCCTTGAAAATGAAAAGCACTGTGGTTTAAGATGTTTTAAAACGATATTTTCAGTAGAAGCCTGCAAAGAAAATGTTTCAAAGCCCCTGAAAATATAGCTTTTTCTTGTTTGCTGATCTCTACCAGTTTTTCAAACTTATACAGCGTAAGTAAATCTAGTCAACTAGGGAAATATCAAATTTAAAGATTTTACATTTATGTTTATAAAGTATATCCAAATTCTAATTTAATGTTTTTTAAGCAACTTAGAATCATAGCAGTATTCTAATGTTTAGAAAATGGCTTTCTGGATTATAATCATATTCTGGTTTATAACTAAAAGAAGCTGGTACCTTTAAATAATTAGAAAGCTAAAATTAACCCATTATTTCTTCACGTCAGGTTCATATCACCAAAAGTTTTAATTAGTCCTCATATATGTTATAGTCATTAAGTATTTGGAATAAAGGACAGAAGAAACCAACTCATTAAATTATGTGCTAGCTTGAAATGGACAGAATTATGGGCCCTCCCCCTACCTTGAGAGGTAATTAGGTTTAGATTAAGTCATGAGGGTGGGGCCCTCATGATGTAATTAGTGTCCTTTTAAGAAAAGAGAGAGAGCCTGACCCTCTCACTGCCTTGTGAGGACACCAAGTTGACAGCAATCTGTAAGCCAAGAAGAGAGCCCTCACCAGAACATAATCATGCTTGCACTGTTATCTTGGACTTCTAGCCTCTAGAGCTGTGAAAAAATAAATTTCTACTGTTTAAGCCACAGTCCATGGTATTTTCTTATGGCGGCCAAAGCTCAGTAAGCTGATTTTATAAGAAAGAATATATATGGGGGAGGGGGCATATAACAAAATGAATATGATCTTTCCAAATAAAATGCTGATCTTGTTTTGTTGAACAGTTTTTCAGAAACTCCTATAAGTTTATTATCCTTTGTTCTTTTATATAAAAATAGCCATTAAAAATTGGCTATTTTTTCCCAAAAGGTTGCTTTATGCCAATTAGAACAAGGTCAGGATTTGCAAATACTTGTGCCTTACAGAAACTGGAATGCATAATGCATACCATATAAACCTAATACTTCTACACAATTAACTGGAATAACTGGAAATGATTTAAACACTGAAATAATCTCCTGCAAAGAGTCATATCACAAAGTCCAATTTTGTCCAAATTTAACAAATTTAGTTTAGTAGTAAGAATGAAAATAACTAATAATGAAAATAAATTGTTTTTATACTGCACACTAGTATAGCTCCTATACAGTATTTCTTGCACAACATTTTTCTGATCAGCATTTTACTACAGTCCATAAAGGATACTTAATAAAACATGTAACATGTTTTCTGTTAGAAGATTTGATCAACCTATAAGAATTCTCCTTGAAAAATGCACTAAAATCAGTTTTTTAAAAAATCTCTAGCCACTGCAAATTACTCTTGATTAAAAAAAAAAAAAAAAAAAGGGAGGGGAAGAGAGAAAGGTAGTCATTTTGAAAAAATTCACTCGTGGAAAAGGAAAAAACACACGGATCTACATGTTGGTAACAAATGAGGGCCTTACGAATGGTTTTAATTGAAGGGGTTTTAACTCATTAGATGGTGAGGCTTAAAGGAATGTCTATTAATCCAGTAAAGAAATGAGACACGCTTCAACACAGGGAACACTGAAATGAGACGTTTTAAATTACAACCATTACACCATGAACTAAGGGTAGAAAGGAACCGTTTCAAATTCAAGAAGCCAGATAGACAGATATAGATATATAGATAGAGATACAGACAGACACAGACAGAGATAAAGATGTGGAAGCAGACAGGCTACATTTGTAACAGTGGAAACTGCGAGGGGTGGGGAAGTAACGAGTGCCCCAAAATGAAAGGCTTAAATGGGGGCCTTATTCACTCATGAACCATTAAAAACAATGTAAAGACACGATACGCGATCGCACAGCAAAAACATAATAAATACATTAAGAGGGGGAAAAAATTCTCCAAATTTGGCAAAACTCAAAATCATTACACGCGGCCGCCTTTGTCCCACTCAGGCGCCCGCCCTGGTCGCGGAGAGGCCGTTTTGGGGGAACCCCGCACCCGTCGGAACCGGGAACAAAGCCGCCCAGGCGGCAGGAGGGGCTCTCGAAGCCAAGGCCTGGCCTCGGAGGCGGGCGCGCGACGCACTCTTGCCGGGGCTGCGGCCCGCAGGCTCCCACCGCTGTCACAGCCGCCTGCTAGACGAGTCCCGGGCTCCCGACAGCCGCCGGATGCGCCCACCACAGGCGCGCTCCCCCGGCGGCCGGGACACAGCCGGAGGGGCTCGGCCGTCTGGCCGCAGCCAGGTGGGCACTGACTGGCCACGGCCCCGGGCTTTTCTCAGGAAACCCCCCGGCGCAGCCCAACCAGCCCCGGACCCCCAGCAGCCGCCGCCGCAGCCGGGCTTCAGGACCTGCCCACCGCTCGGCCGCCGGAAGCCTGGTGAGGCCGCCCCTCCACGGACACGGCTGCCAAGCCACGGCCGCCCGCCTGCGCACCTGGCCCCCGGCGCCCACCTGTTGGTCGCACTCGGGGCATGATTTGGTGGCCATCTTCACTTTCTTGGCTCGAGTTGCAGACATGCTCCTCTCCCTCAGCGGCTGCAGCGACGGCTTGGGCTCCTCCCCTTGCACTCCGGCAGCCCGGCCTCCGCCCACCCCGTGCCCGCGGGCCTCACCAAGCCTCCGGCGGGTGCGCGCGCGTGTGCGCGCGCGCGAGCTCGCGTGGTACCTGCGCGCCAAGGGGGCGGGGCGGGGCGGCAGCCGGCGGCTCCTCGAGACCGCGACATGCGCTCCCACGGCGGCTTGCGACCCACAGCCCGCCAGCGAGCTCGCCCGGAGTCTCACGAGAGAATAGACTGTCTGGACCGCCCCGGCACGGCAGTGGCCACGCCTCCTCTCTGCCTGGCTGACTACGAGGGGACAGGGCCTGGGCGGGACTCGGTAGTAACGGGCATCGAGCTCGACCAACGAATGCACAGGTAGGGCGGGCCGTGGTGCTGGGCACGCCCCCTCCCCATAGAAGGAGAACGTGGGAGCTTGGGAGGGGGAATGAATGGTGAAGGGCGTAGCGTGGATCCTTGCATCTAATAAACTTCAGTAAATGTTACCAAGGCTAATCATTGAGGAATTATGAGACACATTTTATGAGAGCACTGGACCCAGCAGCAGAGTGAAAATTTTTTTATTCATTCAATATATAATTGCCTAAGTCCCACTGTCAGGAAAATTTGAATAAAATGCAGTGTCAGGCTTCAAGGAGCAGTCCAGCTGTGTAGACCAGTGCTACTCACAATCATGATGAAGGATCAGTTGTTTTTCCTTTTTCCAATCTGTCCATGACTGATACTTAATTAACATTAAAAATAAATTAGTCGAGGCCAGGCGCAGTGACTCACGCCTATAATCTCAGCACTTTGGGAAGCCAAGGCGGGCGAATCACTGGAGCCCAGGAGACAGGGAGAAACATAGCAATACCCCCATCTCTATAAAAAATAAAAGATTTTTAAAAATTAGCCGAGCGTGGTGGCCCATGCCTGGAGTCCTAGTTAGTAGGGAGGCTGAGGTGGGAGGATCGCTTGAGACTATGAAGTTGAGGCTTCATTCAGTGAGCTGAGATTGCAGCCACTGCACTCTAGCCTGAGTGACAGAGTGAGGCCCTGTCCCCCCCTACCCCCGCAAAAAAAAAAAAAAAAAAAAAAAAAAAAAGGGCTGCCTGGGCGCAGTGGCTCACGCCTGTAATCCCAGCATTTTGGGAGGCAGAGGCAGGTGGATCATCTGAGCTCGGGAGTCCGAGACCAGCCTGGCCAACATGGTGAAGCCCCATCTCTCCTAAAAATACAAAAATTAGTCAGGTGTGGTGGCACACATCTGTAATCCCAGCTACTTGGGAGGCTGAGGCACAAGAATCACTTGAACCTGGGAGACAGGTTGCAGTGAGCTGAGATCACACTACTGCACTCCAGGCTGGGTGACAGAGCAAGACACTGTTTCAAAAAAAGAAAAGAAAAAAATTACAGAAAAATGAAATTTAAAAACGTGCAAAATGTAAGCTTACTTTTAAATATTTATTTTGACAGACATAAAGTTACACTTAATAAACAATCAGAACAAATAGAAAGAAAATAATTTACAAACTGCACACTTTGCTTAGAGAAAATTTACCAATATGTGTTTCTTACAGAGACTGGCTATTCTACTGATAACTTTTTTTTTTTTTTTGAGATGGAGTTTTGCTCTTGTTGCCCAGACTGGAGTGCAGTGGCACAATCTCAGCTCACTGCAACCTGTGCCTCCCGGGTTCAAGAGATTCTCCTGCCTAAGCCTCCCAAGTAGCTGGGATTATAGGCATAAGCCACAATGCCCAGCTAATTTTGTATTTTTAGTAGAGATGGGTTTTCTCTGTGTTAGTCTGGCTGGTCTCAAACTCCCAACCTCAGGTGATCCACCTGCCTCGGCCTCCCAAAGTGCTGCGATTACAGGTGTGAGCCACCTCGACCAGCCAATAACTTTGTATTCTGCAACTGTTAACTAAAGCAAAGTTATGAGTTACAATTTTACATAGTAAATACCTATAAGCATACTCTATATGAATAACAGATATATAAATGTTTAAAGCTTTTAATGTGAAACCCACGAGATTACTTCCTGTTTGGTCAATTAGAAGCATACCTTGGAGATAGTGGGGGTTCAGTTCTAGACCATTGCAAAAAAGAGAGCCACACTCAAATTTTTGGTTTCCTAGTACATATAATAAACATGTTTCCACTAAACTGTAATATATTAAAAGCACAATAGCATTATGTCTAAAAAACAGGTGTACACACCCTGATGTTAAAATTTGGCTACAAATCCTGGGCAGCATGGTGAAACCCGTCTCTACAAAAAATTAAAAAATTAGCCAGGTGGTGACAGCACATGCCTGTAGTCCCAGCTACTCAAGAGGTTGAGGAAGAGGATCCACTGAGCACAGCAGGTCAAGGCTGCAGTGAACCACTGCACTCCAGCCTGAGTGACAGAAAGAAACCCTGTCTCAGAAAAATAAATAAATAAATAAACAAATAAACGTGGAGCTAATCCTCTCAAACCCTGCCACTGCTTTATCAACTAATATTTTAAATCCTTTGTTGCCATTCAGTCATGTTCACAGAATCTTCCCAAAGAGATTCCATCTCAAAAAGCTACTTTCTTTGCTCCTCCATAAGAAGTAACTCCTCATCTGTTCAAGTTTTATCATAAGATTGCAGCATTAATCCTAGCACTTTGGGAGGCCAAGGCAGGAGGATTGCTTGAGCTCAGAAGTTTGAGACCAACCTGGGAAACTTGGTGAAACCTCATCTTCACACACAAAAAAATACAAATATTAGATGGATGAAATGTGCACCTGTAGTCCCAGCTACTTGGGATGCTGAGGTGGGAGGATTGCTTTAGCCTAGGAGGTCGAAGCTGTAGCGAACCACAGTCATGCCACTGCACTCCAGCCTGCGCTGGGCAACAGAGTGAGACCCTGTCTCAAAAAAAAAAAAAAAAGAGACAGGGAGACAGGGAGAGAGAGAGATTGCAGCAATTCAGTCACATCTTCAGGCTTTACTTCAAATTCTGGTTGTCTTGCTATGTGTCCCACATATGCAGTTGTATCCTCCAGGGAAGTCTTGAACACCTCAAAGTTACAATCCATGAGGGTTGTAATCAACTCCTCTCAAGCTTCAGTTAATGTTGATATTTTGATTTGTTTCTATGAGTCATGAATGTGCTTAATGCCATCTAAAATGGTGAATCATTTCTAGAAGGTTTTCAATTGACTTTGCCCAGATTCATCAGAGGAATTTCTATCTATGGCAGCGATAGCCTTACAAAATGTATTTCTGAAATAATTAGACTTGATAGTCGAAATTCCTCCTTAATCCATAGGCTACAAAATGGATTAGCAGGCATGAAAATAATGTTAATTTCTTAAGCCTCCATCAGAGCCCTTAGGTGAGCAGGTGCATTGTCAATGAGTAATAATATTTTGAAAAGAATCTTTTTTTTCCAGGCAATAGGTCTCAACAGGGGGCTTGAAATATTCAGTAAACCATGTGCTACCATTCAGGCTTTGTTATTCCATTTATAGAGTATAGGCAGAGTAGTTTTAACATGTTTCTTAAGGGCCCTAGGATTTGGGGAATGCTAAATGAGCACTGATTTCAACTTAAAGTCATCAGCTGCACTTGCCCTTGACAAGACAGTCAGCCTGTCCATTGAAGCTTTGAAGACAGGCATTGCCTCTCTAGCTATGAAAGTCCTAGATAGCATATTCTTCCGACAGAATGCTGTTTCATCTGCGATGAAAATCTGTTGTTCAATGTAGCCACCTGTACTAACGAAATAGCTAGATCTTTTGGATAACTTGCTGCAGCTTCTACATCAGCACTTGCTTCCGCACCTTGTACTTTTACATTATGGAAATGGTTCCTTCCTTTCTGGCTTTGATGCCTTAAAAAAAAAAAAAAAAAAGGAAATGGCTCCTTCCTTCCTTCCTTCCTTCCTTCCTTCCTTCCTTCCTTCCTTCCTTCCTTCTTTCAATGAGTCTCACTCTTTGGCCAGGCTGGAGTGAAGTGGCATGATCTCAGCTCACTGCAACCTCTGCCTCACAAGGTTCAAGCAATTCTCCTGCCTCAGCCTCCTGAGTAGTGGGGATTACAGGTGCCACCATGCCCAGCTAATTTTTGTATTTTTAGTAGAGACAGGGTTTCACCATGTTGGCCAGGCTGGTCTCGAACTCCTGATCTCTGGTGATCCACCCGCCTTGGCCTCCCAAAGTTCTAGGATTACAGGCATGAGCCACTGCACCTGGCCGAGATGGTTTATTTATTTAAACCTCAAGAACCAACCTCTGCTAGCTTCAAACTTTTCTTCTGTAGTCTTCTGTAGAATTGAAGAGAGTTAGGGACTTGATCTGGATTAGGCTTTGACTTCAGGGATTATTGTGGCCGTTATGGTCTTTTATCCAGACTACTAAAACTTTCTTCACATCAGCAGTACGGCTGTTTTTCATTCTCATCATTTGCATGTTCACTGAAGTAGCACTTTTAATTTCCTTCAAGACTTTCTTTGCATTCACGACTTGGTTATCTATTTATCCCATAGTATAATAGTTAAATTTTAAATCATCTTCGGTGGAAAAATGGATTTCAGATCCATGATTTTCCTATGCAGGGATTTTCATTTGAGGGAAAATAAAATTCAAACTGTTCTATTACATTTGTAAAATGTTTAATTATACCATTCACAGAGGTACAATGTCAAGTTCATTGCCTCTTTAATAATTACTGTTAAAACATGGAACATATTATAATAATATGTAAAATCGCTGTTCTTTAAAGTTTCTAACTTAAATTTGCATACCTCAATCATAATTACCAGGGAAAAATATGCTTCCTTCTTTACTTGCACTAAAATTTTAAGATTCAAAAAGTCGGCCAGGCGCGGTGGCTCACGCCTGTAATCCCAGCACTTTGGGAGGCCAAGGCGGGTGGATCATGAGGTCAAGAGATCGAGACTATCCTGGTCAACATGGTGAAACCCCGTCTCTACTACAACTACAAAAAATTAGCTGGGCATGGTGGTGCATGCCTGTAATCCCAGCTACTCAGGAGGCTGAGGCAGGAGAATTGCCTGAACCCAGGAGGCGGAGGTTGCGGTGAGCCGAGATCGCGCCATTGCACTCCAGCCTGGGTAACAAGAGCGAAACTCCGTCTCAAAAACAAACAAACAAACAAAAAAAAAGATTCAAAAAGTCAGCACAAAATACTAGCCAACCATCTTCAGCAACAGTTTAAAGGGATTATACATTATGATCAAGGAGGATTTATTTCTGTAATGCAGGAATTATTAAATATACAAAAATTGATCAAAGTAATATCCACAGTAATAGAATGAAAGGGAAAATGACCTGACCTTTCTGAGAGAAGGTCTCACTCTGTCGCCCAAGCTAAAGTGCAGTGGCTCGATCTTGGCTCACTGCAACCTCCGCCTCTTGGGCTCAAGTGATCCCCCTTCCTCAAACTCCCAAGTAGCTGGAATTACAAGCATGCACCACCACAATCAGCTAATGACATGACCATTTTGACTGATGCAGAAAAAGCATTTGACAAAATTCAATACCATTTCATGATTAAAAAAAAAAAAGCACTGAATAACAGAAAACAAATGGTGGTGTGGATATGCATATGGAGAAACTAGAACCCTTGTGCATTGCTCATGGGAATGTAAAATCATGCAGTTGCTGTGGAATTTAGCCTGAAAGTTCCTAAAAAAATTAAACATAGAATTCCCATTTGAGGCCTGGTGTGGTGGCTCACACCTGTAATCCCAGCACTTTGGGAGGTGGAGGCAGGCAGATCACTGGAGATCAGGAGTTTGAGACAAGCCTGGCCAACATGGTGAACCCTGTCTCTACTAAAAATACAAAAATTAGCCAGGCATGGTAGCATCTTCCTGTAATCCTAGCTACTTGGAAGACTGAGGCATGAGAATCACTTTAACCCGGGAGGCAGAGCTTGCAGTGAGCCGAGATTGTGCCACTGCACTCCAGCTTGGGCAACAGAGCAAGAGTATCTCAAAATAAAAAAAAAAGAAAAGAATTACCATTTGATCTAGCAATTCTACTTCTGGGCATATATACAAAAGAACTAAAAGCCAATACTCAAGTAGATATTTGTAAGCCAATGTTGGCAGTGCATTATTCACCATAGCCAAAAGGTAGAAACAACCCAAATGTCCATTCACAGATAAATGAACAAACAAAATATGTTCATACAGTCATGTACCATATAACATCATTCCAGACTGCACATTTGACAGTGATCCCGTGAGATTATAATACCAAATTTTTACAGTACCTTTTCTATGTTTAGATACATAAATACCATTGTGTTACAATTACCTATAATATTTACTATAATAACATGCTATACAGGTTTGTAGCCTAGGAGCAATAACACCACAGAGTCTACATGTATAGTAGGCTATACCATCCGGGCTTGTATAATACACTCTACGATGTTCACACAATGATGAACTCACCTAATGACACCTTTTCAGAATACTTCCCCATCATTAAGTGACTCATTACTGTGCATACAACAGAATATTATTTAGCCATAAAGAGAAAGGAAATTCTGACACCACAACATGAATGAACCTCAAAGACAGGATGCTAAGTGAAATAATCCATACACGAAATAACAAATATTGTATGATTTCACTTAGACGAGAGACCTAGCTTCATGAAATTCATAGAGACTGAAAGTAGAACAGTGATTGTCAGGGCCTAGAGAAAGAAGGGAAGGGGGAATTATTGTTTAATGAGTACAGAGTTTCAGTGTGGGATGATGAAAATGTTCCGGCAATGGATGCTGGTGATGGTTGCACAACAACATCAATGTACTTAATGACACCAACCTGTACATTTTTAAACAGCTAAATGGTAAATTGTATGTTATGTATATTTTATCACAATTAAAAAGAAAAAATATTCAATAAGCTAGGAATACAAGGAAACTTCCTCAACATATTGAAGGCCATATATGAAAAGCCCACAAGCTAACGTCATAGTCAATAGTGAAAGGCTGAAAGCTTCTCCCTTAAGATCAGGAACCAGACACGGATGCCTGGTTTCACTTCTATTCCCTATAGTATTAGAAGTTCTAGCCAGAGGAAATTAGGCAAGAAAAAGAAACCAGAGGTATCCAAATTAGAAAAGAAGAAGTAGGCCGTGTGCAGTGGCTCAGGCCTGAAATCCCAGCACTTTGGAAGGCCCAGGTGAGCAGATCACTTGAGGTCAGGAGTCCAAGAACAGCCTGGCCAACATGGTGAAACCCCATCTCTACTAAAAATACAAAAATTAGCCAGGCATGGTGGCACATGCCTGTAGTCCCAGCTACTGGGGAAGCTGTGGCAGGAGAACCACTTGAACCCAGGAGACAGAAGTTGCTGTGAGCCAAGATCACACCATTGCACTCCAGCCTGGGGCCACAGAGCAAGACTCAGTCTCAAAAAATAAAAAAAGAAGAAGAAGAAGTTAAATGTTATGTTCATTAAAATTCTGAAGATATTAGAAAAATGTGCAATCTGATTGACCAATCCTTGTCTTTAAAAGTTGGCACTTGGCTGGGCACAGTGACTCACACCTGGAATCCCAGTATTTTAGGAGGCAGAGGCGGGTGGATCACGAGGTCAAGAGATCGAGACTATCCTGCCAACATGGTGAAACCCCATTTCTACTAAAGATACAAAAATTAGTTGGCTGTGGTGGTCCGCACCTGTAGTCCCAGCTACTCAGGAGGCTGAGGCAGGAGAATCGCTTGAACCCAGGAGGCAGAGGTTGCAGTGAGCTGAGGTTGTGCCACTGTACTCTAGCCTGGCAACAAAGTAAGACTCCATCTCAAAAAAAAAAAAAAAAAAGTCGGCAGTAAACTGACACACACTCATAATCCCAGCTACTCAGGAGGCTGAGGCAGGAGGATCACTTGAGCCCAGAAGTTTCAGACCAGCCTGAGAAATGCAGCGAGACCCCAAAAAAAGTTGACATCTCAAAATTGTACTGGAAGTTCTAGCCATGGCAATTAGACAAGAAAATGAAATAACAGACATCTAGATTGGAAAGGAAGAAGCAAAACTATCTCTATTTGCAGATAACATTGTCTTATACGTAGAAAATCCTAAGAAATCAATCTCAAAATTATTAGAATGAATAAATGAGTTCAGCTAAGTTGTAGCACACAATATACAAGTATCAAATTTATTTCTATACACTTGGAATCAACAATATGATAATGAAATTAATTCCATTTTATAATATCATCAAAAAGAATAAAATACTTAGGAGTAAAACAAAAATGTTCAAAAGTTATACTCTGAAAACTACAAGACATTGTTGAAAGGAATTAAAGGTCTAAATACGTGAAAAGATATCCTGACCGGGTGCAATGGCTCATGCCTATAATCCCAGCACTTTGGGAGGCTGAGGTGGGTGGATCACTTGAGCCCAGAAGTTTGAGACCAGCCTGGGCAACATGGCGAGACCCCGTCTCTATTTTTTTTTAATTTATTGAAAAAATAAGATATCCCATGTTCCTGGATTGGAGGTCTTAATATTAAAATGGTAATATTCTCCAAATTGATCTGCTGATGAACACAGTCTCTATCAAAATTCAGCTGGTTTCTCTGTAGAAATTGACAACATGGTCCTAAATTTTGTACAGAAATTCCAGGGACTCTGAATTTTTTCCCTGAGCAACCTTGAAAAAGAAGAATGAAACACTCTTGAAACAGAAGTACAAAACTAGAAGACTCACACTTCCAGATTTTCAACCTACAAAGCTACATAACAAGCCAGTGCAGTACTAGCAGAAGCATAGACATATAGATCTATGGAATAGAGCCGAGTGTCCAAAAACAAACCACAAAAAGCATAGAGGAAACCAGCCTCTGATCTCTTGACCAAACTGACTTCACTCACATACTTAATATCTTGGCAGGCTGGAATCAGCTGGGCTCCTCTCCCTCTCCACACATAGACTTAGGGCCTTGCCATATGGTCTCTCCTTTTACACAGTCAGACCTCTTCTGCGGCAGTTCAGGGCTCTAATAACGAATATTCCAGAGACCAGGGTGGAAGCTGCAAGGCTTTTATGGGCTCAGAAGTCATGGAGAACCAGCCGGGCGCAGTGGCTCACACCTGTAATTCCAGCAGTTTGGTAGGCCAAGGCTGGTGAATCACCTGAGGCTAGGAGTCTGAGACTAGCCTGGCCAACATGGAGAAACCCTGTCTTTACTAAAAATACAAAAAATTAGCCAGGCATGGTGGCTTGTGCCTGTTAATCCCAGCTATTCAGGAGGCTGAGGCAGGAGAATCACTTGAACTCGGGAGTTGGAGGTTGGAGTGAGCAGAGATCATGCCATTACACTCCAGTCTGGACAACAAGAGTGAAACTCCATCTCAAAAACAGGAAAAAAAAAAAGTCCATGGAGAATCGCCCCCACTGAGTTCTATTAGTAACACAGGGCTAGGCCATATTTACTGGCCTGGTGGAAGAGAACTACACAAAGACATGCAGTCGATTCTTATTATTTACGGTAGTTATGTTCCGGAAAGTCACTGCGAACACCGAATTAGCAAATTCTGACCATTGTTCCCAGGGAAAATACAAGATTTGTTTCCTGCAAGCCTCTGGTCATGTTCTTCTCAAGAGATTAATTCAGAACCTTAGTCTATGTGTACTTCTGTTTAAAAACACATTAGTTAACATATATTGTTCATTCATTAACATGATCAGCAGCACAACAATTTGTGCCTGAAGCTTCTCCAACACGTGTATTTTTTCTGTAAAGTACATCAGACTTCTCGAACCTTGAAACATGAGGCAGCACTTCAGCACTGTGCTTGGAGGTGTTTTTTGTTTGTTTGTTTTTTGTTTTTTGAAATGGAGTCTTGCTCTTGTTGCTCAGGCTGTAGTGCAGTGGTGCGATCTCAGCTTACTGCAACCTCCACCTCTGGGGTTCGTGCAATTCCTTGGAGGCCATTGTAGACAGCAAAATCACTAACAAGCCCCATTCCCTTAAAAGTGTCACTAAATAGACCATAAAATGAGACTTTTGTTTACAGTATTAGAGTCAAAACAAGAGGCAAAACATCAACTTTGACCACTGCTGGGAATGGGCATGTCAGTCAGCTCAATTTTTTTGCTACTCTGAACATGTCCACGAAATGACCTCAAAAGCGCTTCAAGTATTGATTTTGGGATTTCAAATAAATTTCAGTGAGTAGGCTAATTTGCAAATATAGCATCCATGAATAATGAGGATCCATAAATAATAAAAATATCAGGACTTGCTACAAGCTACTATGGTATACGATAGCAATTGTTTATGATCACCTTCCATATTATCACCTAATAAAAAGAATAATCTCAAATTTAATGCATTCACTTTTACATAATTCACAATTTTTACTATATGCCTAAGTGCACTGTTTACTTCAGCTGACTTTTTTTTCACAGCATGACTTTCTTAAGAAAAGAATCCGTGTTTTCATTCACATTTTGATCGTTGCTCCTTAAGCTGGTTACCTACTCTGGGATATTTTATGTTGCAGCTGTGCCATCTAAACATACATCTCCACAGTTCTAAAGCTCCACACCACATTTGTTGACAATATCAGAGCTAGTTGTGTTTGTGGCCAGAGAAGCAGGAAAACAATTATTTTCTTTGTATCACCTTCATGTTCAAACTGCACATCTTAGCAGTATCTCAGCATGCATTAGGTTGCAATGAAAAATACTTTGCTAGCTTCCTTTGTTCTATTCTTCCTTTTTTTTTTTCTTTTTTGAGATGGAGGCTTGCTCTGTCACCCAGACTGGAGTGCAGTGGCACGATCTCAGCTCACTACAACCTCTGCCTCCTGGGTTCAAGTGATTCTCCTGCCTCAGCCTCCCAAGTAGCTGGGACTACAGGCATGCACCACTGTGCCCGGCTAATTTTTTTGATTTTTTAGTAGAGATGGGGTTTCACCATGTTGGCCAGGCTGGTTTTGAACTCCTGACCTCAAGTGATCTGCCTGCCTCGGCCTCCCAAAGTGCTGAGATTACAGGTGTGAGCCACTATGCCTGGCCTTGTTCTGTTATTCTTGCCATAGTTTCACACAATATTGTGTGATGGGAGGATCACTTGAACCTGGGAGGTTGAGGCTGCAGTGAGCTGTGACCGTGCCGCTCACTGTACTCCAGCCCGGGTGCCAGAGCGACAGCCTGTCCCTCCTCCCCCAGCCCCGCCCTCCACCAAAAAAAGGCTGAGAGTAAGGTTGCAATTACTTTCACAACCAAATCTTAAAAGTCTCAAACCATCATGTCTGCTATATTCTATTTATTAGAAGTGAGTCAAGTCCAGCCCACATTCCAAGTAAATATCTTTGTTATCTTATAATTTTATTTACTTATTTTTGAGATAGAGTTTTGTTCTTGTCGCCCAGGCTGGAGTGCAATGGTGCAATCTCGGCTCACTGCAACCTCCTTCTCCTGGGTTCAAGCGATTCTCCTGCCTCAAACTCCAGAGTAGCTGGAATTACAGGTGCCCACCACAACTCCTGGCTAATTTTTGTATTTTTAGTAGAGACAGGGTTTCACCATTTTGGTCAGGCTGGTCTCAAACTCCTGACCTCAGGTGATCCACCTGGGCCTCCCAAAGTGCTGGGATTACAGGCATGAGCCACTTCACACAGCCTATCTTGTGGTTTTAGTGCAACTTTATAAGAAGACAAGATGACCGTAATGTTTATGTGGAAAATATTGAATGTCTGCCTCTGCTGGCTTTAACAATAGTTTTATATAGATATAATTCACATACCACTTAAAGTGTGCAATTCAGTTTTTAGTATATTCACGGAGTTATGTAACTATCACCACTGTTTAATTCCCGGATATTGTCATCCCTGCAAAATGAAACCTTATACCCAATAGCAGCCACTTGCCATTCTCTATTCTCAGCCCCTGGCAACAGACTAATCTATTAATACGTTCTGTCTCTTTAGATCTGCCTAGTTTGGTCATTTCCTATTCCTTTTGTGTTTGGTTTCTTTCATTTAGCATAATGTTTTCAAGGTTTACTATGTCATAGCATCTATCAGTACTTCATTCCTTTTAATGGCTGAATAATATTCCATTGTATGGATATACCACATTTTATTTATCCATTCATTGATGTACATTTGGATTGTTTCCACTTTTTTTTTTTTCAGGCCAAAACTGCCGTTTATTTCAGAATCAGCAGTTTCTTAGCAATTGAAAAAATAAACTCTAGCAAGGGTGATGGAAGTCTCTACAGCATGGCCAAGGGCTCACCAGGCAGCCAACATCAGGGATACACAGCAGGCACTACCTTAGCAATAAGTTAGGAAGCAGCAGGGCTGCTGGTGGGTGCAGGCTGAGCAGGTATGAGGCCATCAGTGGCCTGGCCCTGCTTCAGTGGCTGCTCCATGTCGATAAGGAGCTTCATGATGCCCAACCGCATCTGCACCAGCTCCGCCTCCTAGAAGCCCTGGCAGTCAGCCTTGGAGACTTCGAAAACTCCTCCCACGACGGCTGCATCCACACCATCCATGCCTCACTTCTGAAGTGACAGCCTCGTTTTCTTTTTTCTTTCCTTTTTTTTTTTTTTTTTTTTTTTTTTGAGACTGAGTCTCGCCTTGTCACCCAGACTGGAATGCAATGGTGCGAGCTCGGCTAACTGCAAACTCCACCTCCCAGGTCCAAGCGATTCTCGTGTCTCAGCCTCCCACTAGCTGGGATTACAGGCATCTGCCACCACACCCAGCTAATTTTTGTATTTTTAGTACAGACGGGGTTTTACCTTGTTGGCCAAGCTGGCCTCGAACTCCTGACCTCAAGTGATCTGTTCGCCTCGGCCTCCCAAAGAGCTGGGATTACAGGCGTGAGCCACCACGCCGAGCTCGAAGTCACAGCCTCTTAAGCACCTCCGAGAACTTCTCGTGCTTGCCCAGGTAGGACAGCCTGATGTACACACCTGCCCGCAGTCCTGTGCCCACATTGGGAGGGCAGGTGAGGATGGCGCTCAGGTAAGGTTCCACATGAACTCGTCGTTCCTAGACTTGAAAGTTTCAATCCGGGGGAAGCCGAGGCAGAAGCAGTAAACGCCTCCTTCGTGTTGCTCCCCTGCTGCAAGGAGATGACCCACAGGTGGTCCTCGTCTCCTGCCCACACCAGGAAGATCTTACTGTCCTTTTGCCAGATGCCACGGGCTTCGGGCCAGGCCATGCCCGAGACCAGAAGCAGGGGCGGCACCGGCTCGTGGAAGAGGAAGTGGCTGTCAATGAGCTGCTGTTGCTTCTCCGCATCCGTCCTGCTCTTGTGCGCGTCGTCCGGGCCCTCCAGGTCGCGGTCCAAGCTCGAGGGCATCCACCGCGGGTCCCAGCGGAGGCAGAAGCCGCGTCCTTGCTCACCGTGAGCTCAGCACAGTTGAGGCCAGATGGCCGCCACCCAGCAGCTTGTAGGGGTTGAGCTGGGTCTTGTGCTCATCGCTAGGCTGGTAGTGCCGTGCAGGCCCGGCAGTATGGGGCCAAAGAGATCCCTGAACAAGTCGTCGGACTCCTAGTTGCCCGCCACGCGGCCTTCGGCCCTGAGTACGGGTGGCCCAGGCTGTCCACACGGGTCTGGATGGCGTCTCCAGCGCTAAGCCACTCCTGGCGCGCAGCTCCGCGATCAGCTGGGGCAGCGCCTTGGCCATTGGGTCGTGGTGGCAGCTCAGGTCGGGAAACTAGTTCTCCACCCGGAAGCGCAGCTTCAGCGCTCAGCGGCTGTAGGAGAGGGCTTGCTGGGGCATTCGGTCCGTCCACAGCTCTGCACGTCGCCACTTTTTAACCATTTAAATAATTCTGCTGTCAACATTCATATGTACACTTTTCTCATGAATATATTTTTAGTGTTAGAATTGTGGGATCATATAGTGACTCTATGCTTATTTTATTTTTTTTCCAGGCTGGAGTGCAGTGGCACAATCTGGGCCCACTGCAACCTCCGCCTCCCGGAGGAGAGAATTGTTCAAGCAATTCTCCTGTCTCAGCCTCCCCAGTACCTGGGATTGCAGGAGCCCGCCACAACACCCAGCTAATGTTCGTATTTTTTTAGTAGAGACGAGGTTTTACCGTGTTGGTCAGGCGGGTCTCAAACTCCTGGCCTCAAGCGATCCACTCGCCTTGGCCTCCCAGAGTGCTGGAATTACAGGCGTCAGCTACTGCGCCCAGTCTCTATGTTTAAATTTTTAAAGACTTGTCTGTTTTCCAAAGGAGCTGCCCTACTTTTCTGTTTTCTCTTTAGCAATCTTTCTTTTAAAATATTATTTTGGTTTTGAATTTATTTCTTTGGGTTTTAATGTAAATATTTAAGTTTTCATCCTTTCACTGTTAGTATATCTTCACAAATAACATCGTCTGTGCCCTTTTTTTTTTCTCTGAAGCAGAGTCTTGCTCTGTCGCCCAGGCTGGAGTGCAGTGGCACCATCAGCTCACTGCAACTTCTGCCTCCCGGATTCAAGCAATTCTCCTGCCTCAGCCTACTGAGTAGCTGGGATTTACAGGCGCCCACCACCACACCCAGCTAATTTTTGTATTTTTAGTAGAGACAGAGTTTTGCCATGTTGGCCAGGCTGTTCTCGAACTCCTGATCTCAAATGATCCACCCATCTTGGCCTCCCAAACTGCTGGGATTACAGGCCTGAGCCACCGTGCCCAGCCCTGAGCTCCTGACTTTACTTTTTGGCTTTCTCTAAAAACCAAAAATCCAGTTGGGTGCAGTGGCTTATACCTCCAATCCCAGCCCTTTGGGAGACTGAAGTGGGCAGATTGTTTGAGCTCAGGAGTTCGAGACCGGCCTGGGCAACATAACAAAACCCCATCTCAACAAAAATTAGCCACTGGGCGTGGTGGGACCCACCTGTAGCCCCAGCTATTCGGGAGGCTGAGGTAGAAGAATGGCCTGAGACCAGGGAGGTTGAGGCTGCAGTGAGCTGTGACTGTGCCACTGCACTCCAGCCTTGGTGACAGATTGAGAACCTGTCTCAGGTTTTGTTTTGTTTCTGAAAAAAACAAAAATGATAAAGTTTGTTTTGCCACAGTTTGGTGAAAAATAAATGAAACAAATTTTAATTCCTTAATCTAGGTAATAAGATTAAACCACATATACATATTTTAAAGGCCTATTTAAAAAATTAAATGATTATTAGGAGCAGCTTAATTGGGTGATTCTGGCCCAGAGTCTCTCAGAAGGGAGTTGTAACTGAGCTGTTGGCTAGGGCTGTGCATCTGAAGGCTTGACGGGAGGTAGGGTATGTGCTTCCAAGATGGCACCCACCCCTGGCTATTGGCAAGAGGCCTCATCTCTTGCCAGATGGACCTACCTGTCTACGGGGATGCCATAATATCCTTGTGACATGTCAGCTAACTGGCCCAGATGATGTGATTCAAGAGAGAGACCCACTTTGGGAGGCCCAGGAAGGTGGATCATTTGAGCCCAGGAGTTGGAAACCAGCCTGGGCAGCACAGTGAAACCCTGCCTCTGAAAGAAAAAAAAAGAACGAACAGAAGGAAAAGAAAAATTAGCTAGTCGTGGTAGTGCATGCCTGTAGTCCCAGCTGCATGGAAGGCTGAGTTCGGAGGATCACTTGAACCTAGGAGGTTGAGGCTGCAGTGAGCTGTGATCATGCTACTGCACTCCAGCCTAGGTAACAGAGAGAGAGCCTGTTCCTGTCCCCAGGTCCCCCCTCAATCAAAAAAAAAAAAAAGGCTGAGAGTAAGGTTGCAATTACTTTCACAGCCAAGAGATGAGTCTTTGGGGTCCCACTGACCCGGAGAAAATGAGACAAATCTGTGTAGGTCATCTATCCTTGACCTGAAGACAGAGAGAACAGGACGAGTGCCAGAAGAGTCCACTTTCACTGTTTTTTGTTGCTATTTCTAACTTTGCTCAAGATCCTTCATACATGCTATTAAAGTGACTGCAGGTACTTCTAATCTCACAATATGCAATTAGACCTGGCAGGAGGTTCTTTAATAATAAGTATTAAGTACTTGATGAATGAACCAAAATGGCTATTCAAAGCCACTTTTTGTTCCTTCTTGTATTAGGACCTGAGCTTCCCCTGGAGATCGGGAGAAATGAGATGCAGCCTCCATCTCTACACCTGTCACTGTTAACATTCAGGACACAAAGCCCCTGTCAATGACATTTTACATTTTTGGTGGGAGAAGAGGATTAGGAGATCTTTAAGATATAAACATTCCCACTTATCTTAGAAAATAGATCCTAGGGAGGGCATGGTGGCTCACACATGTAATCCCAGCACTTTGGGAGGCCGAGGCAGGTGGATCACCTGAGGTCAGGAGTTCGAGACCAGCCTGGCCAACATGATGAAACTCTGCCTCTACTAAAAATACAAAAATTAGCTGGGCATTGTGGCACATGCCTGTAATCCCAGCTACTGGGGAGGCTGAGGCAGGAGAATAACAAACCTGGGAGGCAGAGGTTGCAGTGAGCCGAGATCATGCCACTGCATGCCAGCCTGGGCAACAGAGCAAGACTCCATCTCAAAAGAGAAAAGAAAAGAAAAGAAAAGAAAAGAGATCCTGAGTTATAAATTAGAGGGCTTTGTTTTCTTTTTTTTTGTTCTGTTTTTTGTTGTTTTTTTTTTTTTTTTTTTTTTCTCTAGAAGCTTTGGGAATCATCACAATGCTACAAATGTGATCATGGCTTGTTTATTCCTTTAATTTTTTAAAAACAAATTTAATATATTTGCACAAAGGAATTATTGTCAAATAACAATAACAAAAATGAATACAAATAACTGTCCAGCTGGGAGCAGCAGGCTCACATCTGTAATCCTAACACTTTGGGAGGCCAAGGCAGGAGAATCGCTTGAGCCCAGGAATTTAAGACCAGCCTGGACAACATAATGAGGCTTTTTCTCTACAAAATATAATAAAGTTAATCAGGCATGCACATTGAGGCTGCAATGAGCTATGGGCAGTAGCAATGAGCTATTGCACTTTAGCGTGGGCAACAGCAAGACCTCATCTCAAAAACAAAACAAAAAAAACAACAGCAAAAACCCAAAAACTGTCCAGATGAAGAGTATGAGAAGCCTCATCTTTGGCTAGAAAGAGAGCTTTTCTTCTCCTCCTACAAGGCTAATAACACACTGGGTAGGCACATTCATTGTTGAAAAGCCACAGGCTCAAAGCAGCTCAAGAGGCAGCCTCTTCTGTAGCTGGGTAACTATGGATGGCCCAAGACAGGTACTGCCCTTACTAAGCACTGAACTCAGCCCGCTGCCTGCCCTGTACACAGAGGAGCCTTCAGGAGTCCCACACCTTGCTTCGCCTCCTTTGCTTTTCCTTTTCATGCTATTTACTATTTATTGGGCGTCTACTTTGCATCTTGTCCTTTACAGTACTTGTCATTCGTTCTCTTAAACCCTGCAAGGTAGAATCATGAGACCCATCTTACAGGTAAGGAACATGAAACTCAGAGAGTGTATAAATCAGGAATCAGAAATTTTGCAAAATAAAAACTCAAATCAAAATGGCTTAAGCAAAAAGAGTATTTTCTGGCTCACATAACCAAAAGAGCCAAGAATCTGATGGGCTTCAGGCACAGCTGGATCTATGCACTCATGTGAGCCATCAGGGCCCCATTTCTCTCTCTGCCCCTTGTTTCTGTACCTCTGGCAGGTAGGCTGCTCCTTGTTGGTGTGGAGGGATGACTGGAATAGCCAAACACACTACATTTCATTAAATGTGGCAGCCATGAAAATGCTCCATTTGGATTTCTTTTCAAAAATAACTTGGCAGGCTGGTATGGTGACTCACACCTGTCATCCCAACACTTTAGGAGGCTGAGGAGGAAGAATCACTTTGTTATCAGAAACAAAGAGACCCCAAGAGAGGGTTCTTGGAGCTTACGCAAGAAAGAATTCAGAGCGAGTCTATAAAGTAAAAGCAAGTTTATTAGGAAAGTACAGGAATAAAAGAATAGCTACTCCATAGACAGAGCAGCCCCAAGGGCAGCTGGTTGCCCATTTTTATGGTTATTTCTTGATTATAATACAAGGTGTGGATTATTCATGCCTTCCCTTTTTAGACCACATAGGGTAACTTCCTGATGTTGCCATGTTTGTAAACTGTCATGCCACTTCAGTGAGGATGACCAGAGGTCACTCTCATCACCATCTTGGTTTCGGTGAGTTTTAGCTGGCTTCTTTACTGCAAGCTGTTTTATCAGCAAGGTCTTTATGACCTGTATCTTGTGCTAACCTCCTATCTCATCCTGCGACTTAGAATGCCTAACCATCTGGGAATGCAGCCCAGTAGGTTTCAGCATTATTTAAACTAGCTCCTATTCAAGATGGAGTTGCTCCAGTTCAACACCTCTGACAACTTGAGGCCAGGAGTTTGAGACAAGCCTGAACAACATAGTGAGATGCCATCTCTACAAAAATAAAAATAAAAATTAGCAGGCATGATGGTGAACACCTATAGTCCCAGCTACTTGGGAGGCTGAGGGAGGCAGGAGAATCACTTGACCCCAGGAGTCTGAGGCTGAGGTGACCTATGTTTGTGCCACTGCACCCAAGCCTGTGCAACAGAGAAAGACTCTGTCTCAAAACAAAACAAAACAAAAAACACAAAAACTTGCCATTCAGCTGCAAGGAGCAGAGTTAGTTACCAGACTCCACCTGTAACTTTCAGGATCCATGCCTGGCTCAGTCAGCTACCAGCCAATGACTGAACATAGCAAATGTGCCAGGGCCCGGTCATTTTTGCCCGAGGAATGACTCCCGTAATAAGCAATCTTTTCTTCAGAGCTCAGCAGAGAATGTAATATCTGATTGTGTTCTGAGCTTCTCCCTACCTGACCCTGCTTCCTCCTCCTTCATCCTTCACAGCTGTTTCCCTTTCCCCCAAACAAACCTCTGGTAATTCAAACTCCATCTCTGCATCTTCCTCCCAGACACACCACACCTCACTGACCCCATCCCCACTCACAGCAGCGTTCCTGGCTTCCCCTATTCCTTTGGATCTCTGTATGCTTTTCAGTTGCTCCCTAAAGTGCAGCAGGCTAGTTAGGCTTGTGGGCTGGTCAGAGGTTTCTGCAACAGTTGTGATAGCTGCGGAAAAAATGGATGCAAATTCTGCAGCCTCAGAAGAAGTGAGTGACATTTTCCATGCTTGGTTTCTTAGAGCTATTTCTGAACTAGAACTTTTAGGATTTATAAAATCTACCAAATAGAAGACTGACCATGTGGCAAGACTAACATGGGACAGCTGCTAGAAAACAACTGAATAAAGCCAGAACTATCACACTGAATTTAAGAGAAAAAGGAGGCCAAGCATATTTACATACCACTAGAGGAGACTGTTTCGGTGAGAAGAGAATTGTGTAATCCCCGCATGATGTTTCACTAGAAAGTATGTTGCTAACCTCAAACAAGTGTATATGAAAACACCTGTGGAGTACTTCAGAATCTAACAAATAACATACTTACGTGATAACTAAAACCTCTCACACATTGCTGCTGTACTTCTCACAAAGTCGTTACTAAATTATGAGTAAATCCTTCTTTTTTTTTGAGATGGAGTCTCTCTGTGTCCCAAGCTGGAGTGCAGTGGCACAATCTCAGCTCACTTAAACTCTACCTCCTGGGTTCAAGCGATTCTCCTGCCTCAGCTTCCCCAGTATCTGGGATTACAGGCAGCCACTACCACCACATCCAGCTAATTTTCGTATTTTTAGTAGAGTTGGGGTTTTACCATGTTGGCCAGGCTTGTCTCGAATTCCTAGCCTCAAGTGATCCACCCGCCTTGGCCTCCTGAAGTGCTGGGATTACAGGCATGAGCCACCACTCCCAGCCTATGAGTAAATTATTCTCAACGATACTTTATCCAACCCAACATGCAGAAAGTCCATAGTGCCTGGGGTGACTCCCCAGCTTCCCCTCCGGCCCTCCCACTTGATCCATGGTAAGAAGCTTAATACCAAACCCTTGGCCTGCAGTCAGGCCTCCTGAAACAACTTCTCCTGTAGGGTTGCCCTGCAGGTCAGGCTGGAGCCATCTCCACAGGCCAGGTGATCTGCCCACCTCAGCCTCTCGAACTAGGATTACAGGCGTGAGCCACCGCGCCCAGCCCAAGCTGTTCTTGTTCATTCCTGGGCATAGGCCAAACTAACTTTGGAAAGGAACTTAGTTTCGTGGTTTGACTCTGAAATAAAATTGATAATAGCCCTTTCCCGAAAAGACCCCCTTTTTCCTGGGGCCCAGTCTGCACTTGCCGGGCTAACAAATTAGCTACAAGATTAGAAATTGTGGTTTAGGGGTCATACAGACTCTGGCTCTAAGAGTCTGAACCTCTCCAAATTGCTCCTGGGTATAACATCACTATGGTAAAACCTAAGATCAGTGCTGGAGATATTTTGCAGACCCTGCACTCGATGGATCGGCTGACACCACTCAGACCCATAATCTGGCTCAACCAGTTCTGCCATCCCACCCAGGAGCAGAAGACAGCAAGAAAACCTCACTTCAACCCTCTATCATTCCATCTCCAACCTGAACGATGAGCGCTCCCCACTTCCCAACCCCATACCAACCAATTTATCTTTAAAAACTTTGATCCCCGAATGCTCTGATTTGAGTAATCATAAAACTCCTGTCTCCCGCACAGCCAGCTCTGCATGAATTACTCTTTCTCCATTGCAATTCCCCTGTCTAGGCAGGTCTAGGCAGTGGGCAAGGTGAACCCATTGGGTGGTTACACTTCCTACCTATTTTCTGCAAGAAATCTGAATCATAAATAGGACCATGACAGGATTTATTTTTAAAATATCCATCTTTTAAAAAATCCATCTTTTTTTTAAGAGACAGGTCTCACTCTGTGGCCCAGGCTGGCGTGCAGTGGTGCGATCATAGCTCACTGCAGCCTTAAATTCCAGGGATCAAGCAACGCAGCCTCCCGAGTAGCTGAGATGACAGGCATGTACCACCATCTTTTGTAGAGACCGGCTCTTGCTATGTTGCCCAGGTTGGCCTCAAATTCCTAGACACAAGTGAGCTCTGGGCCGTAGCCCCCAAGGTTCTAGCATTACAGACATAAATAGGCCACTGTGCCTACCCTTAAATATCTGTCTGTCTATCTATCTATCTATCTATCTATCTATCTATCTATCTAATCAATCTATCACAGCACTCTAGAGATTTGGAACGAAACAGAAAATAATGTTATGGAATGATTGTCCATTTTTGTCATCTAGTCAATTTGGCTTTGGGACTCTATGTGTAATAATCTGATTTAGAGATAATATTGAAAGTCTGATTTTAAGGTTCTTCCTGAATATGAAGGTAGACATACTGGCCTCCCACTTTTTCCCCAAATTGGCCCCTCAGAAAGGCCTTTTAGGTGGCAACAGCCAGTAAACAACTTGCAAAAGCTGGCATCTGGCGCTAGATGGCAGCCGTGACCCGGTGTTGTTGCTCACCAAAGCCCATTAACAATTCCAGCTTGCCTGGCCCAGCAGGTTCACCATTCACAGTCCAGCAAAAGCCAGCTCTCCTTCTGGCTCTCCACTCTCAAATCAGGGTTAGTTCACATTTCTCCAATGCAGAGGCAATTCGTGATTTTTCCAGCACCTTGGGTACCTGGGACTTCCTGCCCTGTCAGGGCCAGGGAAGGTTCCTACTGGTATCTCTCTCCAACCACCCTCCCTCAGTGTACCCATTGCTAGACACTCAAACACAGATGCAAACCCAAGGGTCAGGGTCTCTGGGGAGAAGACCAGAGTATAGACACTTAGGGGGAACTCTCCTGGTGCAGGAAAGATTGCTGTGTTGGGGCTCTCCCTGGCTAGATGACCTGCATAATCACTTTAGCTGCCCTCCCCTGCCCTCTTTGGACTTAGCAAATGAGTGTCATTGGTCTTACATGTAACTGAAGCCCTGTACAAATTAGCCTAAGCCAAATAAAAAGATGGGAGAGTTACTTAATAACTTTTTTTTTTTAGTCATTCAGGCTGGAGTCCAGTGGCACTGTCATGACTCACTGCAGCCTCAGCTTCCTGGGCTCAAGTAATCCTCCCACCTCAGCCCCCTGACCTGACTAGCTGGGACTACAGGTGTGCACCATGGTTTTTTGTTTTGTTTTGTTTTTGACAGAGTCTTGCTCTGCTGCCCAGGCTGGAGTGCAGTGGCGCGATCTCGGCTAGCTGCAACCTTCACCTTTTGGGTTCAAGTGATTCTCCTGCCTCAGCCTCCCAAGTAGCTGGGACTACAGGTGCCTGCCACCATGCCCCACTAATTTTTGTATTTTTAGTAGAGATGGGGTTTCACCATATTGACCAGGCTGGCCTTCAACTCCTGACCTTGTGATCCCCCTGCCTCAGCCTCCTGAAGTGCTGCGATTACAGGCGTGAGCCACCTCGCACAGCCCTTTTTTTTTTTTTTTTTTTTTTTTTAATTGAGATAAGGTCTTGCCATGTTGCCTAGGCTGGAAACTCCTGGACTCAAGCGAGCCTCGCACCTCAGCATCACAGAGTGCTGGGATTACAGGCATGCTACTTTGCCCAGCCTAGCTTTAAAAGCCGTATGTGTGTTAATTTAGATGCAAGTATACCCATAGGAGTTTTGGGTATGGCTGGATCCAGGTGCTCAAAAAAAAATCAGAAATTAATTTGTCTCCATCTATCTCTACCCTTCTCTTTCAGGCACAATATCCAAAGTGCTGAAAGAAATGCAGATCTTTCTTCCTAGTTCTGCCAAGAGTCTCAGACTTGACTGAAATTCAAACTCATTCCTAAGTTAATCACATAGGAGGAGGCCTGGGAGATGACATACTCAATTTGGCTATGTCAAGTGCCCATTATTAGAAAGAAGGATAGGTCAGGATGAGAATGAGGGAGGCTTAGATCCTCAAAAAATCAGGGTCCTGCCACCTGCAGAAGACACAAGACAAGCCAAGTCATCAATGCCCACGATGATCAGGCATTCCCCCTCCTACTCACTTTCATCCGTTTACTCATTCGGTACATCTCAGGACCTCCTGAAAGCACTTCCAGCCCTCCCTCTCCCTTCTTCCCAGATAAAAGTCCTGCTTATCTAATCTCTGGATCCTCCTATCAGACAGTCGCCTAACATTCTGGGCTTTTTTTCCTTCAAAACACTGATCAGTTCAGATAATATTGTGATATGTGTGATTATTAACCTAATGTGTAAACTTTCCACTAGAATATAATCTTCAAATGAACAAAGTCTTGGTGTCCCCAGAGCCTCATACAGTAACTGGCACATAGAGAGTATTCAATTAATGCACATTCATTCATTTGATAATTGTCTATAAGAAACTGAGGAAAATAAGTTCAATCAGATATAGTCCCTTTCTGGCCTCTACCTTAGTGGTGGAGGCAGACTAGTAAATCAATGATCACTGTCCATTTGCAATGTTTTCTCCAAGAATAGTGAACTCAAAGGACCCTGGGGAGGAATATCAAAATCAGAGGGATCCAATAGAGTTTCCCAGCAGAGTCATGACATTGGTCTAACTTTAGGAAAATGAGAAGGCATTAGAGAGATGAAGGAGAGGAATAAGATTCCCTCTGATGCATATTGGAAAACACAGAAATGTAACATAGTCTGATGTATTCTGGGGGGACTTGACGACCTTAGTCTCATTGCATTAGCTCTCTAGAACAGAAAGTAACTATCTGGGCACCAGGTCTTTTAGCTAAGCCAATGCCTTTTCTTCAAAAGTAGAAAATAAAAGGGCAGACTGGGCATGGTGGCTCACACCTGTAATCCCACAACTTTGGGAGGCTGAGGTGTGTGGATTCCTTGAGGCCAGGAGTTTGAGACCAGCCTGGGCAACATAGCAAGACCCCATCTCTTAAAAAAATTTTTTTTAATTAGCTGGGCATGGTGGCATGTGCCTGTAGTCCCAGCTACTTCAAAGGCTGAAGTAGGAGGATTGCTTAAGCCCAAGAGTTTGAGGCTGCAGTGAGCCATGATCACACTACTACACTTTAGCCTGGTGACAGAGCAAGGACCTGTCTAAAAAACAACAACAGTAACAACAACAAAAAGGAGATGCATCAAAAGTAAAATTTTTTTCTTTTTGAGATGGAGTCTCGCTCTGTCATCTAGGCTGGAGTGCAGTGGGGTGATCTCAGCTCACTGCAACCTCCACCTCCCGGGTTCAAGTGATTCTTCTGCCTCAGCTTCCTGAGTAGCTGGAACTATAGGCATGCAATGCTATGCCTGGCTAATTTTTGTATTTTTAGTAGAGACAGGGTTTTGTTCTGTTGGCCAGGCTGATCTCGAACTCCTGACCTCATGATCTGCCCACCTCGGCCTCCCAAAGTGCTGGGATTACAAGCGTGAACCACCACGCCCTGCCAAGGAGAATGTTTCTGGACAAAAAACTGGATACAAAGAATCTGGAGACAGTCTCTGATGACATCACTGCCTGGTAGTAGAACTTCAGTAAACATGCAAATCCCTGGATAAAAGTAATTGGCATCAATATGGTTTGCTTTAAACAGAGAACAAACCAGCCAGGGATCTAGCCCATTAAGAATTTAAGCAGACTCCTAAAGGCACACAAAAGAAACAAAGGGTAAAAGAAATCACTTTAAAACAGGAAGATTTATATAACCCTGTCTGTGCAGTAGAAAAATGTTCCCAGCTTCGCATGCCATTCGCTGCCAAGATCTGAGATTGTTACTAAGAAAGCGATGGGAGGAGGGCGTTGAGGGAAATAAGATGCCAGGCCAGGACACAGGCATAGAGAATTTGACATTTAGGGTTTGAAAAGACCTGGAACACAAGCCTCTTTTGCTTTTCAGGCTTCTCTTAATTGCCACGTTTGAGGCCTGGGATTTATGAAGAAAGCACTTTTCAAAAAGACAATTTGCACTTCATTATAGAAAAAGTTCAATTGCAATCCCCAATTTCCCCTCTAGTTGCAATCCTGAGTCATTTGTGGAGCAGCTGTGGCAAGGAGAGAGCAGAGCTATAAATGGTTTATAAATCAGTGCACAACGTCACAGATGGAAGCAGTTGCTGCTGCACTGGCTGGCAGCAAAACTGTGAATCAGTCTAAAGTTCTAGAACAATGTTTGTGAATCAAACCTCATGGTGAAATGACCTTAATGGTATTCAGCAGCTATGCCCTCACCTGCAGACCATCGTCAAGGCAAACCACACCCCAGCGTGTGTCGGGGCCAAGGGGACTTTCACGTCACCCGTGGAAGGTTCACTGAAAAACCAGCTCACAAAAGGTAGGTTATTTGGAGAAGCATGACTTCCGAATGAAGACCCAAAGATGCAGGGGAAGTTGTCCATTTGTATCCTTAGCCAAAGTCTGGACAGCCATGTAGAAACAAAGGGTCTGAGCTAATGCTAATAGACAGAGTGGGGAAACTCGACAAGGTCTGTCAGTCTGGATTCTTCTTGGCCTCCTGAGCAGCATTCCTTCCCTCTAGGTATAAGGCAGGATCCTATCTGGAATAGGCATCTTATAACCTACAGTCAAACAGCGAAGGCCAGTTTTTTCACAGAATATTTTTAGGTTTTACGGCTGGCTTTGGGGAAAAAGGGTTCTGGTGTCTACGACCTGCATTGAGGAAGAAGGATCCTAGTTTCTATAACCAGTTTTGGGGGAGAATGGGACTGAGAGACAGGAGGGCAGAAGGCTGGCAAAACCTTTTGCTTCTGAGGCTGCTTCTGCAGACTTCGCCTCGGGTTGTTTTCTGAGCTCCAACACATCCAAAGGGGTGAGACCTGAAAGTTGCTCCTGCCAGACTAAGATGTGCAAACTGATGAAAGGGCCACTTCAAGCCACAACATCACTGTCCTAGGCCAAAGGAACGCTGTCCTTTGTTGAACCCTTGCTGCATTAGGAATTTCCCCTACTCTCTCCTAAGGATCATGAACTCTCAATAATGGCAAAGACATCTAGATCTTGCTCCATGCCAGTCAGCATTCTAAGTATTTTATGTGTATTAAATCAATTTGATGTCAATAAATTTATGAAGGTGAGACTATTATCTCCCGTTGTACAGGTGAGGAAACTGAGGCACAGAGAGATTTGGTAGCTTACCCAAGGTCACATACCCTTAAATGGTAAAGCCATTGTTAGAACCAAGGTGGTTTGGCACCACAGTACACATTCTCAACCACTGTGACATGCTGCCTCTTTTTGTTGTTGTTAATTCAATTTTTTAAAAAACTGAGGTGGGGGCCAGGGATGGTGGCTCATGCCTGTAATCCCAGCACTTCGAGAGGCCGAGGTGGGTGCAACGCTTGGCCAACGTGGCCAGCATGGTGAAACCCCGACTCTACTAAAAATACAAAAATTAGCCGGCCATGGTGGCAGATACGTATAATCCCAGCTACTCGGGAGGCCAAGGCAGGGAGATTTGCTTGAACCCAGGAGGCAGAGGTTGCAGTGAGCTGAGATTGCACCACTGCACTCCACCCTGGGCAACAGAACCAGACTCCGTTTCAAAACAAAAAACAAAAAATTTGAGATGGGGTCTTGCTATGTTGCCTAGGCTGGTCTCAACTCCTGGGCTCAAGAAATCCTTCCACCCCTTCCTTCCAAAGTGCTGGCATTACAAGTGTGAGCCACCATGCCTGGCATTTTTTGTTTTTAGATGGAGTATCGCTCTATTGCCAGGCTGGAGTACAGTGGTGTAATCTCGGCTCACTGCAAACTCCACCTCTTGGGTTCACTGCCTCAGCCTCCTGAGTAGCTGGGACTACAGGTATGCGCCACCATGCCCAGCTAATTTTTGTATTTTTAGTAGAGACGGGGTTTCACCCTGTTGACCAGGATGGTCTCGATTTCCTGACCTCGTGATCCGCTCACATTGGCCTCCCAAAGTGCTGGGATTATAGGCGTGAGCCACCATGCCTGGCCTTTTTTTTGTGTGTATGAGACAGTCTCACTGTCGCCCAGGCTGGAGTGCAGTGATGCAATTTTGCCTCACTGCAACCTCTGCCTCCCAGATTCAAGTGATTCTTGTGCCTCAGCTTCCCAAGTAGCTGGAATTACAGGCGCCCACCACTGGCCCAGCTAGTTTTTGTATTTTTCGTATAGTTGGGGTTTTGCCATGTTGGCCAGGCTGGTCTCAAACTCCTGATCTCAGATGATCTGCCTGCCTCAGCCTCCCAAAGTGCTGGGATTACAGGTGTGAGCCACTGTGCCCAGCCTTTTTTTTTCCCCTTTCTTTTTTAATTATTATTTTTTTAAAATTGAGACTGCTGCTTTTCAGAGAGGGTGCCATCTGAGCTATGCTGAGCTATCACTTGTCATATCCCCCCTCCCTTCCTCTTCATTCAAGGGGTCTGATGAGGCTGCCTTCTTCATTGGTAACTAGCAGTGGAGTCTTTGACTAGGTATGAGCCAGTCGGACGTCAGCCTTGCCCCAACCTTGGTGATCTGGGTGGGACTCAGGCTGGGGCTGTGATGCAGTGAGAGCCAGTGAGTCATGATGGGACTCTTCCTGAGGCTTCTGGGAGAAGTTCTCTGTTCTCTGCTGGTTTTGGATGGCAGGGAGTTCAGCAAGACTGTAGCCCTTTCACTACATGAGAGGAGGCTGCCTGAGGGGGAGTCCACAAACAGAGAAAGCAGAGCAAAGAGGGGACCTGGACTGCAGACCAGGGGCCACAGCAGTGACTGGGGCATCACCAAGAGCACATAGTGTTGGACTCATGTCATACAACATAAATGGGCCCTGGGGCTGGGAAGGGCAGTATTTATTGCATCACCTCATTTGATCCCTGAATCCAGCCATTCCTGAAGTGTCAAATACCTCCACACTCCATGAGCCAATGTATATCTTTTTAAAAGCCAATATACGTAGGATTTCCTGCCACTTGAATCATAATGCATCCTAATCCAAGCAATCTCAATAAGCCTAGCAAAAACCGAGCCAGAAAGCCCATTAGTTACCAATGCTGAGATGAACAGTAAGTCTGCCAGTCAAAAATGAAACTGTGAGGCCGGGCGCGGTGGCTCAAGCCTGTAATCCCAGCACTTTGGGAGGCCGAGGCGGGTGGATCACGAGGTCAAGAGATCGAGGCCATCCTGGTCAACATGGTGAAACCTCGTCTCTACTAAAAATACAAAAAAAAAATTAGCTGGGCATGGTGGCACGTGCCTGTAATCCCAGCTACTCGGGAGGTTGAGGCAGGAGAATTGCCTGAACCCAGGAGGCGGAGGTTGCGGTGAGCCGAGATCGCGCCATTGCACTCCAGCCTGGGCAACATGAGAGAAACTCCTTCTCAAAAAAAAAAAAAAAAAAAAAAACTAGGCTATTGAAGCTCTAAATTATTTTGAGCCTTAGACAGATGTTACCTGACAGGCAGCTGTAACTTAGGCAGCTGTAACCCTTTGTTACTGATTCTAGATTAGCCTTCTTACTTACCTTGTTTTGCAAAATGTTGCAAATGACTACAGGGCATCAGGAAAGACTCCTCACTGTTAATCATTATAGATTGACTTCCCTCTTTCTTTTCTCACACAAAGACTTTTTGGCCAACACATTGTCGTAAAATGGAATGCTAAATACACTCTTAAAATGGAAAGAAGGGGCCGAGGCGGGTGGATCACAAGGTCAAGAGATCGAGACCATCCTGGTCAACATGGTGAAACCCCGTCTCTACTAAAAATACAAAAAATTAGCTGGGCATGGTGGCGCGTGCT
>NW_022437030.1:60966-70258 GCF_009761245.1 Sapajus apella
CTCGTGATCCACCCGCCTCGGCCTCCCAAAGTGCTGGGATTACAGGCTTGAGCCACCGCGCCCGGCCCCAGCTAATTTTTGTATTTTTAGTATAGATGAGATTTCACCATGTGGGCCAGGCTGGTATCAAATGCCTGACTTTAAGTGATCCCCCTGCCTCAGCCTCCCAAAGTGCTAGGATTACAGGCATGAGCCACCACACCCAGCTCAAAAACTATAATTCAAGAAAACTTTGTCAAAGATTTGAAACTATATATTGGCTGCGTGTGGTGGCTCATGCCTATAATCCCAGCACTTTGGGAAGCCAAGGCAGGTAGATCACTTGAGCTCAGGAATGGGAGACCAGCCTGGGCAACATGGTGAAACACTGTCTTTACAAAAAATACAAAAATTAGGCAGGTGTTGAGGCACATGCCTGTAGTCCCAGCTACTCAGGAGGCTGAGGCAAGAGAATTGCTTGAGACTGGGAGGTCAAGGCTGCAGTGAGCTCATGACACCACTGCCTCCAGCCTAGGTGACAGAGTGAGACTCTGTCTCAAAAAAAAAAAGTGTGAGTCAAGATTTTGTATCTGAGTACAAGGGACACAAAAACTAGCAACCTCTCAATGTGCAAAAACTCAGGCATCCTGCTTAGAATCGTGGTCACTTTGAGGGAGAAATGGTTGTGATTGAGATGCGGTATGTGGATAGCTTCAGAGGTAGCTGGCAAAGTTCTGTCTCTAGTCCCGAATTGTAGCCGTAAGGGCATTCACTTACAATAATTCACCATATGTATGTTTGGTGTTTTTTTAATATGTGTCATATTTTATAATAAAAGGTTTAAAAAAATTATGAAATACAATATATAATAATTACATTAGGGAAACTTGAATATATGCTAGGGGTAGTATTTGGGAACTATTGTTAAATGTGTAGGTATAAGATAATGGTATTGTAGTTATGGAGTAGGATGTTCTTATTTTTTGGAGATACATGAAGAATTTCCTATAATTTACTTCAACGGCTGGGCATGGTGACTCATGCCTATAATCCTACCTACTCAGGATGCTGAGGCAAGAGAATAGCTGGAGCTCAGGAGGTTGAGGCTGCAGTGGGCCCTGATTGCATCACTTTACTCCAGTCTGGGCAACAGAGCAAGACTATGCCTCAAACAAACAAACAAGCTTGGAGTTATACCAGCAAGATGATAGACTAGAAATTTTCAGGCACTTGTTCCCACTATGGAAACATTAAATGAACAACTAGATACTGGCTAAAATAACTTAATAGGGACTGTGGAAATCAGAAAAAAGACCAGCAACCAAGTGAATGCACATCTAAGAAAAAGCCACATTAAAAATGGGAGGAGCCCAGTGTAATGGCTCATGCATGTAATCCCAGTACTTTGGGAGGCAGAGGTGGGCAGCTCACTTGAGCCTATGAGTTTGAGACCAGCCTAGCCAACATGGTGAAACCCTGTCTCTATTAAAAATACAAAAACTAGCTGGGCACGGTGGCTCAAGCCTGTAATCCCAGCAGTTTGGGAGGCCAAGGCGGGTGGATCATGAGGTCAAGAGATCGAGACCATCCTGGTCAACATGGTGAAACCCTGTCTCTACTAAAAATACAAAAAAATTAGCTGGGCATGGTGGTGCGTGCCTGTAATCCCATCTACTCAGGAGGCTGAGGCAGGAGAATTGCCTGAACCCAGGAGGCGGAGGTTGCGGTGAGCCAAGATTGCGCCATTGCACTCCAGCCTGGGTAACATGAGTGAAACTCCATCTCCACGAAAAAAAAAAAAAAAAAAAAAACTAGCCAGGCATGGTGGTGCATGCCCACAGTCTCAGCTACTTGGGAGGCTGAGGCAGGAGAATGTTTGAGTCTGGGAGGTGGAGGTTGCAGTGAGCTGAGATCACACTACACTGCACTCCAGCCTGGGCAACAGAGCTAGACTCTGTCTCCAAAAAAAAAAAAAGGAACAAAGTTCAGCATGGCTGGGGAAGTCTCAGGAAATCAGGAAATTTACAATTTACAATCACGGCAGAAGAGAAAACAAACATATTCTTCCTTACATGGTGGCAGCAAGGAGAAGACGAGAGCAAAGGGGGCAAAAAGCCCCCTTTGATAAAACCATCAGATCACTCACTATCATGACAACAGCATGGAGGCAACCACCCCATGATTCAATTACCTCCCACTGAGTTCCTCCCACAACACGTGGGGATTATGGGAACTACAGTTCAAGATGAGACGTGAGTGGGGACACAGCCAAACCATATCATTCTGCCACTGGCCCCTCCCAAATCTCATGTCCTCACATTTCAAAACACAGTCATGCCTTCCCAACAGTCCCCTAAAATCTTGGCTCATTCAAGCATTAACTCAACAACCATTCTTTTTTTTTTTTTTTTTTTTTTTTTTTGAGGAGGAGGAGTTTTACTCTTGCTACCCAGGCTGGAGTGCAATGGCGCAATCTCGGCTCACCGCAACCTCCACCTCCTGGGTTCAGGCAATTCTCCTGCCTCAGCCTCCTGAGTAGCTGGGATTACAGGCACGCGCCACCATGCCCAGCTAATGTTTTTTGTATTTTTAGTAGAGACGGGGTTTCACCATGTTGACCAGGATAGTCTTGATCTCTTGACCTCGTGATCCACCCGCCTCGGCCTCCCAAAGTGCTGGGATTACAGGCGTGAGCCACCGCGCCCGGCCAAGCATTAACTCAAAAGTCCGAGTCCAAAGTCTCATCTGAGACAAGGCAAGTCCTTTTCCACCTATAAGTCTGTAAAACCAAAAGCAAGTTAGCTACTTCCTATATACAATGGAGGTACAGGCATTGGGTAAATACACCCATTCCAAATAGGAGAAATAGGCCAAAACAAAATGGCTACAGGCCCCATGCAAGTCCAAAATCCAATAGGGTAGTCACTAAACCTTAAAGTTCCAAAATGATCTCCTTTGGCTTCATGTCTCACATCCAGGTTATGCTGATGCAAGGGGTGGGCTTGTACCACCTTGGGCAGCTCCACTCCTTTGGCTTTGCAGGGCACAGCCCCCTCCTGGCTGCTTTCATGGGGTGCTGTTGAGTGTTAGCAGCTCTTCTAGGTACATGGAGCAAGCTGTCAGTGGATCTACCATTCTGGGGTCTGGAGGATGGTGGCCCTCTTCTCACAGCTCCACTAGGGAGTGCAATGAGAACTCTATGTGGGGGCTTCAACCCCACATTTCCCGTCTGGACTGCCCTAGCACAGGGTCTCCATGAGGGCTCCTCCCCTGAAACAAACTTCGGCCTGGACATTCAGGTGTTTCCATACATTCTATGACATCTAGGCAGAGGTTCTCAAACCTCAGTTCTTGACTTCTGTGCACCTGCAGACTCAACACCATGTGGAAGCTGCCAAGGCTTCCGCTTGCGCCCTCTGAAGCCATGGCCCAAGCTGTACCTTGACCCTTGTTAGCCTTAGTTAGAGTGACTGGGATGCAGGGCACCAAGTCCTGAGGCTGCGCACAGCAGGGAAGGGCTTGCAGGGCTTCTAGCCCTGGAAGCCATTTTTTTCTCCTAGGTCTCCTTCTGGGCTTGTGACAGAAGGGGCTGCCATGAAGGTCTCTGATATTCCCGGGAAATGTTTTCCCCATTGTCTTGGTGAGTAACATTTGGCTTCTTGTTACTTATGCAAATTTCTGCAGCAGGCTTGAATTTCTCCTCAGAAAATGGGTTTTTCTTTTCTACTGCATACTCAGGCTGCAAATTTTTTAAACTTTTATGGTCTGCTTTCTCTTAAACACTTTGCTGCTTAGAAATTTCCTTCTCCAGATACACTAAATCGTTTCTGTCAAGTTCAAAGTTCCACAGATCTCTAGGGCAGGGGCAAAATGCTGACTGCCTCATTTCATAGCAAGAGTGACCTTTACTCCAGTTCCCACAAGTTCCTCATCTCCATCTGATCACACCTCATCCTGGACTTCATTGTCCATATCACTATCAGCAAGTTGATCAAAGCCATTCAACAAGTCTCTAGGAAGTTCCAAACTTTCCTACATCTTCCTGTCTTCTGAGCTTTCCAAGTCTCAATTAAGTTCCGAACTTTCCCACATTTTCCTGTCTTCTTCTGAGCCCTCTAAACTGTTCCAACTTCTACCTATTACCCAGTTTCCAAGTCACTTTCACATTTTTGGGTATCTTTACAACAGCGCCCCAGTCTCTGTGGTAACAATTTATTGTATTAGTCTGCTGTCATGCTGCTAATAAAGACATACCCAAGACTGAGTAATTTATAAAGAAAAGATGTTTAGGTCAGGTGTGGTGGTTCATGCCTATAATCTCAGCACTTTGGGAGACCGAGGTGGGCAGATCATGAGGTCAGGAGATTGAGACCATCCTGGTCAACATGGTGAAACCTCATCTCTACTAAAAACACAGAAATTAGCTGGGTGTGATGGTGCGTACCTGTAGTCCCAGCTACGTAGGAGGCTGAGGCAGGAGAATCACTTGAACCCGGGAGGTGGAGTTTGCAGTGAGCCGAGATTGTGCCACTGCACACCAGCCTGGTGACACAGCGAGATTCTGTCTTAAAAAAAAAAAGGCAGGGGGAGAGTTTAATTGACTCACCATTAAGAATGGCCAGGGAAGCCTTAGGAAACATACAAGCATGGTGGAAGAGGAAGCAAATACGTCCTTCTTCACATGGCGGCAGCAAGGAGAACTGCAGAGCAAAGCAGGGAAAAAGCCCCTTACAAAACCATCAGACCTCATTAGAATTCACTCACTATCATGAGAACAGCATGGAGGTAACAACCCTCATGATTCAGTTACCTCCCACTGGGTCCCTCCCATAACATGTGGGGATTATGGGAACTACAGTTCAAGGTAAGATTTGGGTGGGGACACAGCCAAATCGTATCACTTGCTCTTCCTGTATTTATGCCACTGCACTCCAATTTGAGTGACAGAGCAAGACCTTGTCTCAAAACAAAAAAAAAAAAAGAAAAAGAAAAAGAAAACACAACAAAACAATAGCAACAAAAACAAAATCTCAAACAATGGAGTTGGCTGGAGCATTTCTTCATCTCTGAGAGGCTTGACCATAATAGGGTTCTGGGAATGCTAGACTAATACAAGATTGTCAGTTCTTTGTAAGATTTGTATTTTTCTCATACTTTTTTGATATATGCTGTTTCCCCAAACTCTTCAAAATCTGAGATTCTCTGTTCTCTCTGTCCTAAGGCAACAAGAAAGGAGACCTCTGCATTGGTGGCCAAACTATCTAACCAAGTATCTAATCCAGCAAGCTCAGTACCTGAGTCTAAGGCAAAAAAGAAAAGCTAGGGCTGGGTACAGTGGCTCACACCTGTAATCCCAACACTTTGGGAGGCTGAGGCAGATGATCACTTGAGGTCAGGAGTTTGAGACCAGCCTGGCCAACATGGTAAAACCTCATCTCTACTAAAACTACAAAAAACTAGTCGGGCATGGTGGCATGTAACTAATCCCAGCTGAGAATCACTTGAACCTGGGAAGTGAAGTTTGCAGTGAGCCGAGATCATGCCATTGCAGTCCAGCCTAGGCGATAGAGTGAGACTCCTCTTGGGAAAAAAAAAGAAAAAACTGGGAGCTGGAACCAGAGCCTTGCAGTTAGATGAATACTTCCAGTTCATTTCCAGCTTATGAGCTGGCACTTTTCTTTGCTTGTAGGGAAGGAGCCTGTGGCCAGCAGCCCCTGGCCTCATCCATCTGGGGCTTGCTGGCATCACTGCCATATCATCTATCAGAAACTGTCCTCAAAAGCCTATCCTAGGGGCCAGGTGAGATGGCTCACGCCTGTAATCCCAGCACTTTGGGAGGCCGAGGCGGGCGAATCACCTGAGGTCAGGAGTTTGAGGCCAGCCTGACAAACATGGAGAAACCCCATCTCTACTAAAAATACAAAATTAGCCAGGCACGGCGGTGCATGCCTGTAATCCCAGCTACTCGGGAGGTTGAGGCAGAAGAATCACTTGAACCCAGGAAGCAGAGGTTGCAGTCAGACAAGAATGTGCCATTGCACTCCAGCCTGAGCAACAAGAGGGAAGCTGTGTCTGAAAAAATAATAAGCCTATCCACCTCTCCTGTCCTGGAATCTGGCTTCTCCAGTCCTTCACTCTGTTACCTTCAGGAAGAGGCAGCATGCCCTGTGTCTGAATAGATGACGTCTGCCCTGAGCAGAATTACAAGTCAATTATATCATAGCACAGACATGGGTTTCCATTTGGAAGTTCTAACTGCCATGTCACCCAGGGAAAATCTCAAGTGTTCCCAGTCCCAGTTCTTTTATCTGTGCAACAGGCTGATAGTACCCGCCTCTCTGAGGTGTTGGAAAATTCAGTCAGAGGACAAAAGGGAAAGCACAGAGCAAATTCTAAAGCTGTTTTTGATGGAGACAGCTACTCTCATTACTGGAATGGGAAGGAGAGAAACACTTCATTTCAGATCTCAGTTGGCTTATGGACTAGATAGCAGTAGCAGTTCCCATTGGAGCTACATATATCCTTATAATGTGGAGTGGGGTTGGATAACTGCAACGGTCCTCTGGGATCTGATAGTCTGTCCTTCTGTCAACCTGGGGGAAATAAAGACGCCAGTGTCCTCGGGCAGGCCTGGGCTTGCCCCACCTCACCTGCTATCTGCCTGAGGAAGACCACAAATAATTTATCCATTTATTGGTCATGAGTTACTAAAAAGATGCTTGGCGCGTGCCTGTAATCCCAGCACTTTTGGAGGCTTAGGTGGGAGGACTGAGTTCAAGACCAGCCTGGGCAACATAGCAAGACCCTGTCTCTACAAAAAAAAAGAAAAAAATTCTCGCACACCAGGTGTGGTGGTGCATGCCAGCAGTCCCAGCTACTTGAGAAGCTGAGGCAGAAGTATCACTTCAGCTGAGGAGGTCGAGGCTGCAGTGAGCCAGGATATCGCATCACTGTCACACTTCAGCCTGGGAGACGGAGCAAGACTCTGCCTCAAAAAAAAAAAAAAAAAATGCTTGGAGTGATACCAGTAACATGGTAAAGATGGGAAGATTGTGGACTACACTTCAGGTCCTTGTTTCCCCTATGGAAACATTAAATAAACAACTAGAAAATGGTTAAAATAATAGGGGCTGTGGAAATCAATCAAAAGATTTCCAGCAACCAAGGCAATGCACATCTAAGGAAAAGCCACATTATAAATAGAAGGAAGTTTTATGGCAGTTTTGTTTGCCTTTGCTCCACTCCCTTCCAGCTTGGCATGGTGTGGCTTATAGGAAGCAGTGGTCTGGTCTCCACTTCTTTTAACCACAGAGAGAGTAGGCCTAATTTTCAATGTTATAACCTGTCTAAGGGCTGCCTGATGGGTCTCTCTGTCACCTGTTATTTAACTTGGCACTCACATGGCCAAATACAGCATGGCTCAGGCTAGGAAAAGCTTCAGGAAGGAGCAGGCATGGCTCATGAAAGTCATAGGAGGACTACAGACCTGCAGATATGTGGGGCAAGAAATTACTGATGGGGGAATACAAAATTATTGATTGAGTTTCTGTATATATGAGTGAATTGGGAAAAAGCAAACACACTGGCCAGAGAAGACCCATACCTAGAAAAGGCCTGAGTAAACCTTAACCCTTCATATAAGCCTAATTAGAGAAGGTCTTCCATTGTACAGAAACAGTCTGTAAAGTCTGTAGAAGGTGGTTGTTTTTCAGGTGCCGAATATTCAACAAGAGATTACAAGATATACAAAGAAACACTAAAATATGGCCTATCCAAAGGACCAAAACAAATACCCAGAAACCATCTCTGAAGAAAAAAGGGAATGAACTTACTAGAAAAAAACTTTAAAACAACTATCTTAAATATGCTCAAAGAACTAGGATAATATAGACAAAGAACTAAAGGAAATCAGGAAAACAATATATGAACACAATAAGAATATCAACAAGAAAAAATTGTTTTTGTTAAAAAGAACCAAACAGAAATCCTGAAGCTAAAAAATATAATAACTGAATTGAAAAATTCACTAGAGGAGTTTAACTGCAGACTCAAGCAGGCAGAGGAAAGCATCCGTGAGACTTGACAACAGGTCATTTGAAATGATTGAGTCTAAAGAGCAAAAAGAAATAAGAATGAAGAAAAGTAAACAAAACCTAAGAAACTTATGGGACTCAATTAAATGGATTAGTATACACATTATGGGAATTTCAGAAAGAGAAGAGACAAGGACTTTGTGTGGGGGCTCTGACCCCACATTTCCCTTCTGTACTGCCCTAGCAGAGGTTCTCCATGAGCAGCCTGCCCTGTGGCAAACTTCAGCCTGGGTATCCAGGCATTTCCTTACATTTTCTGAAATCTAGGCAGAGGTTCCCAAACCTCAAATCTTGACTTCTGTGTACCCACAGGCTCAACACCACGTGGAAGCTGCCAAGGCTTGAGGCTTGCACCCTCTGAAGCCACGGCCCCAGCTTTATGTTGGCACCTTTCAGCCATGACTGGAGTGGCTGGGATGCAGGGCACCAAGTCCCTACGCTGCACACAGCACAGGGACCCTGGGCCTGGCCCACGAAACCATTTTCTCCTAGGTTTCCAGGCCTGTCATGGGAGGGACTGCCATGAAGCCCTCTGACATGCCTTGGACACATGCTCCCCACTGCCTTGGAGAACCTTCAGCTCCTCGTTACTTATGCAAATTTCTGCAGCTGGCTTGAATTTCTCATCAGAAAATGGGTTTTTCCTTTCTATCACATTGTCAGGCTGCAAATTTTTCAAACTTGTTGCTCTGCTTCCCTTATAAAACAGAATGTCTTTAACAGAACCCATGTCACCTCTTGAATGCTTTGCTGCCTAGAAATTTCTTCCGCCAGATACCCTAAATTATCTCTCTCAAGTTCAAAGTTCCACAAATCTCTAGGGCAGGGCAAAATGCCACTAGTCTCTTTGCTAAAACATAACAAGAGTCACCTTTACTCCAGTTCCTATCAAGTTCCTTATCTCCATCTGAGACCACCTCAGCCTGGATCTTACTGTCCATATTGCTATTATGCTTTTGGTTAAAGCCATTCAACAAGTTTCTAGGAAGTTCCAAACTTTCCCACGTTTTTCTGTCTTATGCTGAGCCCTCCAAACTGTTCCAACCTCTGCCTGTTACTCAGTTCCAAAGTTGCTTGCACATTATCAGATATCTTTTCAGCAATGTCTCACTCTATTGGTACCAATTTACTCTGTTAGTCTGTTTCCATGCTGCTGATGAAGACATACTGAAACTGGGAAGAAAGGGTTGGTTTTTTTTTTTTTTTTTTTTTTTTTTTTT
>NW_022437030.1:70358-149528 GCF_009761245.1 Sapajus apella
GTCTCTACTAAAAATACAAAAAACATCAGCTGGGATTACAGGCACGCGCCACCATGCCCAGCTAATGTTTTTTGTATTTTTAGTAGAGACGGGGTTTCACCATGTTGGCCAGGCTGGTCTCGATTTCTTGACCTCGTGATCCACCCCCCTCGGCCTCCCAAAGTGCTGGGATTACAGGCTTGAGCCACCGCACCCGGACAGGGTTGGTTTTTTTTTGAGATAGAGTCTCGCTCTGTTGCCAGGCTGGAGTGCAGTGGTGCTATCTCGGCTCACTGCAACCTTCCCCTCCTGGGTTCGAGCGATTCTACTGCCTCAGCCTCCTGAGTAGCTGGGACTACAAACTCACACCACCATGCCCAGCTAATTTTTGTATTTTTAGTAGAGATGGGGTTTCACCATGTTGGCCAGGATGGTCTCAATATCTTGACCTCGTGATCCACCCACCTCGGATTACAGATGTGATCCCAAAGTGCTGGCATTATAGATGTGAACCACCATGCCAGCCAGAAAAATTTAACTGGACTTATAGTTCCACGTGGCTGGGGAGGCCTCAGAGTCATGGCGGGAGGCAAAAGGCACTTCTTACATGGCGGTAGCAAGAGAAAATGAGAAAGATGCAAAAGCTGAAACCCCTGATAAAACCATCAGATCTTGTGAGACTTATTCACTACCATGAGAACAGTGTGGGGGGAATCACTGCCATGATTCAAATTATCTCCCACCGGGTCCCTCCTACAACACATGGTAATTATGAGAGTACAATTCAGGATAAGGTTTGGGTGGGGGCACAGAGCCAAACCATATCACATATCTAAACATAGAAAAGGTACAGTAAAAATACGGTATTATAATCTTATGAGATCACCATTGTATACGTGGTCTGTCATTGAAACGTTGTTATATGGCACATGATTGTATGTAAGGTTTTGAAAGAGAAAACCTGTCACTGATAATTCTACATCCAGCGAAACTGTCCTTCAAAAACAAAGGAGAGGCCAGGCACAGTAACTCACACCTGTAATCCCAGCATTTTTGGAGACTGAGGCAGGTGGATTACTTGAGCCCAAGAGTTCAAGACCAGATTGGACAACATGGTAAGACCTCATCTCTAAAAAAAATAATAATAATTGGCTGGTGCAGTGACTCAAACGCCTGTAATCCCAGACTTCGGGAGGGCAAGGTGGGTGGATCACCTGAGGTCGGGAGTTCGAGAATAGTCTGGCCAACACGGTGAAACCCCATTTCTACAAAAATACAAAAATTAGCCGTACATAGTGGCACATGCCTGTAATCCCAGCTACTCGGGAGGCTGAGGCAGGAGAATCACTTGAACTCGGAAGAGCTGAGGTCGTGCCACTGCACTCCAGTCTGGACCACAGAATGAGATTTTTTTCTCAAAAAAAAAAAAAAAGATAATAATAACAAAAGAGACAAACAAAGGAGAAATCAGACATTTCTAGATAAACAAAAGCTCAGGGAATTTGTTATCACTAGACCCACCCTACAAGAAATGCTAAAGGGAGTCATTCAAGTTGAAATGAGATGACACCAGACAGTAATTCAAAGCCACATGAACGCAGACAAATGTGAAAACCAGTATTACTATAATTTTGATTTGTAACTACACTTACGGGTGCTGAACACATCAATGTGGTGGGAGGGTGGCATGCCTAAGAGAGGGCATGGAAGCTCTGTACCCCTCCCACCCTCCCATACTTTGCTTTTTGGCTGTTTTTGTTTTATTCTTTAAAATAAAACTGTAAGGCCAGGCGCAGTGGCTCACGCCTGTAATCGCAGGACTTTGGGAGGCCAAAGTGGGTAGATCACGAGGTCAAGAGACAGAGACCATCCTGGCTAACATAGTAAAACCCCATCTCTCCTAAAAATACAAAAAATTAGCCAGGCATGGTGGTATGCGCCTGTAGTCCCAGCTACTCAGGAGGGTGAGGCAGGAGAATTGCTTGAACCTGGGAGGCAGAGGTTGCAGTGAGCCAAGATCACGCCACTGCACTCCAGCCTGGCAACAAAGCAAGACTCTGTCTCAAAAAAAAAAAAAAAAAGTCCAATGAGGACAGGTGTGGTGGCTCAATGCCTGTATGTAATCCAGCACTTTGGGAGGCCAAGGCAGGAGGATCACTTAGAGCTCAGGAGTTTGAGACCAGCCTGGGCAACATGGCAATTCCCCATATTTATTAAAAATAATTATTTTAAAAGTCTAATAAATGTTACCTATAAAGGTTATATTATATCATTATTAATAAAGAAAACTTTGTGGGGTTGATAGAGAGCATGAGGAAGAATAGCTAATGGATGCTGGGCTTAATACCTAGGTAATGGGTCAATCTGTGTAGCAAACCACCATGGCACATGTTTACCTATAAAACAAACCTGCACATCCTGCACATGTAGCCTGGAACTTAAAATAAAAGTTGAAGGAAAAGATAAAAAAAGAAAGAAAACTTTGTGCCAAGACTACCTGGTGCTAAACCTAAATCACAGATAATACTCTAGGTAAATATTTCTGTTTCTTCTGAAGAATGAATAAGAACTAGAATGCATACTTTAGGAGACTGAGGTGGGAGTATAACTTGAGCCCAGGAGTTTGAGACAAACCTGGGCAACATAGCAAGACCCTATCTCTAAAATTAAACATAAAAAAAATCAGCTGGATATGGTGGCACATTCCTATAGCCCTAGTTATTCAGCAGGCTGAGATGGGAGGATTGCTTGGGCCCAAGAGTTCGAGGCTGCAGGGAGCTACGATCGTGCCACTGCTCCAGCCTGGGCAACAGAGCAAGACCCTACCTCTAAAAAAACAAAACCAGAAAAGAAAAAAACCCAAAAAACTGGAATTCAAAAAAATAATAGGCCGGGCATGGTGGCTCACACCTATAATCCCAGCACTTTGAGAGGCCGAGGTGGATAGATCACTTAAGATCAGGAGTTTGAGACCAGCCTGGCCAACATGGTGAAACCCTGTCTTTACTGAAAGAACACAAAAATTAGCTGGGCATGGTGGTGGGCACCTGTAATCCCAACCACTCAGGAGGCTGAGGCAGGAGAATCGCTTGAGTCCAGGAGACAGAGGTTGCAGTGAACCGAGATCGTGCTACTGCATGCCAGCCTGGGCAACACAACGAGACTCTGTCTCAAAAATAACAAAAAGAATAAATGAGAACTACAAAGCATAAGGGCTTATGGTATTGCACAATTATCTTTTTTTCTCCTATGTTTCTAGGTCCCAAAACTATTTTGTAAGCTCTCTAGCTGAAAGATTCTGTGGCTTTATGAAAATATCTAGGAAAACTAGATAAGTAAACCTTTTGGAAATACTGATTTGAGCCATTGCTTAATATTTTGTCTGTTTTAGTGCATTCAACAGCTGAAATCACTGAGTTTGCAGCTAAGAATTCTATTAGTCCCTTGGGCTGTTTCTGAAATTGTTTCCACATGTCCTCTATGGCACAAATGAAAGAGTCCTCAGATCCCTGCAAGATCAGGAAGCAAGAAATCAAGGAATATGGAACAACAAACACCCTCTGAATAAAAGGTTTTATTTGCTCATGAAGCTTACACAATTGCTCTTTCTCTGCAGTTCTTCAGGCCTCTCTTCATTCTCCAGAACCACCTGGACTCAGTTGAGTGCACTGCCAAGACTGAAACGTGCCTGCCTGTACTTTGAAATGTTATCAATGCAGTCCTGAATTGTAAACACCACTTTTGTAAAACGTCTTTACTCAGTTCTAATCTCTGTAAGTTACATAAGAATGGTCCCTTGTTTGTGTATACCTTAGCTTAGTATCATAAGTTTATCTTTAACCCACTTTGAACGTCATGGTGAGAGCTTACGGATACCTATGTCCTGGCTATTAGCTCACCTAAACTAATATTTGCTTATTTGCTTGTTAGAGACAATGATTTGCTTCAAAGAGACTCAGGGCAGGTGGGATCTCAACAAAAGTTTCCTGGCCATCCCCTAAAAGCTTGAGGCTGACTTAAATTATACAAAAAAAAAAAAAAAAAAAAGGGTCAGGACGCTGTGGCTCACGCCTATAATCTCAGAACTCTTGGGAGGCCAAGGCAGGTGGATCCCTTGAGTCCAGGAGTTCAAGATCAGCCTGGGCAACATGGCAAAAACTGTCTCTATGTAAAAAGCAAACAAAAACAAAAACAAGGCCTTCATTTAGAAAGAAAAATATGAAAGGCAAGGATTAGAGCTGACTAAAATGTAAGATAAGAGTTGGAGAGAGATTCCAAGCAAATATCCAAATACATCCTAAAACCCCCAGAAACTACTCAGTCACTATCTCTGAAACAAGGCTATAAACACTCTAAGATACACATTCTTTTTTTTTTTTTTTTTTTTTTTTTGAGACAGTTTCACTCTTGTTGCCCAGGCTGGAGTGCAATGGCGCAATCTCAGCTCCCTGCAACCTCCGCCTCCTGGGTTCAAGCAATTCTCCTGCCTCAGCCTACCAAGTAGCTGGGATTACAGGCACATGCCACCATGCCTGGCTAATTTTGTATTTTTAGTAGAGATGGGGTTTCTCCATGTTGATCAGGCTGCCTTGAACTCCTGACCTCAGGTGATCCGCCAGCCTTGGCCTCCTAAAATGCTGTGATTACAGGCATGAGCCACCACACCCGGCCCACTCTTTCCCTTTTTAAATTCTCTTGCATCACACAGGAAATCCTTGTTCATTTTATAATGGGTAAAATGCACATAAAATATTCTATTTTAACTATTTGGGGATGTATAGTTCAGTGGCGTTATATACATCCAAAGTATTGTGCAGTCATCACCACTGTTCCTCTCCAGAACATTTTCATGTTGCAAACTGAAACTATGTACCCATTAAACAGTAACTCCCATTTCCCCTCCCCCAGCCCTTGGTAAACTCTATTTTAATTTATTAGTTATTTATTTTGTTTTTAATAGAGACAGGTTATTACTATTTTGCCCAGGCTGATTTCAAACTCCTGGGCTCAAGCAATCTGTCCGCTGTGGCCTCCCTAAGTGCTGGGATTACAGGTGTGAGCCACCATGCCTGGCTGGTAACTTATATTTAAATTTCTGTCTCTGTGAATTTGCTTATTCTGGGTACTTCATATGAGTGGAATCATACATTATTTATCCTTCTATATCTGGTGTATTTCACTTTACATAATGTCTTTAAGTTTCATCTGTGTTGTATGTAGCATGTGTTACAATTTCCTTTCTTTTTAAGGACGATTAATTTTTTTTTTCTTTTTGAGATGGAGCCTCACGCTGTTGCCCAGGCTGGAATGCAGTGGCATGATCCTGGCTCACTGCAACCTCCGCCATCTGAGTTCAAGCAATCTCCTGCCTTAGCCTCCCAAGTAGCTGGAATTACAGGCACGCACCACCGTGCCCGGCTAATTTTTGTATTTTTAGTAGAGAAGAGGTTTCATCATGTTGGCCAGGGTGGTCTTAAACTCCTGACCTGGGCCACTCACCTCAGCCTCCCAAAGTGCTGGGATTATAGGCGTGAGCCACTTCACCCAGCCTGATTAATATTTCTTGTGTATACCACATTTTGTTTACCCACTCATCTGACAATGGACATTTGGGTTGTTTCCCCCTTTTAGCAGTTGCGATAATGCCGTGATGAGCATTAGTATATAATTATCTGTTCAAGTCTCAGCTTTCAATTCTTTCGTGATATACCCAGAAATGAAATTGCTAGATCATGTGACCATTCTAGATTTCTTCATTAAAATTTACTTTTATTATTTAAAAAATTTCTTAAAACTCTGAAATTACCTTAAACAAAAAGAAAAATTTGTCACCAATAATCCCACCACTCAAAGATAATCACTATTAACAATGGTCAGGCATGGTGGCATGCAGCTGTAGACCCAACTACTTGGGAGGCTGAAGGGGATTAATTGCTTGAGTTCAGAGTTTGAGGGTGTAGTAAGATGATCATGCCACTGCACTCCTGCCTGGATGACAGAGGGAGACCCCATCTCAAAAACAAAAACAAAAACCCACAGAAAACAATAGAGTGTTAATCCTTTCAGATTTCCTAATCTATCCAAATATCCATAAGAAAAATAAAAATTTAAAATCTCATCTCTAATTTTCTCAGCAACCCTTTGAGGCAGGTACCATAGTCACTCTCACTGATCGGCAGGGAAACAGAGGCTCAATGAATAGAGGCGGTGGCTGTGACTCAGGGAGTCAGTTGAGTTGGAAGGGGAGGCTGTACATCTTAAAGCTTCTCAGAAGAGCAAGTAACTGGAAGTCAGGTAGAAGTGTAGGCGGTGCTGCAGAAGAGGCAAAGGTGGGGACAGCCCTGGCTCCAAGTCATACCAAAGATTGTTAACAAATTTGGAATCAGAATTCAGACCTCCCAAAGAGACACACTCTGCACCTGGTCCTGCACCTGGATTTCTCAAACTTTAGTGCATTTCAGAATCCTAATTACAGGAAAATTCCTGGGCCAACCCAACCCTGGAATTTCAGAATTTCAGAATTTCAGCAAGTCTGGGGCAAGACTCTGGAATCCGCATTTTAAGCGAATGCTCAGGTGATCCTTGGACACTTTAGAATCACTGTCCTGGACCATGAGCCAAGGCATTTGTTTAATTACAGCCCTCATTTTTTTTTTTTTTTTTTTTTTTTTGAGGCAAGTTATTGCTCTGTTACCCAGGTTAAAGTGCAGTGGCACAATCATGCTCACTGCAGCCTAGAACTTCTGGATTCAAGTGATTCCCCTGCCTCAGCCTCCTGTATAGGTAGGACTATAGGTACACACCACCACGCCCAGCTAATTTTTTAATTTGTAGAGATGGGTCTCCTGTTTCCCAGGCTGATCTTCAACTCCTGCCCTCAGGGATCCTCCTGCCTGGGCATCCCAAAGCACTGGGATTACAGGTATGAGCCAGCACAACTGGCTGACAGCACTAACTTCCATCAGGCTCTCTTGGGGGCAAGGGACTAAGAGTTACCTTTGAAAGAGTTCACCAAGCCTCCACGCCAGGCACAGTCTGGCATTCTGGGAGGTTAGCAGTCCCTCCTTGCAGTCCCACAGTGCCCATCTGCTCTTCTCAGAAGATTCTCTCACTTTCTGTTCTGCTCTGTGGTTATTTATGAACAGCCCTCACTGCCTCCAAGGACAGGGTAGCTTGCATTCTTGGGGGCTTCCCTTAGCATACTTACCTACACCACTCAGCTCCTGCTGGACTGCAGATATCTTGAAAGCATGGACCTTACAGAATCTACAGCCTCATCCACTCAACATTTTATCGAAGACCTGTATGCCAGGTAATATGCTGGGCGTTGGGGACACAGAAGAACCTATCCATTTCTCATCCCCCACACTCTCGTCCAGGCCAATGTTGGACCCTGTTGGAGCCACAATTCATCCTCCTGCAGCCTCCCTTGTACCCCTCCATTCCATCCTCCATACAACAGAATTTAAAACAGGAACCTGATCATGTCAGTCCCCTGCTTTAAGCTTTCCAGAGACTTCCATTTATTCTTAGGATGAAGACCAAAATTCTTACATTCAGGACCTGGCCTGCCTGTCCTGACACTGCTCACCCTGCTGACTCCTGTTTTGCTTAACTATTTGCCCTGCAGTCACTCTGGCCTTCTTGGAGTCCCTCAGGGTCTTCAGTGGTCCCAGACCAGGAAGCTGTCCATCTCACCACTGACACTGAGATGGAATGTGAGGTGCAAGATGGGTGCTAGGGATCAACTTTTGCAAGAGGTAGGAAAAAGTAGGATTGGACAGAGAATGAGAAATAGGCCTGACAAAGCCTCAGGTAACCTGTTGGGGAAGCCCTGGAGCTATGGAAATGGCTGGATTCTTATATGCTGAGTGCCTGCCTCTTCACTTAGGGTACAAGAGCAATCCCAGGCTAGGCGCATCTCCACACTGGCCAGGAGTGATGTCTCTTATCAGCCTTCCAGGGCTGGGGTGGGAGCAGCTCATGGGCCATCTCATTTAGGATATCTTTGCTCAGACATCTGAACTCTCAGAAAACTCCATCCTTTTTCTCTCCAACGGTTATCACAGTTTGTAATCACATGTGATGATGTCTGCCTTCCCTAAGAAACTGTATGTTCTATGCAGGCAGGAACAAGCAGCTCGATTCCTCGTAGTCCCAGAGCTCAGCCTCATGCCTGGCACAGGGTAAATGCCCAAGAAGAATTTGTTAAATTATAGAATAAAGACAGGTATTGTGTCTTTATTCTATAATGACTCTCCAGCTGTGTGGGTTGACAGGACCTTGCTGTGTATTTGAAGCTCTCATTCAGCCTATAGGGAGGGCTTTAATAATTTCAATCAGGTTTTAGCTTTAATATTTAGGAGCCAGCTCCTATCCATCCACACTGGTCTAGAGGGCAAAATAAAAGCAAATCATTAGGCCGGGTAAGGTGGCTCACCCCTGTAATCCCAACACTTTGGGAGGCTGAGGTGGGTGGATCACTTGAGGCTAGGAGTTTTGAGAACAGCCTGGCCAATACTGGGAAACCCCATTTCTACTAAAAACACCTCCCCCAAAAGAATTAGCCAGGTGTGGTGGTATGCGCCTGTAATGCCAGCTACTCAGGAGGCTGAGGCAGAAGAATTGCTTGAACCTAGGAGGCAAAGGTTGCAGTGAGCTGAGATCGTGCCATTGCATTCCAGCCTGGGTGGCAGTAACAAGTCTCTGTCTCAAAAAAAAAAAAAAAAAAAAGAAAAAAAAAATCAGACGAGAACAACAAAACAAAATGAACACACACAAACACACAAAAAGCTCTTGGACTGGGTTAGATATGTAAAAAAAATAAAAAATAAAAGCAAAGTTCATGCTATTGCCACTATTGTCATTACAACCACCACCCAAAAGCTTTTCAAAGGCTCTGTGCATTGCAACAGCAAGCTCAAATTTCCAAACCCAGAGAGCTCTACAAGACTGGTCCCTGCATGCATGGGCTGCAGCACTGGGTCAGAAATCACAATTCCTGCTCTCCATTTAGCTGTACCATCTGAATAACTCACCCAACCTTTCTGAGCCTCATCTATATAGTAGGTATAACACTGCCTGTGCTTTTGGGTAAGAAAGCGCTTTGCAAATTGTACAGTGGTTCACAAGAAACCAAGGATGCTTTTTTTCCTCATATAATCTCAGAGAGATGGGTTGGCAAAGGGCATATCAGGCACTCGACGTGTTTTTCAGTGCTGACGTGGGAGCACACATAAGAAGGTTGTGTGCTTGTTGTTGCTTTTCCCAGTGGTGGAAATAGATTTATGACCACCTTTCTAAGCCCCTCCTCCCCTGTCCCTACCGATCAGGGACAGAGACAACAGAAGAACATAGTGTGCTGACCCGTGGGTGGACAGCAAAGGACTGCATGGACATCACAAGCAGGTCAAGGTCAAGCGTGTTTTGGAGGTGGAGGGTTATGTTTCTGTCTCCTCAACTGGGCAGGTGATAATGACGACACTGAAGAAGGAACTAAGCTCACTGGGGGAGATTTTTACCTGGAGACTGAATACCTGGCCATCAAGACCTAGTGTAGACACAGGTGTGGGGGTGGAAGCAGTACATAAGAAGCCCAAATAACTTTGCAGGGCCCTTGGTGGGCCAAGCCAGGTTGCTAACATGGGAATACTCAATGCTATCTTTGGTTTCTGTTGTTCTCCCCACCTCCTTTCCGCCTTTATTGGCAACCAATGTATTTAATCACAGTATGAGGTAGATGTTACCCTGATTTTACGCACGGGGAAACTAGGCTTTATTAAGTCAAGGTAGTACGAAGTCAGATAAACAGTGCATGGCTGTATCCAACTGTGGATATTCTGACTCAGGTCTACCTTCCTCCCTACACTGGGGCTCCCAACTTTAACAAACCTAATGGGTGTGTGTGTGTTGGGATGTGGGAGCTCTGGGCTGTTTTTCTGCTTGAAAACAGCCAGACTCACAGAATTTCCAAGGGAAAGGACCTTAGAGGCTACTTAACCCAATTTATTTTGCACATGGAGAATCTGGGACTGACAGGGGATTTTGTAGATTCTGTATTTGTATTTTTTGATTTTGTAGATTTTGGTGTCTCCATTAGACCTGGAGTCTTCCAGAACTCCGCTTTGCGCCACCCTAGGCCACCTCCAGTCTTGCCCTGCTCTTGCTCTGGGCGAGCCAGGAAGCCTTTCGCTTGTAGACACCGTTACCAAACATAATAGCCCCCTTGTGCTGGGCATTTATTCCTCAACAAATATTTACTGAGTGGCTCCTCTGTGGTGGAAACTGTTGAGGTGCTGCGAATGCCATGAACAAGAAAAACACTGCCCCTGCCCCTCTGGAGCTTGCACGGTTAGTTGGGGGAGGTAAACCATAAGCCAGTAAAACGTAACCAAAGATAATTTCAGATGCTAGGCAGGAATTAAAACAGAAGTGATGGAGGTCGGGGGGTTAGATGGAGCGGTCGGGAAAAGCTGACCGCCTGGCAGATGGTTCTTGAAGTCTCACAACAACCCTCAGAGGCAGTGGGCAGATCCCCGTTTTGCTGAGAAGGAAGCTGGCGTTCGGGAGTCGGGGCGGCATGACCAAGTCCCAGACTCCTCACCCACCTTTCAGCCAGCCCGGGTGGGCGGCGCAGGCACCGTGTGGCCCTGAATGATGAAACTCGGGGGAAGACTGCACCATCTAGCATGCGGCTTCCTTGCAGGTGCTGGCACTGAGAACGGAGGGGGCGGCGGACACGCCTCTGGGAGAGAGGCTGCAAACAGCTCTTGCTTCGCAGACCTGACCGAGAGCACGGCCACCGCCCGGCCCCTCCGGTCTCTCCAGTCCCTCAGCTGGGACAAAGAGCCCGCCCAGCCCTGACCACGTTCCGCCAAGCTCTCCCGCCTCCTGTCCGGCCCCCGTCCGGCCCCCGTCCGGCCCGGCGCGGGGCGTTGTGGGACTTGTAGTTCGCGTCGCTCTCCGCAACCTCTCCGTAGCGGCCAGGAAAACTTCAGGACCCAGGAGGCAGCGCGCAGGTCCGGGGCGGCCCCGACGGCGGTGGGTGTGCGAGCGCAGGGGCCGGGCTGCACGGGCACTGGGCGCTGGGATGCGGCTGCTGGCACAGAGGCCGGGGATCTGCTCCAGGCGCACGAGCTAGGGCGCGGCGAGGGCCGGTCAGGGGCGATAGGCACGTTGGATACCTGCCCTGGGCGCAGCCTTTGCGAAACCCGGTTGGGTGCGCGTTGGTGCTTTCAGCGGCGCAGTGGAGGGTCCCGGTCGCCGGGGGATGGGCAGCAGCGCCGGAGCCAGGCTGGCACCGCTTGCTGAAAGAGCCCTTGGCTGGGCTTGTGTGGGAGACAACTGCCCGCCTAGGGCAGTTCGCGACGTGTTTGTTCTCTTTCTCCTTTTGTCCCAAGGTTTCCCTCCGCAAGCGCGCGATGCAGCGGGCGGCGGCGCTGGTCCGGCGGGGCTGTGGTCCCCGGACCCCTGGCTCCTGGGGCCGCAGCCAGAGCAGCGTGGCCGCCGAGGCCTCGGCGGTGCTCAAGGTGCGGCCCGAGCGCAGCCGGCGCGAGCGCATCCTCACGCTGGAGTCCATGAACCCGCAGGTGAAGGCGGTGGAGTACGCGGTGCGGGGACCCATAGTGCTCAAGGCCGGTGAGATCGAACTCGAGCTGCAGCGGGTGAGCGCGCGCCGGGCGCCGTGCGCCGCGGCCCGGGGCCCGGGAGGCTGGGGCAGCTGAGCAAGGGGAGAACCGCAGCAGCCCCAGCTGGGGTTCTCCCCACGATGTCCACCTCCATGGCCAGCTCCTCATTAAGCCAAGCTTGGCTAAAACGAGAGAATGACTCCTCCCGCCCCTTCATCCACTAGTGCCCAGCACCCGGCACTCAGTGAGGCCTTTCAATACGGTTCACTTGTTGAATTGTATTCGTCAATTGTTCAGCGGCCCATGCTGCCAGGCACCGCGCGTTGTGTGTTTGCCCTACCCTCGTGGAACCAAGATCCACGGAGGGAGGAACATAAGTGAATGAAGAAAGAAGCAAGAGAGTCTCAGTGATAAGTTGTTGGAAGAAAGCAATAACGAAAGAGGGTTGGAATGGGGATGGTGGGAGGGAAACCATTTTAGGTAGAGGGGAGACAGGGGGCTCTGTGGAAACTTGGGTCTGTTCCCCAGCCTCTTTCTCCGTGTCTTTGGCCTTTAGGGTCTTTGCTAGTCCTGATTCCCAGAGGAGTCGTCAGAATTCCTTCCTTTAGGCCCCTCTGAAGCCTTGGCTGACTGGCCACTTCTCTAGTTTGGGGACAGTCACCGAGGTGGGGAACCAGAGGGTTGGGCCTGTTGGGCTTTGGTAAGGAGGCCTTGGGACTTTCTTCGTCTTGGCGGGCCTGCCTGGCTGGAATCTTGGCTTGAATTTATAGCTTCATGTATGGTGACCCCCACAGCCAGGAGGGATTTCTGCCTCCCTGCAACCAGGATGCCTGGGGGTAGGTGATAGAGGCGTCCCTGTAAGATAAAGTTCTAGCCTGGGTGGAATTCAGGAGGCAGAGCAAAGAGGGGTTATCTTAAAAAGTAAACACTCCTAAGATTTGTAAGAAGCTAATAATCACCCAACTGCTTGCTAGAGAGAATCTGACTGAAAATAGAGGTGGGAGGGAGGATTCCTTGATTTTGCCCTTAGACGGGTCACTTAGTGTCCCATGAATGCATGGCAGTAAGTTTCAGGGGTATCATGACACTTGGCCCCATTCCCGTGGGGATGTGGGGGGTTTAATGAGCTCCTGGTCTCCTGAGACCTTGTTGGGACACCCAGTTCTGCCGACTCAACTGAGCTGGAAAAGTCAAAGTCCAGTGTCTCCTGCCGACTCCTTGCAGGGCTAAGTTTAAAGCTGGCTGGGAGGAGGCTGGCTTTGTTTCTGTGCCTCCCTGGCCCAGAGGTGGGCCAGGCAGAGAACATAGGCTGTTGCCGTCTGGCAGGCCGGAGCTGGCCCTCCTTGAGGCAACAGCGTCCCTGCTAAAACACAGCTGGGATTAACGTGCTCCTGGTGTATCACATTACAGCTGATTTCGCTGGTTCCAGAGCTGGCAGGGATTCCAGGAATTACCTCTGCCTTTTGCTAAATAGCAACTCCTTTGTCCACCCAGTGAGGCTTGAGGATAATGAGGACAGAGGGGCACTGTCTTTGCTTTTGCATTGTTCTCTGAGCCTGAGTTCCCCTCCCCCGATTCTTTAAGAATGTGGTGGGATTTTTTAGCAGGCAGAATATGTGAGAGCCTTCCAAGTGGGAGCAGTGCTGTGAGCAACAGCAGGAAGTTGGGGAGTTGTGGGCATTTGGGGAAGGGGGCTGGTGTTGTTAGTGGAACACTAACAGAGGGATGTGGGAGGTGAATGAGACAGAGAAGGTGGACTGGAGTCTTGTGTGCTGGGATTAGGACTTCATGGTACGTTTTGGTGAGAGGTGGGAACCAGGAAGGGTTTCCAGCAGTGGTGTGGGTTAATGATTGCAGGTGGGCAAATTTCTTGGTCACTGGGCCAGTGGCATCTCTGATTTCTGAGACAGAAGCTCCACATCCCCATATACTACTCCTGAGTTAGTTGAGCAGTTTTTTTGGCCACCTACGTTTTGTGGTGCTTTCATTCAAGTGTGTTCTTTTTCATTCTCTTCTCACTGTGAGTCTCAGTTCCCTGGCTGTGGCTGCTGGCCAGACCAGCTTAGATAGCCTCACTGAAACCCTTCCCTCTTGGGAGACAGCCCCGCTTCTGTTTGCTAGCTTAAACAGTGCCCCTTCTGTGAGAACCACATTTCCCCAGTCTTTTCTTTTTATTTATTTATGGCTTGCCTTAACTTTGCACAGCTTTGGTTTTTCTACTCCTGTATTGAATTGTTGTGATCAAAACTGGTTGGTTGGAGGCTGGCCGCGGTGGCTCACACCTGTAATCCCAACGCTTTGGGAGCCTTAGGTGGATGGATCACTTGAGGTCAGGAATTTGAGACCAGCCTGGCCAACATGATGAGACCCCATCTCTACTAAAAACACAAAAATTAGTTGGGCATGGTGGCACACGCCTATAATCCCAGCTACTCTGCAGGCTGAGTTAGGAGAATTGCTTGAACCTGGGAGGTGGAGGTGGCAGTGAGCCGAGATCGTGCCACTGCACTCCAGTCTGGGCAATAGAGTGAGACTCCAACTCAAAAAAACACAAAAAAACAAAAACCTGGTTGGTTAGAGATGGGATGGGTTATGATTTATAGGGAGTAGGGTGACTTAGGATGAATCCTATATCCATTCTGGGCCTCAGTTTCCCTAAACAGATGTGGCCTGGCTAGGCCAGGGTTCCCTCCTGTCCTCAGTTTTATACCTCCTTGTCCATTCAAAACTGTCCTTGGGGACTCAAGGTGACTCGTAGTGGTACCAAGGCCTTCATGCTGTATATGGAATTCTTTTATCAGGTGCTCTGCAAATAGTACGGGCTGTTTGGCTGGACATATGGCTTTGGTGTTTGACTTTGGGTGGCTGGCAGAGCTGAGTCCCTGTCCTTTATGATTCTCTAGGAACAGAGCCTGAAGGAGGTGGGGAGGTGAGCTAAGGGCTGTGAAAGGGGCCGTTCTCTTGCAGCCCCAACTCTGTGCTCTTAGAGGGGCCCTGCTTCTCTCTGACAGCAGCTCCAAGGGGAGAACCTATCTTAGCTTTTCAGATCCTGGTGTTCACTGTGAGCAGCACTTAAAAATAAGCTGCAATTAAAAGGAGTTTTGAAAAGATCTGACAGTTCTTTCTCAACCTACTTTTTCCCTTGCTTCGTTGGGGGATGGGTGTTGGGGATTGGTACAAGTGGAGACAGGAATGGCTTTGCTTCTAGTTGTAAGGCAATAGTCAGGGCAAACATTCAGAACTGACGGGAAGACTGATGATTACTGGTCACGTCTACGTGTGTTGTATCCAAACAAAAGTAAAAGCAGAGGGTGCAAAGGCACGTGGCTATAGTTAGCTGAGAACTAAGATTGGAAACCCTGGATGTGCCAAGCACAGGTGGTGAATCTCATTCGTTTTCTATGGTGTTTAGATGCTACTTTATTTATTTTTGCTTGTTTGTTTTTGAGACAGAGTTTTGCTCTTGTTGCCCAGGCTGGAGTGCAATGATGTGATCTCGGCTCACTGCAACCTCAGCCTCCCGGGTTCAAGCAATTCTCCTGCCTCAGCCTCCTGAGTAGCTGGGATTACAGGCATGCACCACCACGCCTGGCTAATTTTGTATTTTTAGTAGAGACTGGGTTTCTCCATGTTGATCAGGCTGGTCTCGAACTCCTGACCTCAGGTGATCCACCTGCCTTGGCCTCCCAAAGTGCTGGGATTACAGGCATGAGCCACCCTGCCCAGCCTTTATTTTTTTGAGACAGGCTCTTGTTCTGTTGCTTAGGTTGGAATGCAGTGGCACAGTCATGGCCCACTGCAGCCTTGAACTCCTAGGCTCAAGCCATTGTCCAACCTCAGTCTCTTGAGCAGCTTGGACTACAGATGTGCGCCACCATGCCTGGCTAATTTTTAAATTTTTTGTAGAGACCAGGTCTTAGTATGTTGCTTAGGGTGGTCTCAAACTCCTGGCTTCAAGCAGTCCTCCCACCTTGGCCTCCCAAAGTACTGGGTGGGTGGGTGTGAGCCACCACACTCAGCTACTTTTTCTTGTGTAATTATTGTTAAATAATAATACTAATTATTGTTGATTATAGCTGTTCAGCCAAACAGCCCATACTGTTTGCAGAGCACCTGGCAAAAGGATTCCATAGCTCTGTCGCCCCGACAGGCGTGCAGTGGCACAATCTCAGCTTACTGCAGCCTCGACTTCCTGGGTTCAAGCAATCCTTACACCTTAGTCTCCTGAGCAAATTACACCATGCCTGGCTAATTTTTGCATTTTTTTGTAGAGACAAGGTTTTGCCATGTTGCCCAGGCTATTAATTTTTTTTTTTTTTTTAAGAGACAGGGTCTCGCCCTTTCTCCTAGGCTGGAGTGCAGTGGCGCAGTCATAGCTCACTGTAACCTCAAATTACTGGGCTTAAGCAATCCTCCTGCCTCAGCCTCTTCAGAAGCTAGGACTCAGGCGTGTGCTACCATGTTGGCTACTTTTCTGTTTTTGTAGAGATGGGATCTTGCTTATGTTGTCCCAGCTTGTCTCAAACTGCTAGCCTTGGGCGATCCTCCCACCTCAGCCTCCCAAAGTGCCAGGATTACTTGTGTGTGAACCACTGTGCCTGGTCTAGATTCTACTTTAAAATTTGTAGTGCAGGCTTCCAACAGGATGAACCCTTCACCTACCCAGCCTTTCCAAGTCAGTCACCACACATGTCCTGGGCTCTGCCTTTGTGTGCTATGGGCCTCAGGCAAATCATTTACCCTTCTGCAAAATGAGGCCAGTTTATTTCTCTGAAAGACTAGTTTGAAATGTTAGTGATAAAATAATACACACACAGAAAAATAAAATAAAATATAAAGAGATGTTAGTGATAATGCTTTGAACAGCTGTGAAGCTAATTAGAACTGCCAGGTCTTGGTTCTCAAGCTAATGAGAATGGCCTGGGGATGAGGTGCTGAGGGTCCTTGTCTTTCCTACCTCCTGAGGCTCTGGGTGTGGGAGGTGCTCCGTGGGGTTTGCTTTTTCCTCCCGGGCCTCTGCCTTGCTGTTCAGAGCAACTCCCACTATCCTGTTTGGAATTTGGAGTTTATCCTTTCATCTCTGCTTCTGCCTTTCGAATCTAGGCTTCTATAGTTGACCACCCCGCAGATGCCCAGAGTTTAGGGGCCTGCACCTGGCCTGCCCTGCCTCAGTGATCAGATAGCTCCGCCCTGGGGTCTCTTGCCTGCAGTCTCAGCCACAGATAGTGTGGCTGCAGCTCCAGTTTTTTCTGGCTTCACTTGTCTTTCTGTTTTGGGACCAGATCTTGTGCAGAGTCTCCGCTGTTAAATGGACCTGTTTCTGGGACCAGGGGGTCTAGTTGGCATTTGTCTCTGGGGCCTCTTGCTAGAGCTGTCTGTAGGACTTTCTGCCCATCCCAGCCCCAGTCAGTGCACTTTTTGGGGTCAGGAACCCAGGGGCACTTTCACATCATGCTCCCAGGCCTGGGGCCAGCGGGTCCTCTCTCCCACAGCCTGCCCTTCTCCTTCCGCCCACCCTCTTCTTATTCTTCACCAGCCTAGACTCTGGAGGGTGGCCGTCTCATCTGTGCTGCTCATGGCTGTCACTGGGGCATGGGTGACCAGTATTTGTTGAATGGGAGGAAAGTTCTCTGCCAGCCTTTCCGCCCACAGGCCATATGAAGTGACCAGAGCCATTCCTTGCATAAGGAAATGGCCTTGTGCCTGTTTTTTCTCTCCATTTTTATTGAGGGGGAGACAAATATAATTGACAAAGAAAAATTGTATATATTCAAGGGACACATTGTGATGGTTTGATATTTATGTACATTGTATATGTAATATGACATGGAAATGATTACCACGCTCAATTATTAATATTCCATCCTTTACCACACATAGTCACCATCTGTGTGTGTGTGTTGAGGACACTTACCCTGTTCTCAGCAAATTTCAAGTAAAAAATATAGTTTTTTTTGAGACAGAGTTTTGCTTTTGTTGCCCAGGCTGGAGTGCAATGGCATGATCTCCACCTCCATGGCTCAAGGGATTCTCCTGCCTCAGCCTCCTGAGTAGCTGGGATTACAGGCATGTGCCGCCACACCCAGTTAATTTTGTATTTTTAGTAGAGACGGAGTTTCTCCACGTCGGTCAGGCTGGTCTTGAACTCCCAAACTCAGGTGATTCGCCCGCCTTGGCCTCCCAAAGTGCTGGGATACAGGTGTGAGACACTGCACCTGGCCAAAAATACAGTTTTCTTAACTATAGTCACCATGCTGTACGTTAGATCCCCGGGTCTTACTCATCTTTATAAAAAGTATTTTTAAATTTTTGTGGTTATATGGTAGGTGTTTTTTTGGTTTGGTTTTGTTTTTTGAGATGGAGTCTTGCTCTGTCACTAGGCTAGAGTGCAGTGGTGTGATCTCGGCTCACTGCAGTCTCCGCCTCTCGGATTCCAGCCATTCCCCCACCTCAGCCTCCTGAGTAGCTGGAACTATAGGTGTGCACCACCACACCCTGCTAATTTCTTGTATTTTAGTAGAGTCGGGGTTTCACCATGCTGGCCAGGATGGTCTCAATCTCCTGACCTCATGATCTGCCTGCCTCAGCCTCTCAAAGTGCTGGGATTACAGGTGTGAGCCACCGCACCTGGCTGTTAGGTATATTAATTATGGGGTACACCAGACATTTTGGTACAGGCATGTAGTGTGTAATAATTTCATCAAAGTACAGTTCAAGATGAGATTTGGGAAGAAAAAAACAATAAGTAAAAAAAATAATCCCATCAAGGTAAATGAGGTATCTGTCCCCTCCAGCATTTATCCTTTATCTTACAAACAATCCAGTCATGCTCTTTTAGTTATTTTTAAATGTGCAATTAAATTATTATTGACTATAGTTACCCTGCTGTGCTGTCAAATACTAGATCATTCTCTCTACTTTTTGGTACCCATTAACCATTCCCACTTTCCCCCACTGCCCTTAACAGACTCTGGGAATCATCCTTTTACTGTCCATCTTCATGAGTTTAGTTTTTAAAAATTTTTAGCTCCCATAAATAAGTGAGAACATGCAAAATATGTCATCTTATGACCGAAAGTTTGTACCCTTTGATCAACATTGCTGCATTTCCACTCCCACCACCCCTGCTTTTATTAGTTCAACTTTTTTTTTTTTTTTAAGCAGAGTTTCGCTCTTGTTGCCCAGGCTGGAGTGCAATGCTGCAATCCTGGCTCACCGCAACCTCTGCCTCCCAGGTTCTAGTGATTCTCCTGCCTCAGCCTCCCAAGTAGCTAGGATTACAGGCATGCGTCACCATGCCCAGCTAATTTTGTAATTTTGGTAGAGACAGGGTTTCTCCATGTTGGTCAGGCTGGTCTCAAGTTAAACTTTTTTAGATTCTACATATAAGTGAGATTATACAGTGTTTGTCTTTCTGTGTCTGGCTTATTTCACTTCACATAGTGTCCTCCAAGTTCATCCATATTGTTGCAAATGGCAGGATTTTCTTTTTCTTTTTTTAAATGGCTGAATAATAGTCCATTGTATATAATAGTCCATTGTACCATATCTTTATCCGTTCACCTGTTGACGGACACTTAGGTTGGTTCTATATCTTGGCTCTTAGAAATAGTGCTGCAGTGAACAAGGGAGTGCAGACAACTCTTCAAGATAGTTATTTCATTTCCTTCAGATCTGTACCCAGCAGTGGGATTGCTGGATCCTAGGGTAATTCTATATTTAATTTTTTGAGGAACATCCAAACTGTTTTCCATAATGGAAATGTAAATTGGTGGGAATGTAAATTGGTATGGATTTGCTAAATCCAAGGATGCTTGAGTCCCTGATGTAAATGGTGTAGTATTTGCCTATGACCTATGCATATCCTCCTGTATACTTTAAATCATCTCTACAGCCTCTATAGATTACTTATAATATGTAGTACATACTGTGTACATAATCGTTCTACTCTTTTTTAGGGAACAATGACAAGAAAAGTCGGTGTTGAGTACAGGTGCAGGGTTTTTTCCTGAGTATTTTTGACCCGCGGTTGGTTGAGTCCGTGGATGCTGGATCCACGGATATGGAGGCTGACGGCATCCCCTTCCTAGGGCCGCCTTTTTGTTTGTTTCCTTTGCTGTGCCTTGTACTTGTTAGAATCATCCATCCACCTGTGACCCCCATGCTGGTGCCGGGCCTGTGGGCTGGGGAGGACATTTTTTTCTTCTCTCTGCTATCACTCTCTGAAATATGCCATCGCCAGAGCTCAGGGTGGTTGGGGGGTGTGGCCTCCCCTGATCCCTGCTTGAGCCAAAGTGGCGGGAGGGGACCCTTCCCTGGGAAGGACCTTCCCTCCGTGCTGCACAAGGGAGGCAGGACGTATGCAGGTGAATTCGAAGGCGGCTCTAGAATGCCGTCAGAGGAATCAGGATGCTATGGCTCGTTAGTCCCTCTGAGCTGGCAGGGCCCTGAGGGCAGGGTGGGGATGAGGTTCCCATGGGTGCTGTGCCTGTGGGCCCTGGGCCAGTCACTGTAAGAGTCACTATGAGGAGTCTACCCCAGGCTCTTGGTATTTCCTGCCCCATGTAGATCTTGAGTGCCCAGATGCAAGAGTATGCTCAGAACAGTCTCCTCTGCATGGTGGTCCTTGTCTGGGTGGGATGGTTTCTTTGTCCATTCAGGGCAGCCAGTGTCCTGATCCCCAGCTCATCCGTCATGGCAAAGTGTCTGGGGTCTGCAGGCACCAAGACCCAAGAATGGAGATGCTGCATTCCCAGGTTCCCCAGTGGCAAGCCCTCCATTGGTTGAGCAGTGCAGGGGAGGGCATGGGAAAGGAGCATTCAGGGCTCTGTTCCAGGTGTTATTCTCTCACTGTGTTGGGCTGGCCCAGGGCCCACAGCTGTGTGTTGGTTCCTGGGCCTCACAACTGTGACACATTTACTCCCTATGAAGAATGAGTTGTAGCCACACCCCAGAAATCTCCTAGATTCAGCAAGCTAGGCCTGGGGGCTACAGCAATTTTGTCAGGCTGAGCAAGGGCCTTATTGCCGGGAACCCAGGCCAGTGCCAAGGGGTGGATCGGGCCTGCCTCTTTGCACAGAGAGTCTTGGGTAACTGCCCACACCCTCAGCCTTCTGGGCTCCTGCCTGTGGGATGAGCATGGGGTAGCCTAGAAGCTTCCGTTTCTAGGTAAAGGGGGAAGCAGTGTGGATTCTTTAGTGTGTTCTGATAGCCATTGTCACTATGCACTTCTTTGAGTCTTTACATCTCCTTCTGCATTTTAAAGCATTTTCATAGTAAGTAGTTTGGCCTAATAAAACATTTTTATAGCAAAAAAAAAAATCAGCCAAATGCGGTGGTGGGTGCCTGTAGCCGGAGCCTCTCCAGAGTGCTTGCTCCCCGCTCCAGCCTACCCCTGTGCAGTGGGCAGTGCTGCCCTGGCCTTGACTCTTCAGACATAGTGGCTGCATCTGGATGCCACTGGGAATCTTTATCCATGTTGGTGAGACACTGAAGAACTCAGTAGACGGGGCACAAGGGGCTCAGAGGGCCCCTTCTCCCAGAAACATAGCTTGTGGGACTTATGCCCTGCTTATGAAGGTCCAGAGTCACTTCTGTGGCATCTTCCTCTGTCCCCAGTGCCTCCTCAGTTAGGGCTTAGGGGTGGCACACTAGAGCCAGAAAAGCTGCTTTTGATTCTCAAGTCCACTGGTTTGTTGTTGTTTTTAAGAGCCAGGGTCAGGCCAGGTGTGGTGGCACACACCTATAATCCCAGCACTTGGGGAGGCTGAGGCTGGCAGATCACTTGAGCTTAGGATTTTGAGACCAGCCTTGGAAACATGGTGAAACCCCATGTTTCTATTAAAATACAAAATACCAAAAAAAAAAATACAAAGTCTCCATTAAAAATTAAATTGGCAAGGCATGGTGATGCCTGCCTATAGTCCACATGGGAGGCCGAGGCATGAGATCACTTGAACCCGGGAGGTGGAGGTTGCAGTGACGGAGATCACACCACTGCACTCCAGCCTGGGCAACAAAGGGAAACCCTCTCTCAAAAAAAAAAAAAAAAGACAGGGTCTCACTCTGATGCCCAGGATGGAATGTAGTGACACAATCACAGCTCACTGAAACTGTGAACTCTTGGGCTCAAGTGATACTTTCACTTCAGCCTCCCCATAGCTGGGGCTATAGGCATGTGCCACCATGCCTGGCTACTGTTAATTTTTTGTAGAAATGAGGTCTTGATGTGTTGCCCAGGCTGTTGTTGGACTCCTGGCCTCAAGGGATCTTCCTGCCTTGGTCTCCCAAAGTGCTGGAATTACAGGTGTGAGTCACCATGTCCAGTCACTGTTGTTTTACTTAAGGTGTATATGACTAATTCTGAAAAAGCCATGTCTTCTAAAGTTGCCTTTTTTTTTTTTTTTTTTTTTTTTGAGATGGAGTCTTGCGCCCAGGCTAGAGAGCAGTGGTGCAATATCTCAGCTCACAGCAACCTCTGCCTCCCAGGTTTGAGCAATTTTCCTCCCACAGCTTCTTGAGTAGCTGGGATTACAGGCACCCACCACTGCACTTGGCTAATTTTTTTGTGTTTTTAATACAGATGGGGTTTCACCATCTTGGCCAGGCTGGTCTCAAACTCCTGACTTTGTGATCCACCCACCTCGCCCTCTCAAAGTGCTGGGATTACAGGCGTGAGCCACCATGCCTGGCCTTAAAGTTGCTTTTATTCACACATTGCCTGAAAAGGAGAAAAGACAAGTGTCGCAAGCACAGAGTTACATCTATCAAATTTGTATTTGGGATACCTTTGGGGAAGGGAGACAGGACAATGGCCAGGCCCTCCCACCTGGGCCGTGGCCACCACCTTGCCGAGCTCATTTTTCTTCCTGCTGTGACTCTGGCAACCTTGTTCCTGGGCTGGCTTTTGTAAGATGATATTCATACTTTGCCCAGGGCTTTCACTGTTTGTCTCAGGTAATCCTCTCAGCTGCCCTGGGAAGTCCTTGAACTGTTGTTGACTGCAGTTTTTCCAGTGGCTAATTCTGGATTTGTCAGGGAAATGTTTAGGATTCCCACATTTCCAGGTCCCTGTAATTTTCCATGTCACACTCTGCTTTCACCTTTGCAGCAGCCAAGATATCCTTCTGTCACTTCCCCAGTGACATCGCAAGGGTCTTGGAGTTCTCTCTGTGTTCTCTCTTCTGTGCTACACATGTTGCTCAGGCAGTGGCCTCAATTTTGCTCTTCAATCAGTCTTTTTATCCCTGATGCTTTTTTTAAAAAATGTGAAAATCAGCCCACATTTTTCATTCTGCAAAGCGCAGGTCGCAAGAGAATGACCCTGAGGATTCCCTGCTGATCCGTATCTTCTGGTGGGGAGGGTGTCTTCAGTGTCCCTGGCCATTAACTTAGGCCATCGAGGTAAAGCTGCACCTGGGACAGGGTGCAGGGGAGTCTGGGACCCTGTGTCCCTGACATTTGGCATGATCTACTGCTGGCCCCTGCCTCCCTCCCACACATCTGGCCTGGAGCTGTCTTTTAGATTTCCCTGTGTGGTGGCAGTCAGGCCATGGAGCAGCAGCTGTTCAGGATCCTTGGGCAGCCAGGAAAGCTCTTCCAGCCCTTCTGGAAAGTGGGAGGCAGAGGAGGAGCATAGTGGTTAAGAAGAGTGAACTTGGAATCCGGCTTCCTGTGCTTATAGTCAATCCCAGCACTTAACATTAATCAGTTGTGTGGCTGGGCACAGTGGCTCACCCCTGTAATTCCAATACTTTGGGAGGCCAAGGCGGAGGATCGCCTGAGCCCAGAAGGTCGGGGCTGCAGTGAACCAAGATCACACCACTGCACTCCAGCCTGAGTGACAGAGTGAGACCCTGTTTCTACAAAATAGTAATAATAAGTAATAAATAAAATTATGTTGGCCGGGTGTGATGGCTCATGCCTATACTCTCAGCAGTTTGGGAGGCCGGGGTGGATGGATCACATGAGGCCAGGAGTTGGAGACCAGCCTGGCCAACATGGTGAAATTCTGTCTCTACTAAAAATATAAAAATTAGCCAGGCGTGATGATGCACATCTGTAATCCCAGCTACTCAGGAGGTTGAGGCTTCAGAATCGTTTGAACCGGGAGGTAGAGGTTGCATTGAGCCAAGATGGTACCACTGTACTCCAGCCTGGGTGACAGAGCAAGACTCTGTCTCAAAAAAATAAAATAAAAGGCCGGGCACGGTGGCTCAAGCCTGTAATCCCAGCACTTTGGGAGGCCGAGGCGGGTGGATCACGAGGTCAAGAGATCGAGACCATCCCGGTCAACATGGTGAAACCCCGTCTCTACTAAAAATACAAAAATATAAGCTGGGCATGGTGGCGCGTGCCTGTAATCCCAGCTACTCAGGAGGCTGAGGCAGGAGAATTGCCTGAGCCCAGGAGGCGGAGGTTGCGGTGAGCCGAGATCGTGCCATTGCACTCCAGCCTGGGTAACAAGAGTGAAACTCCGTCTCAAAAAAAAAAATAAATAAAAAATAAAATAAAATAAAATTGGCCAGGTTAGGTGGCTAACAGCTATAATCCCAGCACTTTGGGAGGCTGATGTGGGCAGATCATGAGGTTAGGAGTTCAAGACCAGCCTGGCCAACATGGTGAAACCGCGTCCCTACTAAAAAAAATAGAGAAATTAGCTGGGCATGGTGGCTCGTGCCTGTAATCCCAGCTACTTGGGAGGGTGAGGTAGGAGAATTGCTTGAACCAGGACCCGGGAGGTGGAGGTTGCAGTGAGCCCAGATTGCGCCACTGCACTCCAGTGTGGGCTACAGAGCAAGACTCCATCTCAAAAAATAAATAAAATAAAATTATGTGACCTTGAGCAAGTTTTCTAGTCTTTTAGAGTCTTGATCTCCTTATCTGTCAAATGGGATTAATAATAGTTCTTCCTCATGGGGTGGCGGTGAAGGTTAAACGAGACCAGGCATGTCAGAGGTCTGACACTAAATCAGATACTTGGTAAGGCTCAAAATAGGGCTGTTTATTAATATCCTGCAGGAACCCTGCCTGGCCTCTGGAATCCAGGGTCTAAGAGTTTCTAATAAGTAACCACCTGTTGCTTTTTCTCTGCCCAGGGTATCAAAAAGCCGTTCACAGAGGTCATCCGAGCCAACATCGGGGATGCCCAGGCTATGGGGCAGCAGCCAATCACCTTCCTCCGGCAGGTGAGCCGCCCCTAGGAGCAGAGGCTGCAGGAGGGCAGGGCTCTAGGCTGGGCGGGCCGTCGTGGGGGCTGTCCTTAACCCCCTCTCTGTCCAGGCCGTCCCAGGCCTGATGCCCTCTGGCTGTCTCCCTTAGCCTCCTTCCTGCCTTTCTCAGGTTGTTGGAAATTCCCAGACACGTTTTGGGGTTGCTCTGGTGTAGGAGGCTCCCAGGGAGACTCTTCCACAGGGTGGGGTCCTGGAAGCTGAGTTACAAGCTTGTTGGGAAAAGGCAGTGGTGGGGTAGGCGGCAGCCCAGGGGACAGGGAAAGGCTGGCTGGGCTGGGGGTAGCGTGGGTGGGGGCAGGAGGTGGCTTCCCACTTGAGGCCCTCCCGGGTGTGAGTGTGGACTCTGCTGGGTACCAGCTGTGTGGCTTTGGGCAGGTGGAAGTGGGCAGAGCACTGCCTTGGGGGACTGCTGGGCCTTGAGGTGATAAGTGCAGAGGCCTCCTGGGGCCCAGCACAGGAGCTCGAGGTTGGGGGCGGCCAGTGTGAGCCACTGTGCCCCTGGCTGCCTCTTCAGTGACCTGGCTCCAGGAGAAGGTGGCTTCTGTGTTTCAGTCTGAGCACTAACCTCGAGAGTGCCGCCTGGCCAGGACTGTGGGATCTGTGGGCTGGAGGAGGACGGGTGGGAGATGCCCCAGGGCAGAGGCCTGTTTTGTTTTATTTAGTTTTTTGTTTGTTTGTTTGTTTTTGAGATGAAGTCTCTTTCTGTTGCCCAGGCTGGAGTGCAGTGGCATGTTCTCAGCATACAGCAATCTCCACCTCCTGGGTTCTTGCAGTTTTCCTGCCTCAGCCTCCCAAGTAGCTCCAATTACAGCCATGCACCACCATGCCTGGCTAATTTTTGTATTTTTGGTAGAGACACAGTTTCACCACGTTGGCCAGGCGCGTCTCAAACTCCTGACCTCAAGTGATCTGCCTGCCTTAGCTTCCCAAAGTGCTGAGATTACGGGTGTGAGCCACCATGCCCAGCCTGTTTTGTTTTGTTTTAAATTTTTAATTATTATTATTTTTTAGAGCCAGGGTCTTGCTCTGTTGCCCAGGCTGGAGTACACTTGAAACGATCACAGCTCTCTATAACCTCAAACTCCTGGGCTGAAGCAATCCTCCTGCCTCAGCCTCCTGAGTATCTGGGACTATAGGTGTGTGCCACCACACCTGGCTAATTTTTAAAATTCTTGGTAAACACAGGGTCTCGCTGTGTTCCCCAGGCTGGTCTCGAACTCCTGGGCTCAAGCAATCCTTTCCTGCCTCAACCTCCTGAGCCACTGGGATTGAGGCCCTTTTTGAATCAAAATGTGGTGCTGTGTGTGGTTAAGTTTCATGGGGTGGGGCCATCAGGGAAGTTGAGCCCTGTGAACCTCAATTCCCTGTTCCCCGCCTTGCTCTCTGGGGCAGAGGGCTGGGAGGGGCTGGGAAGGCTCAGCTCACAGCCCCTGAGGGATTTGTCACAGGGCAGTGAGAGAGAGGAGCTGAGTGTGGCCCTGGTCTGGGGGCGCCCACTGTGCCTCCCTCCCATGGCCACTGCTGCTGACCCTCGGAGCAGGCCCATGGCCATGGATGTTAGAGTCCCCATGCTGGGCCCAGGAAGGGGAAATGAATGAGACCACACGGTGGCTCTGCCAGGGAAACAAGGTGGGAGGAGGCCAGAGGGCCCGGACTGCCCTGGAGCGTGCGCATTGGAGGGGAGGGCCAAGCGAAAGTGGCCTCTCAGTAGAGGTCCCTGCACAGGTCTGGGTTGTGGTTGTGGCAGGCTCCAGGACAGGCCTCACTCTGCCTTACTTGCTGGAGATGTGTTCCCAGGTCTAGCCCTGCCACTGTGCATGGCAGGCCCAGCCTCCCCAGCCTGGTGCCAGTTGCATCCGGCCTTCCCATGTCTCCTCTGACCTGCGTAGGTGCCCCTGGGAGGTGGACAGGCAGCTCACTGCTCATTGTGCAGATGAAGAGAAGCCAGGCTCCATGAACCCAGATGCTTGCTGGTCACCTGGCTGGTGTCAGAGCCACGAGCCCTGACCCCCTCAGTGTACCTGGCTCTGCTCCTCTACACCAGCCTCAACTTTCTGGGCGAGCTGGGGTTACTGGCACTTTTGTACACATTTTCTTGCTAATTCTCTTAATGTGTGGGTTTGGGGTGATGTTCTCTGTTACAGAGCAGAGAAAGCTGGCCGTTTTCATCTGGGGAGGAAAGGGGGTGGGGAATGCAGGGGGAGAGGGCCTAGGGCATTGGGGGAGTTCAGGCTGGAAGTCGGAGGGTCTGCAGCCCTGCTCCACTTGCCTTCTGCCCTGCAGACCCCTGATTGTGCCTTGGATGCGTGAGCCCGCTGTCCCTAGTGGAAGAGCTTGGGCCAGGGGCTGAGTAGCAGCCTCACTCTGATCGTTGACTCCTCTTTTAGCAGCCCAGGTCATAGTACATCCCAACTCTCAGCTTCTGTTCTGCTGCAGAGATCCCAGCATCCTCCCCACCTGTCCCCAAGCTCCCACAGGCGAAGTCCTTGCAGAGCAGTTTGTGGCAGCCCCATCCCTGGGAGCTGTTTTCTTTCCAGTGGCCTCTGTGTCCCTCCCAGAGCTCTGGGAGTCGGGCTGCTGGGAGCCCAGCCTGTGCCTTGTTCCCCCAGGTGATGGCACTGTGCACCTACCCAAACCTCCTGGACAGCCCCAGCTTCCCAGAAGATGCTAAGAAACGAGCCCGGCGGATCCTGCAGGCTTGTGGAGGGAACAGCCTTGGTGAGGCCCCAACTTGCCAGGCCCCCGGGCGTGAAATGAATGGATGCTCCCAGCGGCCCTGGCCTCGAGTGGAGGGTCCTGCATGCGAATGAGTGTGTGAACGTGTGTGGGTGGCTGACAGCACGCAGAGTAAACGAAAAATAGCGTCCTCTTCCCACTCACGCCTTGCTGGCCTCCTGTTTATTAAGTGGGCGGTGCCAGCGCCACCTTTAGGTACAAGTGCCTGCATCATGCCAGGTGTGGAGCCTGCCCCTGGCAGCCAGCCTCATTGGACAGCAGCTGAGCCTGCCTTTGTCACAGCAGGTTTCACCCAGCAGTAGGAGGCTGGGTAGCAGTGCAGTGCTCAGTTTTGTTCAGTGTCCTTGCCTCTCAGTGGCCCCCAGCTCTGAACGTGTCCCTGTACCGTCTTGGAGATGGCAGCCAATTGCTGGGGGAAGGGAAGCACCTTGGGACCCCTCCGGCTCCTTTCTGTATCTTTCTTCAGTCCAATGGTGCCAGTTCCCCCTGGTACTTCATGGTGTCCCCCTGGCACTCAAGCCAGCCCTCACTCCCTCTTTTGGCAACCCATGCCCCAGTGTCTGCCTCCTGACAGGGCACCAGGCACTGGGGCTCCGTGAAGGGAACCTGGAACTTGGCCCCTGTGATGTGAAGATGGTTCTCTCCCTCCCCTGCGGGGATGGAGTTCCAGCCTCCAGGGCTCTGGCTCTTTGCTCTCTCATTTTCTTTCCTCTATTTATTTTTGCTGGTTCCTTCATGCAGCTCCCACGCTGGGAATCCAGTTTCCCTCGACCTGAGGAAAGCTGCTGTTCTTAGAGTCTTCCTAGGATGTAAGCACTGATGTTCCGGAAAGCGGAGCTGAGGGTGGGGAACGGGACGAATTCTGGTGGCTTGCTCAGCAGGGGAGCGGCCCCCCTTGTTGTGGCTATCTCTCCCCTCCCCCCAACTTTTTCTGCTCCAGCCCTCGTTAATGGCCCTGTACTCACTCTCCTGGCTGTGGCCTCTGAGTCCGAGCACTGTCCCTTTCAGGAAGGGGCCAGCCACCCCTTGCTTTTCCAAAGCCTGCCAGCCTGGATGGGGTATGTGCCAGGGCCTTGAGTGCCAAGACCTAAACCACAGGCTGGCAGAAAGCAGCCCTGTAGCACAGAGGCCTGGCTCCTCTTCCCCCACACTCTTTGCCTGGCCCCAAAGGCAAAGGTATTTCTCAAAGATTCCATGCCTGTGGCTCTGAGACTGCTGGAATCCCCAACTGAGAGGCAGAGGTGGGGAATGTGCCTTCTGTGTGTCTGATGTGAGTGTCCCGGGACGGGGCAGGGATTTTTGTTCCACATACTAAGTCTCATCCACTGCGTGTTTTTGCAACTTCGTGTCAGTCAGAGCTGGAGTAGTGGGGCTGAGAGGCTGTGTCACTGTGAGTCCCCTCTTGGGGTATTACAGCAAAAGACCAGTGGCCTTCATGGTTTTTGGGACGCACCCTGGGTCCTGCTCCAGAACCTCATGAACACAGGTGAGATGGGAGTATTTGGAGTCTCTCTCATCCTTCAGCTGGAATTACTTTGTACCCACCTCCTGGGCTTGCAAGAAAGATTGACATGTGTGCTAAAGCCCCTTGTTAGAGAAGCCCTGCCCATTCTAGGGGGCAGGACAGTGTGGTTCATCCCATGACAGGGACATGGTGGTGTCGCTCTCTGTCACCTACTCTGGGCAGCTTGAACACTTTTCTGCCCACAGGAGTAAAAGGAAATTGAGTATGTCACGATGCCCCAGGGCCACCCTGACCCGCAGGGAGATTATTAAATATGTATACAAAGTCTTGAAGCTCACCCAGGATGTGTTTTTATCATGCCCTTTAAAATTATTTCTTGGGCTGGGTGTGGTGACTCATACCTGTAATCCCAGCACTTTGGGAGGCCGAGGCAGGTGGATCACCTGAGGTCACGAGTTCAAGATTAGCCTGGCCAACATGGCAAAACCCTGTCTCTACTAAAAATAAAAGAAATAACCAGTCATTGTGGCAGGCGCTTGTAATCCTAGCTACTCAGGTAGCTGAGGCAGGAGAATCCCTTGAACCCAGGAGGCAGAGATTACAGTGAGCTGAGATTGCGCCATTGCACTCCAGCCTGGGTGACGAGAGTGAAACTCCATCCCCTCCAGAAAAAAAAAAAAAAAAAATTATTTCTTACCAGGGCTTCATTTTCTTTTCCTCTGTTTTCTAAGAGAGGGGGTCTTGCTTGGTTACCCAGGCTGGAATGCAGTGGTGAGATCATAGCTCACTGTAACCTTGACCTCCTAGGCTCAGGCAGTCCTCCTTCATCAGCCTCCCGAATAGCTGGGACTACGGGCACACACCACCACACTCAGCCAATTTTTAAATTTTTTGTAGACATGGGGTCTCACTATTGTGTAGGCTGCTCTTGAACTCCTGGACTCAAGCGATCATCTTGCCTCAGCCTCCAGAGTAGCTGGGATTGTAGGCATGAACCACCACACCCAGCCACTTCATTTATTTCCTATTTGACAAGCTATTTGGTTCTCAGGTGTGTCCTGGATCTGAATGGGGTTGAGGTAAAACCTAGCACCTGCCTGGTGGGGGGTAGGCAGGAGCTGTGTGCCCTTGTTCAGCCCCTCCCTCAGCATGCACCATGGACCAGGCTGTGTTCTAGACACCAAAGACACTGATGAGCAAGGCGGGGGAGCTTCTGTGCTCATTAAGCTATCAGATTCAGGAGAAACAAACATGAAAAAGAATTTATACAAATCTGCAATCCCCAGCTCTCATGAGATCTTGGAGAGAGCTGCAGGATTATAACAAGGGGCTCTAATGGAGAGGGGAAGCGCTTAAGGGGAAATGTGGCATTGACACTTATGGGGAGGTTAAGTATGAACCTGTAAATGAGTGCTGGACCAGCAAACAGTGAGTGTGTGCAGAGGCCCTGAGGTTGGGACCTGTGTGTGACTGAATGAAGGGGCCCTAGGGTAGTAGTGTTTGATGAGGTGGGAGTTTGGCAGTTGGTCCTCAGCAGGATGTAGTGGAGCGCAGCCCACAGTGGGCAACGTGCTCCAGGAGGGATGCACAGAAGAAACGGGGAACAGCCCCTGCCCTGGAGTCAGCATGGGGAGGCAGGGCTGCTTCTGTACAGAACAACGGGAGGGGCCAGCGCAGTGGCTCACACCTGTAATCCTAGCACTTGGGGATGCTGAGGTGGGAGAATTGCTCCAGCCCAGGAGTTCAAGGCTGCAGTGAACTACTATCTTGCCACTGCACACCAGCCTGAGCAACAAAGTGAGACCCTGTCTCTTAAAAAAAAAAAAAAAAACTAATAAATAACTGGAGAAATAGGCTGAGAGAGAGGCTGGGGATGGAGCAGAATCTTTAGAGCAGGCCTCTTGGAGACAGACTAGAAATGAGCCTGGAGGGATTAGAGTGATTTGGAGCATGATGTGAGATGTAAAGAAAAAGAAACCCAGGAGCCTCCTTGGAAGGGTGGAATGTCTGTGACCTGCAGAGGGATTGCTAATGGGTCAATCCAGGCCTGGGTGTTCAGGGAAGTGGATGCACTTAGAGGCAGGAAGAAGAGGAGGCCCTGAGGAGGAAAAGGTGGGGCATTGAAAAGAGGCGAAGGGAAGCAAGGAGTCCTAGTCTCTGTGTAGAGAAGCTCAGAAATATCAACTAAATCACCGAGTGGAGGAGGGCTCTGACACCAGCATCTGTACCTCACCTCTTTTAAACTTACAAAATACTTAAATGTATTAGAATACTCAAAATAATGTGACAGAAGCCCATGTCCACCTCCCAGAGTGACGTGAGTTAACGTTTGCCATGTGGCACCTTAGAGTGTTGGTCTGGCCTCTCCTCTTACAGCTGTGCAGAGCCCAGTGCTGTGCAGAGAGGCTGAGGCAGAGCTGGGGCGGGCATTCCAGTTCATTGTTTTTTTTTTTTTTTTTTTTTGTTAGGGTTTTACTCTGTCGCCCAGGCTGGAGTGCAGTGGTGTGATCTCAGCTCACTGCAACCTCCACCTCCAGGGTTCAAGCGAGTCTCTTGCCTCAGCCTCCCAAGTAGCTGGGATTACAGGCACCCAACACCACACCCGGCTGATTTTTGTACTTTTAGTAGAGAGAGGGTTTCACTATGTTGGCCAGGCTGGTCTTGAACTCCTGACCTCAGGTGATCTGCCTGCCTTGACCTCCCAAAGTGATTACAGGTGGGAACCATTGCGCCTGGCCCCAGTTCAGAGCATTTGACCTCCTGGATGCCAGGCCTGGACCGATGCAGGCTGAAGCCCCAGAGAAGAATCAGCTGCTTTCAATCACCACCCTGCCTCCTGGGGGCAGTTTTTGCAGTAGCACAGAAGGAATAGTCTGGTTTTCTTTAAATGTGATATAGAATTCAAAAGGTCTAAAAGAATATGCAATGAAATGTCTGCCTTCCATGTCTGACCCCTGGTCCCTGTGCACTTCCCCAGGGAATTCACCAGTTTGAGTGTTTTTACAGAGAGATCTTGTACCTGTACAAATACATCTTTCCAGTTTATTTTTAAAAACCAAAATAGCAGCCTGACATTAAACAAAAACTTTATGGAGGTATGACGTATGGTAAAATGTACCACTACTAACATATAGCTGGAATACCTTTCATGCATGTACACATCAATGTCATTCCACCCGGCTCTGGATACGGAGCTGCCAGCCCCCCACCCTGCACACTCTCTTGTGCATCTTTCTAGTCAATGCCCCCACCCCAGAGCAGTTACCACTGCTCAGCTTCCAGCACCATACATTAGTTTTGCCTGTTTTTGAACTTAGTATGAATGACTTCCAACCCTAAATGGCAGTGAGAGGGTATGTTCACATGGGACTGGGGACTGGGGGACACCCTCCAGTCCCAGGGATCTGCGGTTGGTGCTGGTCAGAGCCCTGGGCTCCTGGGGCTGGCCGGTGGTGCTACTGTGGAGTTGTTTTTTTTTTTTTTAAGACGGAGTTTCGCTCTTGTTGCCCAGGCTGGAGTGCAATGGCGCGATCTCGGCTCACTGCAACCTCCGCCTCCTGGGTTCAGGCAATTCTCCTGCCTCAGCCTCCTGAGTAGCTGGGATTATAGGCATGCGCCACCATGCCCAGCTGATTTTTTGTATTTTTAGTAGAGACGGGGTTTCACCATGTTGACCAGGATGGTCTCGATCTCTTGACCTTGTGATCCACCCGCCTCGGCCTCCCAAAGTGCTGGGATTACAGGCGTGAGCCACCGCGCCCGGCGGAGTTTTTGTTTTTATTTTTATTTTTTTTGAGAGACAGTTTCACTCCAGGCTGGAGTGCAGTGGTGCCATCATAGCTCACTGCAGCCTGTACCTCCTGAGTTCAAGTGATCCTCCCGCACAGTGTCCAAGTAGTTGGAACTATAGGTGCAAGCCACCACGCCCGGCTGATTTTTGTTATTTTTTGTAGAGATGAGATTTTGCCACATTGCCAAGGCTCATCTCAAACTTCTGGGCTCAAGTGATTCTCCTGCCTCAGCCTCCCAAAATGCTGGGATTTACAGATGTGAGCCACTGCGCCCAGACCAGGGGTACTATTTTGGAGCCTAATGTTGGCCCACTCTCTCAAGTCCTGTCGAACTATGTGTAGGCAACCATGATAAAAGCCTGGGAATCCCAGCTCTAGTGACTGACATTGTCACAGAACACATAAATTCCAGGAGGGTGGGTGGAACAGATGTGGACACCATTTGATTGAGTAGAAGCCAGGGCTTAGAATAATGGGTAACACATAGTAGGTACTCAGTTAATCCTGGGTGAGTGAGTGGATGAGTGGATGGATGCATGGGTGGATGGATAAAGGGGTGGGTGGATGAAACCCAGACAGGCAGTTAAGCAGCTTGCCACAGCTCCAGAGCAATGGGAGTTGGGCTCCACCCGAGACCCTCACCCCAAACAGGCATCCCTCTCATTACATGGATATCAATTATATTGACCCTGTGGAGCCAGATGTCCTGCTTTTGTCACTGTCTTGCCTGCTGTCTTATAGGGTCCTACAGTGCCAGCCAGGGCGTCAACTGCATCCGTGAAGATGTGGCTGCCTACATCACCAGGAGGGATGGCGGCGTGCCTGCGGACCCCGACAACATCTACCTGACCACAGGAGCTAGTGACGGCATTTCTGTATGTGTGAGGGTGGCTCATTATCTGGCGTTTACCCACATGAAGAGCAGCCTTGCCTGTTAGGGCCCAGCATGGGAACTGGCTAGCAGGGAGACAGGCTTGGGTGGCAGCATGGGTGGCCACCCTCTGGTTCCCTTGCCCTGGCACCCTGCAGTCTTGGCCTCTTTTAGTCTTCATGAGCCTGGACGTTACTGCAGCCTTGATTTTTCTCTGGAGTACACAGTGGCAGGTCCGGCTGCAGAGGAGCCAGGGGACACCCGAGGGTGGCCATTGGCCTTTCTGTGGTTCTGCATGCACTGCTGTTCCTCATGTGCCAGGTGCTGGGGACATAACGGGGAACCAAACACATCATTTGGCCTCTGCCTACAGAAGCAGAGCAGACCAGCTGATATCACAAAAATAAATGCATATCACATGCTTTTAGTTTCTCTTCTGCAGTGGAGAAGGAAAGGCTGCCATAGGAGGGAGCGGCAGGGACTCCGACCTGGTGGGGCAGGGGCGGGAAGGCTTCTCCAAGGAAGACTGAGCAGACACTGACCTGAGGGACATGCAGGAGTGAACTGGGAGAGAGGGTGTGCTCTGAGCCGAAGGTCACTGCAGAGGCCAGGAGCTGGCAGGAGGCTGAGTGCCGGGAACTGGAGATACTGGGGGATGAGTGCATGGCAAGGGATGGAGCTACCAGGCATGGGCTGGCGAGGCAGCTGGCGCCAGTACAGGGCCTTAGAGGCCACCCTGAGGATTTGGGTCATTGTGCTAAGAACAACAGGGAGCCACTGAAGGGTCTGAAGGAGAAGGAAGTGGGGCAGTTGGATTTCTGTTCCTAAGTTTAAATTTTGGCTGGGAGGGGCACAGAAGCCATGAGGAGGTGGCTTGGCTGCGGCCAGTGATTACTTGGCTGGTGGAGCCTGCAGTCGTGGGCTTGGACTGGTGGAACCAGCAGTCCTGGGCTTAGGGGACTGATGGAGCCTGCAGTCCTGGGCTTGGGAGACCAGTTGAGCCTGCAGTCCTGGGCTTGGGAGACCAGTTGAGCCTGCAGTCCTGGGCTTGGGAGACCAGTTGAGCCTGCAGTCCTGTGCTTGGGGGACCGGTGGAACCTGCAGTCCTGGGCTTGGGGGACCTGCGGAGCCTGCAGTCCTGGGCTTGGGGGACTGGTGGCCTGCCTCTCCCTTTCTGCACACCCCTCCCAGGGGTCTCGTGTGGTGCTGGATGCTGTCAACTTATCTATGCTCAGGGAACCATGTGCTGTCTGAACACTTTCTTCTTTAATGGGGCTGTCTTTGTTTCCTGACCTGTAAGGCTCGTTTGTTGAGTGCTTTGTTCCTTTCCCAAAGCCTTTCCTACACATTCAGCCCATGGGAAATGGAGGTCCAGAGACATTAAATGGTCTGCCTGCCTTGAGTCAGTTCTTGTGACATTTGGGATTCTAACATTGGGGCTCCAACCACCAATCACAGCATCTTCCATTGCCTTCTGCTGTCAAGGCCTCTCTTGAATCCCAGAAATGCCCAGTGTGGGAAGAGGTTCCGGTGGAGGGAAGGGGGTGTGTCCACAAGATTCAGTGGAAAGAATCAAGTCATAAAATCTCATGGCATTTTTGCAGCAAGGAACTGAATCTGAGAAAGGACCTATGCCAGTGTTTAAGGTGGAGACTCTCCCTGCAGGGGGTTTTGGCTAATTAATTCAATGAATTACTGGCACCTCCACCAGTACCCTATAGGAATCCCATGGCCTGGTTTCTCAGCATTCTTAAAAGCATCCACTCAGCTTGGAAAATGGGTCAAAGCGCCACCTGGTGGCAGTAAATGGGTATTTTATCCCATTTTAAGAGTCCCCTGTTGGGGTGAGTGAGGATGGGGTCTTTCCAGCCTTGCGCACTGATACTTAGTGATGACACACATTCCCCACCAGGTCAGAATCCCCAGACATAGGCAATCGGGATTACAAGGGCAAGGTCAGAATAATTCTGAGACAGAGTGAGTGTGGGAACTACTATTTTAGAAGTATTAAAAATACAAGCATTGAGTCTTTTTAAAAATATATTCTTTTAGGCCAGGTGCAGTGGCTCACGCCTATAATCCCAGCACTCTCAGGAGTTCGAGACCGGTCTGACCAACATAGAGAAACCCTGTCTCTATTAAAAAAGATATTTGGACACGGGGACAAGGGCTTCTCTCTCTTCCTTTGTTGAGATAAGCTGGGTCAGGGCCAAAATGCATTGAAGTTGATTGTGGAATCTGTTTCTCGGGAACAGCAAATGATGCTTCAGTCAGCTGAAAACAACCCTTGAAGGCCAAGGCAGGTGGATCACCTGAGGTCAGGAGTTCGAGACCAGTCAGACCAACATGGAGAAACCCCATCTCTACTAAAAATAGAAAATTAGCCAGGTGTTGTGGCACATGCCTGTAATCCCAGCTACTCGGGAAGGCTGAGGCAGGAGACTTGCTTAAACCCGGGAGGTTGTGAAGAGGTTGTGAAGCCAAGATTGTGCCGTTGCACTCCAGCCTAGGCAATGAGCAAAATTCCGTTTAAAAAAAAATATATATATATATGTGTGTGTATATATATGAGAGAAGAAAAATAAATGTATATTTTTAAATTTTGAAATAAGGACATGGGAGTCTCACTGTGTTGCCCAGGCTGGTCTCGAACTCCTAGCCTCAAGCGATTTGGCTGCCTCAGTCTCCCAAAGTGTTGGGATTTTAGGCATGAGCCACGTGCCTGGCCTAAGTACTAAGTCATTAACTACATGTTCTACACTGTGCTGAGAACTTTAGAACATTGTATTTTGTTTACTCCTTGCGGCTGCCCTCATTTTACAGATGAGGAAACAGAATCAGGGAAGTAAAGTGACTTGCACAGAGGTGTACTGGAGGCACGCAGTGGGGCCCACAGATGAAAGGCTGGGGTCAGGGATGGGGAATGGTGCTGGCTTTCTAGATGCAACTTCTCTGTTGCAGACGATCCTGAAGATCCTCGTCTCTGGGGGTGGCAAGTCACGAACAGGTGTGATGATCCCCATCCCACAGTATCCCCTCTATTCAGCCGTCATCTCTGAGCTTGACGCCATCCAAGTGAACTACTACCTGGATGAGGAGAACTGCTGGTCCCTGAATGTGAATGAGCTCCGGCGGGCAGTGCAGGAGGCCAAAGACCACTGTGACCCTAAGGTGCTCTGCATAATCAACCCTGGGAACCCCACAGGTCTGCACTTTACTTCCTCACCAGTTTCGTAGAGGGTGGGGGTGGCTGATACACTGGCTGTCTAGAAACCAAAGAGTTAAATAATTGGTAGTTCTCTCTGCTCCTGGTTTCCTAATCTACTTTCAGTTTTGCTAACCTAAAGCCATAAAATTGCCACAGGCCACCTCAAGAGGCGAGTAGTCCAGGCATGGTAGGTAGCTCACGATTCCCTGTACTTGGGGAGGCCAGGGCAGGTGGATCACTTGAAGTCAGGAGTTTGAGACCAGTCTGGCCAACATGGTGAAATCCATCTCTACTAAAAATACAAAAATTAGCAGGGCATGGTGGTATGTGCCTATAGTCCCAGCTGCTCAGGAGGCTGAGGCACGAGATTTGCTTGAACTTGGGAGGCGGAGATTGCAGTGAGCTGAGATCATGCCACTGCACTCTAGCCTGGGTGACAGAGCGAGACTCTGTCAATAAAAAAAAGCCAGTGTGGTGGTGCATGCAGTCCCAGCTACTAGGGAGGCTGATGTGGAAGGATTGCTTGAACCCAGGAGGCAGAGGTTGCAGTGAGCCGAGATTGTGCCACTGCACTCCAGCCTGGGCAATAGAATGAGACACTGTCTAAAAAAAAAAAAAAAAAAAAAAAAAGGGAGTAATTGCAGACATTTTCTTGGGCAGGTGGAATAGTAATAAAAAATATTATTATTTTATAGAGATTGGGTCTTGCTCTGTTGCTCCAGACCTGGCTGAAGTGCAGGTGGTATGATCATAACTCACTGCAGCCTTGAAATCCTGGCAATCTTCCTGCCTCCACTTCCTGAGTAGCTAGGACTACAGGCAGCACCACCACACCCAGCTAATATGTCAATTTTTTATTTTTGTAGAGACAAGATCTCTCTGTGTGTTCCAGGCTGGTCTTAAACTCTTGGCCTCAAGCAATCCTCCCAAAGCATTGGGATTACAGGCCTGAGCCACTGCACCCAGCCAGGATTGTATTGTTATTTTTAAATTGGTTTTTTGTGTGTGCATGTTTTTACCCTGTTCTTACATTTGCAAAGACTTGCCTCGAGAATATCTACCCACAAACTTACCGTTAATCATAGGCCTCATTTTACCTTTACTCCTCCTTATTTTTCTGAACTGGTTTTGAGAACGCTGGTGTGGTTGTTTTCTTTCACACAGCATTGCTGTGTACCTTTAAGACCTGAGAAAAAACATAACATTTAAAACAAAAGCAACTAAACAAAAAAAACCCACCAGTTTCCAGAAGCTGCAAAGCACCCCCAATTTTGCATATTTTTCTTTTTAAAAAAGTCCACAGTCCTGCCTGTTTTGGTCTTTTTGGGCCGCTGGCTTCATATGCCCCCAGTGCTATTTGGACACAGGGAACAAGGGCTCCTCTCTCTTCCTTTGTTGAGATAAATTGGGGTAGGGCCAAAATGCATTGGAGTTGATTGTGGAATCTGTTTCTCGGGAACATCAAATGATACTTCAGTCAGCTGAAAACACCTCTTGAATTCCTGAGTGCAGAAAATGGGTGCAGCTGGCGATACCACTGGCTTATTTACCCCAGCTCTTGGGGGTGAGGGGGATGAAGATTCCGTAGGAAAATCACATAGAGCTGGCTTCTCAATCTTGGTTGTACATTAGAATCACAAAGGGAGCTTTGAAAAATCTCAAAATCACACCTGGATAATATTTTTATTGTAGAAATGAGGTGAGCCTAAGCTGGTCTGGAACTCAGCTCAAGTGATCCCCCCACCTTGGCTTCCAAAAACACTGGGGTTACAGGCGTGAGCCACTGTGCCAGCATTTTCTCCCTGATCTTTATGATGCTTTCAAGCCTTTCTGACCTGCAGGGCAGACATACCACACACATACCACACACACCACACACGCACAGACACCACACACATCAGAGACACGCACACCACGCACAGACACCCAAACCCATATGTATGCACATGCACGTCACACACATACCACACACACAGACACACGTGTGTGCACACACATACCATACCTACACACTACACACAAATGCACATGCTTGTGCACACACCCCGCTCCTACACACACCACAGACACGTGTGCACACACCCCACGCCTACACACACCAGACCCCACGCCTACACACACCCCTCACACCTACACACACACATGCATATGTGCGTGCACATACCCCCAGCACGCCACACACACCCACACACACCACATCTACACACCACACACAAACATCATGCACATGTGCATGCACACATACCTCCAACACACCTACATACCACACAGACACATGGACATGTGCATGCACACACACCCTACCACACCTACACAAACACCACACAGACATACACATATGCACGTGTGTGCACACACACCAGACCAGACCTACACACCCACCCCACCACACCTCCACACACCACATACATCCCACCATACCTACACATACCACACATACACATATGCACATGCACACACACCCCATCACACCTACACACACCACACACAGACACACACGTGTGTGCACACATACCCTACCATACCTACACACCACACACAAATGCACCTGTGTGCACACCCCACACCTACACATACAGACACATATGCACATGTGTGCACACACACTCCACCACGCCTACACACACCAGACACCCCATGCCTACACACACCCCTCACACCTACACACATGCATATGTGCATGCACACACCCCACCCCACCACACACACATTTACACACCACACACAGAAATGCACATGTGCATGCACACATACCTCCACCACACCTACATACCACACACAACACATGCACATGTGCATGCACACACACCCCACTACACCTACACAGACACACATATGTATGTGCGTGTGCACACACACCAGATCAGACCTACACACACACCCTGCCACACATGCACCACACACATCCCACCACACCTACACACACCACACATACACATATGCACATGTGCATGCACATACACCCTGCCACACCTACACAAACCACACACACATATGCACATGCATGTGCACACACACCAGACCTACACACACCCACCTCACACCTCTACACACCACACGCATCCCACCACACCTACACACATCACATACACATATGCACATGCACACACCACACACACCCCTACCCCCACACCTACACACACACCACACACACATATGCACATGCGTGTGCACACACACACCCCACCACACCTACACACAGCTTTCATAGAAATAAGAGAGTGAGGTGGGAACCCCTTCTTTCTTGCATAACTGGCTGAGGAGAGTCAGACACGGGCTGCTCTTCTGGGTGTCCCTGGAGGCCAACTACGCCATCATGCATGGCAGCCAGGGACAGGGGGGTCTCTGGGGGATCTGGGAGTCTCAAGGGAACACAGGGCACCAAGTGATTCTGAATGGGCTTCTGACCTGGGGACAGTTTAAACAGCATTACAACCGACATTTTTATTTTCTTGGGGATTTTATAGGCCAGGTACAAAGCAGAAAGTGCATAGAAGATGTGATCCATTTTGCCTGGGAAGAGAAGCTCTTTCTCTTGGCTGATGAGGTAAGTGTCCCAACTCAGAGGGGGTGGGCACAAGCTTTTCTCCTCTTGTGGGGGGACCCAGGACCCACTGTTCTGCAGCCAGAGAGAACTGTCTTGGTGTTGGAAGAATGATTCTGGCCCAGGGTGAGGATGTTCAGTGTTACAACTTGTGGGACTGCGACCTAAATTATCCCTTTATTGGTTTGTACTCTTGGTTATAAATTTCAGAAATTCAGCCCAAATCACTTATGCTCCAAAAAATGAAAAGAAAAAAGAAAAAATGCTGATGGGGTCATAGGTGCACAGCTGGATCCAGGGACTCAGACGTTATCTTCCAGGTCCTCTTTCTCTTTTCCACCTCTCTGTGTTGGGCCTTATACACAGGCCTGTTACCTTCCCAACCTAGAGCTTCCCAGCTTAGAAAGAGTGCTTTCTGCCCTGGTGGTTCCAGCAATTCTCAGAATTGAGCCTCATTGGTTCAGCCTGAGTAACGTGCCCGTTGCTGAACCAATCACTGTGATATAGGGGTTCCAGTATGCAAATTGGCCAGGCCCAGAGCATAGGATGGGCTCTCTGCTTTCTTCTCCCAAACCTCCAGATGGAGAACCAAGGAGGGTTATTCCCTGAGGGCCAATTGAGGGGCTCCTACCCAACAAGGGAGGGTGGGTGCCCAGTGGCAGAAATGACTGACGCCCACTCCTCATAAAGCTGCAGTTCTGTGCCTCCCCGTACTTCCGTATCTGCTGTTGCATTTAATTCATTTACATCTCAGGAAGGGATCTTAATTAACCCCCCGTACCTGTTGCTTCTTGAATTCCAGTTCTGGAACCAAGGTCTGCTTATTCTTTTAATGTTTTGTAAGAAAGAAACTGAGGCTCCATCAAATCCTCTTTTTATTTCCTCATTTCTGCATGGTTTCCAGTAAGCTGCAGCTTCTAGCCCACTGCCTTCATTTCTCTGCTCCTTGTCACCCTCCCACACACACATACAGACACACACATGCATACAGACACACATATATACAGACATATACACATAAAAAGATACATACATACATGTACACACAGACACACACACACACACACACACACACACACACACACACACACACAGAGCTTACCCATCAAATTGTTGCCTTAATTAGTAGTGGATGAACCTGACATCTTTATTTCTAAAGGAGAGAAGGGTCAGAGAGAGACCCATGGTTTTCCTCATGACCTGGTACATGGAACTCCCCTCTGGGTCTGGGAAGAGGAGAACAAGGAGGACAGGGCCTGGCTTGGTTGATGGAGCAAGCCCAACCTTCCAACTGATCCCCAGGGCCCCAGAAAGCCTCAGTTTCTCTGATCTCCAAAATAGATGGGGAATTAACCTCAAAGGCCAGGGTAGGTGCCTGCCTGCTGTGAGTGCTGGTCTCTGGGGACTGGAAAGAACCAAACAGGTGCAGGTGCTGCTCTGGCAGGGAAGAGTGGGCGGAAGAAAACAGTGATTCCACTCTGAGGGGGTAAGTGTTGCAAAGGAAACCCAACAGTGTTAGCTCTTCAAATAGGAGGTCAGAGGAAAGGAGCACTAATGCTGTCCTCACCGGTGTTGGTAAAGTAAGGAAGCACCATGCTTTAGGAGGAGAGTCTGCTTGGGAGGATGGGGGTCTCAGCACCATCACTGGTCAGGTGAGGTGGAAGGGAACTCTGGAGATTGGGTGGGGACAAGTGTGAGAGAAATCAAGTGAGCTCCTGAGCTGTCTCGGTGTCTGGCCTGAGGACTTGCCTCCTTGCTTATTCTAGAAAGTTCCTTCAGGCACACTTGGGCTCGTCCCTGAAAGTGGCACAGGAGGCTGGTCTGGCTGGTCTGTCCAGGGTTGGGCCTCATGGCCCACAGCATCTGTGCCCTCCCTTGCCTTAGTCACACTGGGCAGCAGCCTTTCTGAGGCCCTTTGGTGGTGACTGGGTGACTGTCCCTGTTGTGCCCCCACAGGTGTACCAGGACAACGTGTACTCTCCAGACTGTCGGTTCCATTCCTTCAAGAAGGTGCTGTACGAGATGGGGCCTGAATACTCCAGCAACGTGGAGCTCGCCTCTTTCCACTCCACCTCCAAGGGCTACATGGGCGAGTATGTGCGCCTCCTTTCCCTCCCTCCAATGCTAGGCCCGCCAGGTCCTCACGCTGCCGGCTCCTCTGCCTTGCCCCATGGTCCACCCAGTTGGATGGAAAGAAGGCCGCCCTTATCTTTTGCTTTTGCTGCATCTCCCCAGGGGAGGAGCCGTGGTATGAGAACAGGCCTGGTGCAGAGGCTTAAATCAAATAAGGACGTACTTGGAGAAGCCAGATGACGGACAAATGATGGGGTGGAAACAGGACCTCGAGGCAGCTTGTGACACCTGGTGCTTTCTCCCTATCACTGTTGTTCCAAGGTTGATTGATAGCTGAGGGGTCAGGGAGGGCCGATGGAGCAGACAGACAACTGCTCTTAGGCTGACAGGGCGTGCTCTGGGTGCAGGGCTGCCTTAGGTACTGCATGACCTCAGAGGCTAAAAGGTCAGCTGTAATCCTGTGTCTGTTCATTCAGCTAATATTTACTGAGCACTTTTGATGAGTCCAGCGCTGATCTCCGTCCTGGGGATGCTGCCATGAACACACCTTCCTGCCAGCATACAGCGTGGGTTCTAGTGAGGGGAGAGAGCCGTAGGCAAATGAGTAAATCATGCGTCCCATGGAGAACAGTCATTAGGAGAGAGGTAGGGGCGGGGTCGAAGGCCGAAGAGGTGCAGCCTCACTGAGGAGTTGGCTTCTGAGTTAAACGCCGAAGGAGTGTGGCAGTGAACTGCAGATACCGGGGAAGAGCGTTTGCGGGCAGCAGGAGCAGCCTGAGCAAAGGTCCCTGTCGTGGCAGCACACCTGCCATGTTGGTGGAGCAGCGGGGGCTAGAAAGCAGTGTGTGAGGGGCGGTGGCAGAAGTGGAGACCTGAGAATCACAGGAGGCTGGGTCACCGGGGCCACTTTGGCAATTGTATTTTTCACGTATGCCCAGCATGATATGGGATCTGTTGGAGGGGGTGCAGCCTTGCCTAGCTGGTATGCTGCTCCTCCTGGCTGCTGTGTGGTAGGAGATGGGGTACAGATGGGAAGAGAGGCCAGGAGCCTATTAGAGTCCCACAGGTGAGCTATCGTGCACCAGGTGGAGATGGGGAGAGGATCCTGGATGTATTTGAAGGTGGAGTTGATAGGAGTTGTGGATAGAAAAGACAAGTGTGGGAGAGAAGAGTCAAAGATGAATCGTGGCCAGGCATGGTGGTTCATGCCTAAGATCTGAGAACTTTGGGAGGCTGAGGTGGGAGGATCACTGGAGTCCAAGAGTTTGAGATCAGCCTGGGTAATATAGCAAGACCCCTTCTCTACAAAAAATGTTTTAAAAATCAGCCAGGTTTGGTGGTGCATGCCTCTAGCTATTCAGGAGGCTGAGGTGGACCGGTTGAGCCCAGGAGTTCCAGGCTGCGGTGAGCTGTGATTACGCCACCACACAATGAATCCTGAATTGTTTGTTCAAACAACAGGAGGGACGGTGTTGCAGTCAACAGATGAAGAAGGCTGGGGGTAAAGCAGGTTTAGGGGGAAAGAGCAGGAGTTTGGTTTTGGACCTGTTAAACTGAAACATGCCAGCTTGGTGTCCAGGTGGAGAGAGATGTGTAAGTCTCCAGGCACGCTGACATCTGGTGGGAAGTTTTAAGTTTGGGAGATTTCTGGGTGTGAATTGTGAGACTGTCGGAGCTCGAAGCCTGGACACGTCTCCTACTCACATGGAGTGAGGTCTGGGCCTGGGCCCCCACTGCTGGGAGGTTGGGGGAAAGAGAAGGAAGCTGCAGAGACCGAGGAGAGACCAGTGGGTTTGCAGCAAAGAGCATGTGTTCCCAACATGGTGGGGTCCTATTTTGTGCCACGTGTTGGCATGGGGAGGGCTCTTGGTCATTAGGCTGGAACAGTGTGTCTGTGAAGCTCCAAGGAATACTTCCACCAGGCCAAGGGAGCAGTCCCCTTGGGATGGCTGCCAAACTATTACTGGGCTGCACAGATCTGGGCGCACGCTAATGTATGCTGGTCTTTCTGGTCTACCTCTGCCTCCTTGGCTTTCTGGTCTAGCAGTCCTGGCTCCTTGCTTGACTTCTTTTTGCTGTGTAGCTCTTCTCCTAAACAAATCTGTTCTCTGTGAACTCAGTTTTCAAACTTAAGCATGTTTACCACACACTTATCTATTGCCCCGTCTCAGTTATTGATGACGCTACCAGCCAGGGTCCTGATGTTGGTATCCTGAGTCGTGTCCCTTTGTTCTCAGATCTGGATGAGTTAGGATCTGACTGCTTTACTTAATTTGATTCTCTGCTCATCAGCAGAGGATTAAGCAGAAAGTTCTTTCTTTCCATTTTTGTCATGAGACACTTTTCTGAGATGTTAGAATCTTCCCACCTTGGAACATCCAGTCCAGGGATCAGATGGGAATCTTTGCCAGCTCTGTTCAGCAGTGTGACCCCAAAAGCATGTTATGAAGCATCTCATCGTGTCAGGTGCTCTGAGGCTGGGGGTGGGGGATGCATGGAGGAAGGTGACCAGGTTCGTGCCTCCGGACGTCTGTGTTCCTATGGTTGTTAGTGTGAACGTTTGCAGCTACATGCCAGAGGAGATGTATGTTGCTGATTTGGTTTGCAAAAGTTTTTTTTTTTTTTAACTCATCACATGTCCTCAGCTTATTTTCACGTAATTTGAGTGTATCAATGAGAATTCTTTTGGCTGTAAATTACAGAAACGTGGCTGGGCATGATAGCTCATGCCTGTAGTTCCAGCACTTTGGGAAGCTGAGGCATGAGGGTTGCTTGAGGCTGGGAGTTCGAGACCAGACTGGGCGACATGGCAAAACCCTATCTCTACAAACATAAAATTATTTAAAAACATAAAAAAATTAGCCAGGTGTGGTGGCACACACCTGTAGTCCCAGCTATTTGAGAGGCCAACATGGGACTATTGCTTGAGCCTAGGTGGTTGCAGCTACAGTGAGCTAAGATCACACCACTGCACTCCAGCCTGGGTGACAGAGCAAGATCCTATCTCTTAAAAAAAAAGATACGAATTTGTACATAGTCATCACTGCCGTTCACCTTCCATTGGCAAGAACTCAGCCACACCTGGCCAGTAGGTGTTGGGTGTGGGGATGCTTTCAAATTCTGGCTGTCCAAATGGTACTTTGTTGAGGTCTTTCTGTAACTGGTAGCCCTCTTCCTCTTCTTGGCCCTCCAGGTGTGGTTACAGAGGAGGCTACATGGAGGTGGTCAACCTGCACCCCGAGATCAAGGGTCAGCTGGTGAAGCTGCTGTCGGTGCGCCTGTGCCCCCCAGTGTCTGGGCAGGCTGCCATGGACATCGTCGTGAACCCCCCAGTGCCAGGAGAGGAGTCCTTTGAGCAGTTCAGCCGGGTGAGTCCACTGTGACACATCCACACCACTGCAGCCAGGGTCATGCTTTGAGCAGTTCAGCCGGGTGAGTCCACTGTGACGCATCCACACCACTGCAGCTGGGGTCATGGACGGTTCCTACTGTGCCAGTGGCAAGCCTATCTGCAAATGGCCAGACAGCAGCCTCCTGGGGGTGTGTGGCCTGCAGAGGCGCTCATGGCTCCTCAGAGCCTGAACTACCCCCAAGTGTTGAAGTCCGGAGGTGTATCTGGGCATTGTTTGGAAGTTAGGACTGTGAGTGTGTGTGGGCAGGTGAACCCTTCCTTTTCCTGACGGCAAGTGTCAAGGAGGGAAGGGCATTGTGTCCTGATAACATACTGGGTGGACTCATGAAACTGAAAAGAAGGTGAGGAGGTGGACGGGCACAGCATCAATCCCAGGCCCTGGCCTGCCTCTGCTACCCCATGTTCTCACAGCTTGATAGGGTCCTCCACCTCTGACCAGTTCAAACAAAGGAATTTATGGGTTGTGTAACCTAGAAGTCAGCTTCCAACGGGTCCAGGCTCACTTCTTTTTTAAAAACATTGTGATAAAATGCACATAAAGTTGACCATTTTAACCTTTATGAAGTGCTTCGTTCCGTGGCATTCAGGACATTCACACTGTCGTGCAGCCATCACCACCATCCGTCTCTGGAGCTGCCCCATGATCCCACACTGACCTCTGCCTGTTACCCACGAACACCCCAGCCTGCCCTCGCCTTAGCCCCGGCAGCCACCCTTCTACCCCCTTCTCTCCACTCACCTCCTCGAGGTTCCTCATAGAAATGGAGTCATGTCGGCTGGGCGCAGTGGCTCACGCCTATAATCCCAGCACTTTGAGAGGTTGAGGCAGGTGGATCACCTGAGGTCAGGAGTTTGAGACCAGCCTGGCCAACATGGTCAAACCTCATCTCTACTAAAAATACAAAAATTAGCTGGGCGTGGTGGTGCATGCCTGTTATCCCAGCTACTCACTTGAACCCGGAAGGCAGAGGTTGCAGTGAGCTGAGATTGTGCCACTGCACTCTAGCCTGGGTGACAGAGCCAGACTATGTCTCAAAAAAAAAAAAGGGGGGGGAGTTGTGCCTTTTTTGTCTTTTTGTGACTGGCTTATTTTCCTCAGCATGGTATCCTCCAGGTCCATCCGGTGTTGTGGCCCGGGTCGTGATTCCAGGCTGCACCATGCTCCCCATGTGGACAGGCCACGTGTTTATGCCTCCATCTGCAGCCCACACCTTCCACACCGCTTGGCTGGCAGCTCCTGTGGAAGCCCTGGATGGCGACTGCTCCAGCCGTGAACACACTGGACACACGCCCAGCTCAGGCCCAGTCACCGACCCTGACTTGCTCTGCTTGGGCCTGTGCTGCATGCGCACCACACAGACAGATTCTGTGGGGTGGGGAGGGTGGGGAGCACTGGTCCCCGCAAATGCATTGGTGAGGGCTTGTCTTCAGAAGAATGGGCATACATCCTAGAAGTATGTTCTAAGGAATTGTGTCCAGAGCCAAGTCCATGCAGACTGACAGGCAATGACTGCTTTTTCTTGTTTTCTGGAAAGACATCCTGGTATGAGAATAGAAGCCATGACACAGGCTGCTGGGCTCTACCCCCTAGCCTAGAACTCTCTGGTGTCTGTGTACACCACACCCCAGGGCACATGGCAGTCTCCCAGGGTGAGCGCTGTGGAAGAAATCCTGCCAGGAGACGTGTTCCACTCACCTCCTGGTTTTGCTGTGCTTGCGCTCACATGAGCTCTTTGGTCAGTCTGTCTGATACCCCAGTGTTGAAGGAACAGACCACCCCACCCATTCCATCTGTGTGGTATGCATGGGGCACATGACCCAGGCAGAGCAAATCTGAGTCAGCGCCTGGGTCAGTGGGGACATATGTTCAAAGCTGGAGCAAAGTCATCTTCCAGGATTTCCGTAAGTGCTGCAGGAAAGATTAGTGGCTGGAGCGAATCTATCCAGAGATACTGACTGCTGTTTCTGTCTCTCATCAGGAGAAGGAGTCGGTCCTGGGTAATCTGGCCAAAAAAGCCAAGCTGACAGAAGACCTCTTTAACCAAGTCCCAGGAATTCACTGCAACCCCTTGCAGGGTGCCATGTATGCCTTTCCTCGGATCTTCCTTCCTGCCAAAGCTGTGGAGGCTGCTCAGGTCTGGGACATGGGCCGGGCTGGCTCTCTCTTACCAGGTTCACTTGAGATGCTGGGTTGGGGGTCCCTTCTTATCTTGGGGAGCAGAAGCTGTCCCTGGAGGTGCTGAACTGTGTGTACCTCTCAGCCAGACGGTGTTGACTATGTAAAGATGACAGGTTCTCGGAGGCCCAGCCATGTGCTGTGATGATGGGCAAACATGAGGTGGGCCCCAGGGGAGAGGAGCTGATCTCAACTCTGAACACTGCTGCTCCCAAGGGAGGTACCCGGGTGAGATGCCTTCGGGAGAAGCAGCAGGAGCTGCTGCTTCCACCTAGCCACTGTGTCCTGGAGCAGCGCTTCACAAACTTCAGTGTGTGCACCCATCACATGGGGCCTTTTTTTTTTTTTTCCTTTTTATGGAGAACGGGGTCTCGCTATATTGCCCAGGCGGTCTCAAACTCCTGGGCTCAAGCTATCCTCCTGCCTCTGCCTCCCTAAGAGTTGGGATTATAGGCTTGAGCCACCATGCCTGGCTTTTTTTTGTTTGAATTACATTTTTATAGAGAGAGATGGTGTCTTACTTTGTTGCCCAGGCTGGTCTCAAACTCCTGGGCCTCAAGGGAACCTCCCACCTCAGCCTCCCAAAGTGCTGGGATTGCAGGCGTGAGCCACTGCGCCTGGCTTGTTGTTTTTGTTGTTTGTTTTTGTTTTGTTTTGTTTCTTAAAGGGTCTTATATCTGCAAGGGACCTAAGACTCTGTGTTTCCACCAAGCTCTTGAGTGCCACAGACCCCACTTGGAGGCTCACAGGGAGCACAGTTTCTGCAGGTGGCATCCTCACCTACCCCCAAGCCTCCTGAATACCTGTTAAACACTCAAGTCTAGGCCCCACCCTAGACCTCCAGAATCAGAATTCCTGGTATTAGGCCAGGTGCCCTGGCGCACACCTGAGGGCTCAGCATTTTGGGAGGCTGAAGTGGGACGATCATTTGAGCCCAGGAGTTTGAACCAGCCTGGGCAACATGGTAAAACCCTCCCTACAAAAAATTTAAAAATTAGCTGGGTGGTGTATGCCAGTGGTCCCAGCTGCTTGAGAGGCTGAGGTGGGTGGATTGCCTGAGCTTGGGAGGTTGAGGCTGCAGTGAGCTATGATCATGTTACAGCACTTCATCCTGGGTGAGAGCAAGACCTCTTCTCTTATATAAGTTAAAAAAAAAAAAAAAAAGCCCTTGGCCAGGTGCGATGGCTCATGCCTGTAATCCTGGCACTTTGGGAAGCCAAGGTGGGTGGATCACTTGAGGTCAGGAGTTCAAGACCAGCCTGGCCAACATGGTGAAACCCCATCTCTACTAAAACTACAAAAAAGCCAGGTGTGGTGGCCCATGCCTGTAATCCCAGCTACTCTGGAGGCCGAGGCAGGGAGAACTGCTTGAACCCAGGAGGCAGAGGTTGCAGTGAGCCAAGATCACACCATTGCACTCCAGCCTGGGTGACAGAGTAAGACTCCGTCTTAAAAAAAAAAAAAAAAAAAAAAAAGAAAAAGAAAAAAGACTCCTTGGTGATAGAAGCTGAGAATCTGTGGTTAACAGGCTCCCTGGGTGGTCGTGCAAACCAGTTTGTGGGCAGCAGTATTGAGAGTGCCCCAGAGAAGCTTGTTCCATGAAAGTTGCATGCAGACCCCAAGGCCCCGTTTTCAGAGGATTACATGGCTTGACATGTAGGAAGCCACTGCTGATGCCTGTTGAGTGGCTGCCTGGGGATGGGCACTCCCTGATGACAGGCAGGAGCACCACTACCCTGGCTGTCCTGCGGTAGTTTTCAGGTGTCTGCCCAGCACCAGCCACCAGCAGTATCCCAGCATCCAGCCCCGGTTCTTTAGGAGTAGAAGGGGAGAAGGGCATGCCATGGGAGAGAACCTGCTGTTTAGATTACATTTGGCTTTGAGGGTTGAACGGTGTGTTTGCAAAGCCAGGAATGATCATGATCTCTGTCTGCTCCCACAGGCCCATCAAATGGCCCCAGACATGTTCTACTGCATGAAGCTCCTGGAGGAGACCGGCATCTGCGTTGTGCCTGGCAGTGGCTTTGGGCAGAGGGAAGGCACTTACCACTTCAGGTACGACTTCCTCTCCATACCAGGGGTTGGTCCGGGGCTTGTCCAGGGAGATGTGGGCTTCTTGACATGGAGCAGAGGACTACTTCGGAGAAACAGAGGTGTGGAGCCCCTGTCTTCCCTCAAGTCGCCCCACTCTGTCCTGCTGCAGAGGCAAGCTCAGACCAGGGATTAAGAAAAACTGGGTGGTTGTCTGCTCGGGGTCTTGTTTCCTTAGAGGTCTTCCTTGGCTATTCTGTCTCTCCCCTCCGCCATCATCATCTGCAATGTTTCTAGTTGGGTGCTCTTTATTTCGCTGTCCATTTTCAACTCTGTGATGGCAGCACACAGCTGCCAGTGCCTGGAGCGGTGCTGGCATGTGCTCGGTAGCTCCTGGCTACACCCTGGGCCGCAGCGCTGCCTGTGATCCTAGAGCCTGCTGAGGAGCTGCAGTGGAATCTGCTCCACTCATGCCTAGGGCATACCCCCCTCTGGCCCTGTGTGGATGGGAATGACAGCACCCAGAGCTGAGCTGACTGGAGCAGAGGTTTCCCACTGTGGCCAGTTCTCTTCAGAACAGCATCTTCCCTGCACGTGTTGCTCGCGGATGTCTCCCATGGCAGATGCTAAGAAAAGAAATGGCATGAGCTGTTAGCACCTGGAGCCAAGTCTTGACTTAGGCAAGGTTGTGGGTCGTGTTCCCTGTATAGACAAACCTTGTCCAGTTGGCCTTCCCACCCCTGGTCAGGCTTATCTCAATGGCTTGTTCAGAAAGTGATTTAAGCAAGAGGGCTGCCGGGAGGGTCAGGGTGCATATTGGTGGACCAGAGGGAAGTGTTAGTTACTGTGGCAACTTGGGAATTCCTTTGGAGGGAGAGTTGTGACTAGAGGGTGTGTCATTGTCAGACTGGAGATAAAAAAGGCCCCTCCGGCAGGAGTAAAATCTCTATGATTCTAGGAAAGACCAAGAGTCATACTCTAGAGAAAGTTATGTTCAGTGGTCAAACATTGTAGAGAGCCGGGCACAGTGGCTCACACACTTCAGGAGGCCGAATTCAGGATGGCTTGAGTCCAAGAGTTCAAGACCAGCCTGGGCGACATTACTGAGACTCTGTCTCTACAAAAAATTGTTTAAAAATCAGTCAGGGAGGGCCGGGCGCGGTGGCTCAAGCCTGTAATCCCAGCACTTTGGGAGGCCGAGGCGGGTGGATCACGAGGTCAAGAGATCGAGACCATCCTGGTCAACGTGGTGAAACCCCGTCTCTACTAAAAATACAAAAAAAAATTAGCTGGGCATGGTGGTGCGTGCCTGTAATCCCAGCTACTCAGGAGGTTGAGGCAGGAGAATTGCCTGAACCCAGGAGGCGGAGGTTGCAGTGAGCCGAGATCGCACCATTGCACTCCAGCCTGGGTAACAAGAGTGAAACTCCGTCTCAAAAAAAAAAAAAAAAATCAGTCAGGGATGTTGACATCTGCCCGTAATCCCAGCTACTTGGGAGACTGAGATGGGAGGATCGCCTGAGCCCAAGAGTTGGAGAGGCTGCAGTGAGCTATGATCACTACTGCACTCAAGCTGGGGGAGCGAAGTGAGACCCTGTCTCCAAAAAAAAAAAAAAAAAAAAAATGTGATTCAGGCCTTCTGCAGTAACAGGTGGATATGTCTTAGCCCAAATTCTGCTCTGGCTTATTGCTTTCGTTCATGTGTATTAGTTGGGTGAACAACATGAATGAAAGAGAAAGCGGTCCAAGTGCCGGGCGCTGTCCTGGCTGGAGCTGTTGAAGTTGACCAGGGCAGACCTCCCTTCTCCACTCCTAGAGGTGATGGAGCTGCTGGATTTGCTCCTCTCCCCTCTTGCAGAGCAGCCAGGTTGACGCTGTTGTCTCTCCAACCAGGATGACCATCCTCCCTCCAGTGGAGAAGCTGAAGACAGTGCTGCAGAAGGTGAAGGACTTCCACATAAACTTCCTGGAGAAGTATGCGTGAGATCGCCTGGGCCCCAGCGGGAGGCCCATCCTCAGCTCTTCCTCCCGATGCCCACCCAGGCCAGGCTGATCTCGCCTCTCCCATGACTCTGCCTCAGGCCTCGCAGAGGCTGCTGGTCACTTCATCATTTTGCCCCCGAGACGTCTTTCTTTGTGCCTTGATGTTGAGAGCGCCTCTCTTTTGAGCAAACAAAGGTTCTGTATGCAACCAGAGTAGAGGGGACTTGCTCAGCAGGTGTGGCCAGGGTTCTCTGAATCTGTTACTGTTTTTGCTTCTGGAAAGTTCATTTGGGGCTTACACCAACTAGGCTGTGTCGGGTGAGATGTTTCAGATCTGGAGAAATGAGCAGGTATTGGTAAATGTGTGACTTAACCATGGTGAGGGCTGGAAATCCAAACTTACCACCATGATCTGTGAATAAAGCCCTTAGTGGTGTGAAGCATCCAGTCCTTTGAACAGAAGGGCCTGGAGGGCCGGCAGTGCTGAGAGAGGGGTCTGTCCTGTGGCCTGGAGGCAGGTGCAGGGAGCACAGTAGCACATGGACTGGGCAGGATGCGGCACTCGCTTGGGGTAGATGCTGGGGGCTGGGGCTGTGGCCCTGGTCAGAGGGCCCCACCGTGAGGCGTGGGAGTGAGTCAGGCTGCAGGAAGAACCTGGTCTCCCCTTCCAGCTCAGTCGGGCCTGAGAATTCTGTGTACCCGGCGGACTTTGGGAATGAGGGGTTCTCTTGAACATGCTTAGGCTGGAACCCCATCTGAGAGGTCTCGCTGAACTTCAGGGAAACAGAGTGCAGCCCGGCAGCATCCCAGTTCTGTGGAGAGTCCCGCTGGAATGGTGTGGACCCGTCCCGCGGGTGACCGGTGCCCGTTCTCCCCGGGGCCTGACCCAGCCTGTGTGCACACCGCCCCCTGCTGGCGGCAGCGGGGAAATGAGGGCTGGAAATGTCCTCCCCGCAAGAGCAATCGCCTGGACCTGCCAAGCAGCGAAGGCCTTGGCCTTTCTTGAGCGATGGCAAGCTGAATCTGATTGGTTTCCTAGCTCTAAGGTGGTAAAAGTGCCTGGCAGCTTGGTTGCTGTGGAGGAGTCAGTGAGTCGTGACTGGCGGTTTATTGGCATGCTTTCGTGCAGAGTGTTTTGCCTTCATGTTAGCTTCCAGCTCCTCTCCCAGGCTGCAGACTCTAACCTGTGGCATCAGTCCTTTCCCGGGCCAGGAGGGCGCCTTCCCCCAGCATGCAGCCTCCCTGCCATTAGCAACCCTGGGCGGGCCGACCATATTCGAGGCCCCGGTGCTACGGGCTTAGCCCTCACCTCCCTCACTGGGAGCCTCCCCATCACCCCTGCCTTCCCCAGTGGGAAGTTAAGGAAGCTCAGGAGCCTGGGACCCCGTATGTCCCAAAGTGTGATTGGAGCGAGCTGGAGAGAAAGCAGAAGGGACCAAGGAGTGAGGCTTAGAGCAGCCTCTGCTGTGATTTCCACACCAGGTCTGTGCAGAGGAAACAAACTCCAAACTGTCCTTACCCACCGACATCACAGCCCCCACGAAGAAAGTAGCCACAATCTCAAATAATAAAGGGGAATGTTCTAAAACTTTTCCTTCCTTAAAAAATGAAAAAAATTGCACTTGTGCTTGCTGAGTGGTATATAAACCAGGATGTATCCCAGAGTCCTGAGGTTGGTTTCTGGTGGAAAGGTTAAATCGTTGAAGCTAGTCTATTTTTTATATTTTTGTAACAATTGCTTTTTTCATGGGGAAGGCGGGGTTAGTATTTATAGTCCTAACAAGTCCAGTAATTTTTTATAAATCTCTTCAGATTATAACCAGTACCTAAAAACTTTACAACGTTTACATAATTTTTTAAAAGAGACTGTATACACTTGATTTGCTTTCAAAATAAATAATAAGGTCAGCTAGTTTAGGAGGTTAACTTTGGGTAAGAATGCTGATCATGATAGGTTTGATTTTCTACAGATTCTGTTCCAGTACTTTTCCTGTCCGGGCACCACCCAAGAAAGTTGTCATTTGAGGTCGCACTTGGAAGTTACATCTGTGAAGTTTCTGTCATTCATCCAGATCTGTGTGTGTAGCATGAGCCGGGGAAGCACAGCAGGGCTGTGCCTCAGACGGCCCGTTGCTGTGCACCCAGAGGCTCAGCTGGCTGTTCCTGTTTTGATGTGTGTGGAGTTTGGGGGAGGAACAGACACAGATCAACCTGTGGCTGTTTTCATGTCTAGGTTCTCACAGGCATCTCCTGACAATGGCTCTGCTGGAAATTTCCATAAATAAAATGTCCAAATGGTGACTGTGTTTAACTTTCATTGTAGTTTGAATCTGAACATCGAGGACATTACTAACTTTACACCTTCACTCTTTGTAATTTATGTTTCTGTAACAATAATGGGCATTTCCACCAAACATGACAAACTTGTCATGGCTTCTCAGCTTCTGTATCTTCTTAGGGTCATTCCTAAGACGCCTGTGCTGCTTTTTTGTTCACTTGTGGAGAAACTTCATGGATTCTTTGAAATAGAGTATAGTTAAAATGAACACTGGTGGAAGAGAAATAAGAACTGACAGCCTTGGCCGGGCGCGGTGGCTCACGCCTATAATCCCAGCACTTTGGGAGGTCAAGGCAGGCAGATCACAAGATCAGGAGTTTAAGACCAGCCTGACCATGACCAACATGGCTGAAACCCTGTCTCTTAAAAAAAAAAAAAAAAAAAAAAAAAAAAAAAAAAGAGCCTCTTCCCTGGGCCTGGGGAGGGTGGGCAGGTGAGGGAGCACTGGAGGCCTGTGGGCAAAGGGGGAATTGCTCATACGAGGGATTTCCTTCATTTCCCATATTGATGTTGATTTTGATGTATGGTTTTGGAATTCAGGACTTTTTCTCAAAACTAAAATTTTTGTCTTCACTGAAGAAAATTTGGTGGCCGGACACGGTGGCTCATGCCTATAATCCCAGCACTTTGGAAGGCCAAAGTGGGAAGATCGCTGGAGCCCAGGAGTTCAAGACCAGCCTGGGCAACCAGGTAAGATGATATCTCTAAAAAAATTTGAAAAATTAACTGGGCATAATGGTATGCACCAGTGGTCCTGTCTACATGGGAGGCTGAGGCAGAAGGATCACTTGGGCCCAACAGTTGAGAACAGTCTGGGCAACACAGACTGTCTCTACCAAAAAAAAAAAAAATTCAAAAAATTGGCCAGGCACAGGGGCACACACCTATTATAGCCCCAGATACTTGAGAGGCTGAGGTGGGAGGGTCACTTGAGCCATGATCACACCACTGTATGCTAGCCTGAATGATACAGTGAGACCCAGTCTCTTAAAATTTGGAAAACATGAAAAAATCACTTCATTTGGAAGTGACAGAAATCCACTCAGAGCAGTGTCAGCAGAAAAGAGGAAGTATGACTTCATGTACCTGGGAGGGAAGCCTACTTTGGTTCTCAGATTTACTCTCTTATAGACAAAGTCTGTCTTGTCCAACTCCACTTGGAAAAATCACAAGGGAGGATTCTGATTGGCTCCCTGGGCCCATGTGCCTTTCCCTGAGCCCACCTCTGACCCACGAGAATAGGGAGCTTTAGCTGGCCCTGTGCACAGAGCAGGAGGTGGAAACGGAATTACCCAGCCCCACTGGAGCCCAAACATTGGAAGAGGAGAAGCTGCTTCCCAAAGGAAAGGGAGTTGGATGTGGTGCTGCCCCAGCAAAACCCATTTACCACAGGGCCCTTTCAGAAAGAGATGGAGGACGTAGAGAGGGGTTCAGGGTGGGTTGAGGGGCTGAGCATGGTGGCTCACCCTTGTAATCCCAGTTCTTTGGGAGGCTGAGACAGGAGGTTTTTTTTGACATTGGGAGTTCAAAACTATCCTGGGCAATAGTGAGAACTCACCTCTGCAAAAAGCATTTTCTAAAATTACCCAGGCTTGGTCCCAGTTACTCAGGAGGCCAAGGCCAGAGGACTGCTTGATGCCCAGGAGCTCAAGGCTGCAGGAAATCATGGCACCGCTGCACGTCAACCTAAGCCACAGAACAGGACCCAGTCTCTTAAATAAAAGTGAGGTGTTGGGGGCGGAGGTGGCAGTGAGCCGAGATTGTGTCACTGCGCTCCAGCCTGGGTGACAGAGCCAGACCTTGTCTCAAAAAGAAAAAATGTACGTGGGTGATGTGTAGAAGGGAGGGGGATGATACTGTTTTCTACTGGTGGGCGCCTGCCCACTTCTCAGTGTGTCTGCCAATATCCTGTCACCCTGCCCCCAAGCCAGGAGACCTCCAAGAAGGAGGAAGATGAAGCTTACTGCTAGCCATGCACCAGTTCTCTTCCTTAGGAGGCACAGGTCAGCTGGAGAGTCAGAGAGAGACTTTATTTTCCACTTAAAGACATACTGACCTTTTTGGTCTCCAATTTCATCTCCTTTGCTCTGAATGCAAATATTGGGGCATACTTCAAAGTCCCTTTGAAGATACTAAATTTTAAAATGTTAAAAATTGATTCATACACAGCTTAATAAAAACATCATCTCTCCAAAAAACTCAGGAGTCTCTATGGCCATACCACCCTGAACGCACCCAATGTCGTCTGATCTCGGAAAGGCCTGGTTAGTACTTGGATGGGAGACTGCCTGGGAATACCGGCTGCTGTAGGATTTTTAGCTTAAAAAAAAAAAAAAAAAAAAACAAAAACTCAGGAGTTCGAGACCAGCCTAGCCAATATGGTGAAACCCCATCTCTAACATGGTGAAACCCCATCTCTACTAAAAATACAAAAAATTAGCTGGGTGTGGTGGCAGGCGCCTGTAATCTCAGCTACTCTGGAGGCTGAGGCAGGAGAATCACTTGAACCTGAGAGGTCAGAGGTTGCAGTGAGACGAGATTGCACCATTGCACTCCAGCCTGGGCGACAAGTGTGAAACTTCATCTCAAAAACAATAACAAAAACCAATCTACTTATCCCTGTAGTCCCAGCACTACAGGATGCTGAGGCAGGTTGATTGCTTGAACCCAGAGTTCAAGACCGTCCTGGGCAATATGGCAAAACCCCATCTCTACAAAAACACAAAAATTAGGCCTGGTGGTGCATACCTGTAGTCCCAGCTGCTCAGGAGACTGAGGAGAGAGGATCGCTTGAGCCTGGGAGGTTGAGGCTGCAGTGAGTTGAGATCGTGCCACTGTACTCCAGCCTGGGCAACAGAACAAGATCCTATCTCTTAGAAAAAAAAAAGAAGCAACCTAGAATCCCAGTAATGTTTAGAACAAAGAGCATAAAAGTGTACATTACATAAAAGTCTGAAACTCTAAAAAAATTTTTATCAAACTTGTTTATGTGGAAAAATCAGAAAATATAAAAAGAAAATGTGAAACTCACTGTGATCCTCTAACCAGGGTTAATAAAGTCTAACATTCTGGTACTATTTCTTTACTGCCCTTTTCCTAAGAATATATATATTTTTTTTTTTGAGACAGAGTTTCGCTCTTGTTACCCAGGCTGGAGTGCAATGGCGCGATCTCGGCTCACCGCAACCTCCGCCTCCTGGGTTCAGGCAATTCTCCTGCCTCAGCCTCCTGAGTAGCTGGGATTACAGGCACGCGCCACCATGCCCAGCTAATTTTTTGTAGTTTTTAGTAGAGACGGTGTTTCACCATGTTGACCAGGATGGTCTCGATCTCTTGACCTCGTGATCCACCCGCCTCAGCCTCCCAAAGTGCTGGGATTACAGGCTTGAGCCACCGCGCCCGGCCCTAAGAATATTTTTATGTGGTTGACAGTGTTGTGTAGTTCTGAGTCCTGTTTCCCTTTTAATGTTAGAACATGTTAATAAAAATGCCTCATGAAAAACAAATTAGCTGGGTGTGGTAGCAGGTGCCTGTAATCTCAGCTACTGAGGAGGCTGAGGCAGGAGAATTGCTTTAACCTGGCAGGCGGAGGCTACTTTGAGCCAAGATCACGCCACTGCACTCCAGCCTGGGAGACAGAGCAAAACTTTGTCTCAAAAAAAAAAAAAAAAAAAATGCCAGGTGGGCAATTTCTATGGCTGTCTCGGCCATTCTATGGATGACTCATTTAGTTAACAGCACCTCCAGCATTTAGGTTCTGTACAGTTCTTGGTTTCTAAAATAATGCTGTATAAGGAACATTCTTACATAAAAAGGGTATTTCTCTCTCCCATCCTTGTGTTTAGGATCATTGCGGGCCATTCTTAGCAGTTCCATTGTTGCGGGGGAAGGTCTGAGCAAACGGTAGTGAATCCCTACAGGACTGTAGTCACTTTAATTCTTGCCACCTAGAAGAAAGAAAGCGACTGAGGGGCATAAGGCAGAAAAAGAGACAGAGGCAGGTTTCAGAGCAGGAATGGAAATTTATTTAAAAGGCTTAGAAGGCCGGGCGCGGTGGCTCAAGCCTGTAATCCCAGCACTTTGGGAGGCCGAGGTGGGTGGATCACAAGGTCAAGAGATCAAGACCGTCCTGGTCAACATGGTGAAACCCCGTCTCTACTAAAAATACAAAAATTCAGCTGGGCATGGTGGCGTGTGCCTGTAATCCCAGCTACTCAGGAGGCTGAGGCAGGAGAATTGCCTGAACCCAGGAGGCGGAGGTTGCGGTGAGCCGAGATCGCGCCATTGCACTCCAGCCTGGGTAACAAGAGCAAAACTCCGTCTCAAAAAAAAAAAAAAAAAGGCTTAGAACAGGAAAGAAAGGAAAGGATGCTTGGAAGAGACCCAAGTGGGCACCCAGGTTAAGTGTCATATTTAATCATGATCCTAGGACTTTATAGACTGGCCCCTTTCCCATGAGCCTTCCCTTAGGGTGGGCTGCCCATGTGCGCAGTGCCCTCTTACCCTTGCAAGGTAAGCATGTGCAGTGCGTTTAGGAAGTTGCATGCATGCCCAGTTGAGGCTTTCTATTTCCGGTGGAGTGCCCTGGAACAACATATTCCACCATTTTCTCTCTCTCTTTATATATATATATAAAAAATATATATATTTTATATATAATCTAATATATAATTATATATTTTATATTTATAATATATTTTATAAATATATTTTATTGCACTTTAGGTTCTGGGTTACATGTGCAGAACATGCAGGATTGTTGCATAGGTACATACATGGCAATGAGGCTTGCTGCCTCCATTCCTGTCACCTATATCTGGCATTTCTCCCCATGTTATCCTTCCCCAACTCCCTACCCCCTGCTGTCCTTTCCCTAGTCCCCCCAACAGACCCCAGTGTGTGATGCTCCCCTCCCTGTGTCCATGTGTTCTCATTGTTCAATACCCACCTATGAGTGAGAACATGCAGTGTTTGATTTTCTGTTCTTGTGTCAGTTTGCTGAGTATGATGGTTTCCAGATTCATCCATGTCCCTACAAAGCACACAAACTCATTGTTTTTTATGGCTGCATAGTATTCCATGGTGTATATGTGCCACATTTTCCTTGTCCTGTCTATCATTGATGGGCATTTGGGTTGGTTCCAGGTCTTTGCTATTGTAAACAGTGCCACAATTAACATATGTGTGCATGTGTCTTTATAATAGAACGATTTATAATCCTTTGGATATATACCCAGTAATGGGATTGCTGGGTTAAATGGAATTTCTATTTCTAGGTTCTTGAGGAATCGCCACACTGTCTTTCACAGTGGTTGAACTAATTTACACTCCTACCAACAGTGTAAAAGTGTTCCTATTTCTCCACATCCTCTCCAGCATCATTGTCTCCAGATTTTTTAATGATCGCCATTCTAACTGGCGTGAGATGGTATCTCAATGTGGTTTTGATTGGCATTTCTCTAATGACCATTGATGATGAGCATTTTTCTTATGTTTATTGGCCTCATATATGTCTTATTTTGAAAAGTGTCCAAGTCCTTCACCCACTTTTGAATGGGTTTGTTTTTTTTCTTGTAAATCTGTTTTAGTTCTTTGTAGATTCTGGATATTAGCCCTTTGTCAGATGGGTAGATTGCAAAAATTTTTGCCCATTCTGTTGGTTGCTGGTTCACTCTAATGATTGTTTCCTTTGCTGTGCAGAAGCTCTGGAGTTTAATTAGGTCCCACTTGTCTATTTTGGCTTTTGTTGCCAATGGTTTTGGTGTTTTAGTCCTTGCCTAGCCATTTTCTCTCTTAATGCACATGTTCAGGAATTGCTTCTTCCCAGTGCCTGCATTCAATTAACACTTTAGTGCAACAGGTGTGGACCATCAGGAAATGTCCTCTCCTTGGCATGGGCTCCCAGTTTATCACTTTTAGAGAAGCAGTGTTATCACCTGACATTCCTAGTGGGTGGGAGAGAGCCATCTCCTGCTTGGCTCAGGCCTAACTACCGGTAACACCATGAACTCTTCCAGGCCAGTGTTCCCTGCTAGGGCATGACACCTCTTCTTCACTATGGTCTGGGAGGCAGAACACCAAAGGGACTGTCCTGAGAGCAGCGTCCAGGGTGGGTGGACCATAGCGTGAACCTTGGCTCTAGCCCTTACCAGCTGTAGGAGTACTCAGTGTTAACACAGTATAATGAGACTAATACTCCTCATTGGGTAATAGAATAAGTGTGAGCGGCTGGGCACATGGCTTATGCCTGTAATCCCACCACTTAAGGAAGCTAAGGCAGGAAGATCATTTAAGCCCAGGAGTTCGAGACCAACCTGGGCAACAAAGTGAGACCCCATCCTCCAAAAAATACAAAAATTACTCAGGCATAGCTGCACATGTCTGTAGTCCCAGTTACTTGGGAGGCTGAGGTGGGAGGATCCTTTAAGCCTGGGATTGCAGAGGTTGCAGTGAGACAAGATGGTGCCCCTGCATGCACTCCAGTCTGGGGAACAGAGCAAGACTCTGTCTCAACATAAAGAAACACAAATAGAATAAATATGAGAATTAAACAGAAGAAAAAAATGTATGTGTTATGTAACTTAGCATAGTTCCTAGCAAGTAGATGCGTTTGTTGAGCACTTTTGCTGATTATCTTTGGTTTAGAGCAGTGCTGATGTAAGTGTTCAGTATATGTTCAAATTGAAAGAAAAAATGTGCCCTTAGTATGCCAAATACATTCTGAAAATGACATTTAGAGGCAGCTAAAACCATTTTCCAACATTTCTAACACATGAACATATTCTGCTAGCCAGTGTCAGAGGGATTTGAACCAGAGTGACTCTTATCTTGAATAGGGGCTAGATAAAAGAAGGCTGAGACCTACTGGGCTGCATTCCCAGGAGATGAGGCATTCTAAGTCAAAGATGAGATAGGAGGTTGGCACAAGGTACAGGTTACAAAGACCCTACTGATAAAACAGGACGCAGTAAAGAAGTGGCTGAGGGTTGGGTGCAGTGGCTCACACCTAATCCTAGCACTTTGGGAGGCCGAGGCAGGCGGATCACTTGAAGTCAGGAGTTCAAAACCAGCCTGGGCAACATGGTGAAACCCCATCTCTACTAAAAATACAAAAAAAAAAAATTAGCTGGGCGTGGTGGTGGGCACCTGTAATCCCAGCCACTCAGGAGGCTGAGGCAGGAGAATTGCTTGAACCTGGGAGGCAGAGGTTGCAGTGAGCCAAGGTTGAGACACTTCACTCTAGTCTAGGTGATGAGGAAAAAAAAAAAAAACGCAGCTAAAACCCACCAAAACCAAGATGCCCATGAAAGTGACTTCTGGTGGTCCTCACTGCTCATTATATGCTAATTATAATGTATTAGCATGCTAACAGTTCCACCAGCACCATGACAGTTACAAATGCCATGGCAATGTCAGGAAGTTATCCTACACGGTCTAAAAGGGGGAGCAACCCTTCAGTTCTGGGAATTGCCCACCCCTTTCCCAGAAAACTCTTGAATAATCCACCCGTTGTCTAGCATATAATCAAGAAATAATCATAAACATAGCTAACCGTAGCCCTCACGGCTGCTCTATGGAGTATCCATTCTTTTATTTTTTTAATTTCTTAATAAACTTGCTTTCACATTACTCTATGGATTCACCTTGAATTATTTCTTGCAGAAGATTCAAGAACCCTCTTTTGGGGCCTGGATCAGGACCCCTTTCCGGTAAGACAAGTACACAGGTTTGTTATTTTTTTAATTTAGTTATTTAGTTCTTTTTTATTTTTTTGGAGACAGGGTCATGCTGTGTCCCCCAGGCTGCAATCATAGCTCACTGCAGCCTTGACTTCCTGGGTTCAAGTGACGCACCCACCTCAGCCTCCTGAGTATCTGGGACTACAGGCTCATGTTACCACACTTGGCTAATTTTAAAATTTTTTGTAGAGACAGGGTGTCACCATTTTACCCAGGCTAGTCTTGAACTTCTGGGCTCAAGCAATTCCCCCGCCTGGTTCTTCCAAAGTGCTAGGATTCAAGCATGAGCCATCTTGCCTGGTTTGCCTTCTTTTTTGGCCGGCGGTGTGGAGGCGGTCACAGTTTCTGAAATAAAAAGTGCATTGGATCCAGTTACACTATAATTGCAAAAAATGTGTTCTTAAATTGAACTTACTGGTCGTACAGTGGCTTATGCCTGTAATCTCAATGCTTTGGGTAACTGAGGTAGGAGGATCACTTGAGTCCAGGAGTTTGAGACCAGACTGGGCAACATAGTGAGACTCTGTCTCTACAGAAATAAAATAATTAGCCGGGCATGGTGGTGCATACTTGTAGTCCTAGCTACTCTAGACTACGTATTGAGGCAGAAAGATGGTTTAAGCCCAGGAGTTGGAGGCTGCTGTAAGCTATGATCACACCACTGTACTCCAGCCTGGATAACAGAGCAAGGCCCCATCTTTAAGTACACAAAGAGACCCAAAACTAAATTAACTGGGCCTACCTAATGAAGACTGGTGCCATGGACATTTGTTTTTGGTGCAGATCTCTCTTGACATGCTGACTCCAGTTAGGAACTAGGACCATTTGGACTACTTGGCATTTATACAAGGTAAAGTCTTTCCGCAAAAGATCTTTGTGGGACTTTCTCCTTTTATGATTAAGTTAAGCTGCTGTTTGTCATTTTTAAACTAAAGCTTTAAAGCAAAATGTGCCCAATCTTTTGGACCAGCATCATGATCCCACTGGGTACCAAAACCCCACTCGAATGGGGTGTATAAGTGTGAGGGGCTGGGCACATGAGCCACCGCACCCAGATGCCTGGAGTTTCATTTAATGGTCTCATCTTTGTTACCTACCAGGGCATCTGAATGAGTGTTGGCTCATTTGCAGATGTACTAAAGCTTCATGTCATTCATTCATCAAACACTGGCTTAGCAGCTAGTCTTATTCACTGATGTGTCCCCATCACTTAGCCTCCCAAGTAGCTGGGATTACAGGTGCCCGTGACCACACCTGGCTAATTTTTGTATTTTTAGTAGAGACAAGGTTTCACCATGTTGGGCAGGCTGGTTGCGAACTCCTGACCTCAGGTGATCCATCTACCTTGGCCTCCCAAAGTGCTGGGATTACAGACATGAACTACCATGCCCATCTGAATTTTTCAACTTTTTGAGAGAGCATTTTGGTATCATTAACATTTAATATACATATGCTTGCTCTAGGCCAGGTAAGGTGGCTCACGCCTGTAATCCCAGCATGTTGGGAAGCCAAGGCGGGCTGATCACCTGAGGTCAGAAGTTCGAGACCTGACTGGCCAAACATGGTGAAACACTGTCTCTACTAAAAATACGAAAATTAGCCAGGCATGGAGGTGGGCGCCTGTAATCTCAGCTACTTGGGAGACTAAGGCACAAGAATCACTTGAACCTGGGAGGCAGAGGTTGCAGTCAGCTGAGATCATGCCACTGTACTCCAGCCTGGGCGACAGAGCAAGACTCCATCTCAAGAACAAAAACAAACAAAGAGCCGTATGCCTGTTCTAAAGCTATAGTAATCATCAGCCAGTTGCAATGGTGCACACCTGTAATCCCAGCAGTTTGGGACGCCAAGGCTGGTAGATCCCTTGAGCCCAGGAGTTTGAGACCAGCCTAGGCAACATGGCTAAACCCCATCTCTACAAAAGATACAAAAATTAGCCAGGTGTGGTAGCATGAGGCTGTAGCCCCAGCTACTTGGGAGGCTGAGGTAAGAGGATCACTTTAGTCCGCGAGGTGGAGGCTGCAATGAGCTGAGATTGTGCTACAGAGCTCTAGCTCGGGCGACAGAGTGAGACCCTGTCTCAAAAATAAAATAAATAAAACCATAGTAATCAAGATAGTCTGGTGTTGCTGAAAGGGCAGACAAATAATGGAACAGAATAGAGTCCAGAAATAGACTCCTACGCATTTATCACTTTGGCATAAAATAGACAACACGTGTGTGTGCATGCAATCACACACATGCATATATCTTTGACAAGAATGCCAAAGTAATGCAGTGGGAAAGGAAAGCCTCTTCAATAAACGGCGCTAAAACACTTGATGCTAAAGCATCCATATGGGGAAAAAATAAGCCTCAATGCCTACCTCTACATATGCAATATTTTAGATGAATTGCAGACCTAAAATTCAGGAGCTAAAACTATAAAGCTTCTAGAAGAAGACATGAGAGAATATCTTTGCAACTTTGAGATTGTATATATATATATATATATATATATATATATATGGCTGGGTGTGGTGGCAGGTGCCTGTAATCTCAGCCACTCAGGAGGACGAGGCAGGAAAATCATGGAAGTCTACGAGGCAGAGGTTGCAGTGAGATGAGATCACGGATTGCACTCCAGCCTTGCTGACAAGAGTGAAACCCCATCTTAAAAAAAAAAAAGGAATTTCTGATCTTTAACAGACACCAAGAAAATGAAAAGACAAGCCACAGACTGGCCAAAAACATATTTAGAACATAAATCGGATAAAGAACTTGTATCCAGAATACATGAAGAACTTCAACAACTCCATAATAATAAGAAAAACAATTGTGGAGCCAGGTGCAGTGTTGCACACCTGCAATCCCAGCACTTTCAGAGACCCAGGCAGGAGGATCACTTGAGCCCAGGAGTTCAAGACCAGCCTGGGCAATATAGCAAGACCTCATCTCTACAGAAAAATTTAAAGATGGCCGGGCGTGGTGGCTCACGCCTGTAATCCTAACACTTTGGGAGGCCATGGTGGGTGGATCACCTGAGGTCAGGAGTTCAAGACCAGCCTGGCCATCATGGGGAAACCCCGTCTTAAAAAAAAAAAAAAAAAGATTAGCCAGGTGTGGTGGTGGTGTTAACAGATACATGTTCTGATCCAGACCCCAAGAGAGGGTTCTTGGATCTCATGCAAGAAAATTCAGGGCAAGTCTATGGAGTAAAGTGAAAGCAAGTTTATTAGAGAAGTAAAGAAAAAATTGAATAGCTGCTCCACAGGCAGCACCGTCCCGAGAGCTGCTGGTTGGCTATTTTTATGGTTATTTCTTGATTTTTTTTTTTTTTTTTTTTGAGATGGAGTCTCACTCTGTCTCCTGGGCTGGAGTGCAGTGGCACAATATCAGCTCACTGTCAGCCTCTGCCTCCCAGGTTAAAGTAATTCTCCTGCCTCAGCCCCCTGAGTAGCGGGGATTACAGGTATGCGCCACCATGCCAGGCTAATTTCTGTAATTTTAGTACAGATGAGGTTTCACCATGTTGCCCAGGCTGCCCTTAAACTTCTGTCCTCAAGTGATCTGCCTGCCGCAACCTCCCAAACTGCTGGGATTACAGGCATGAGCCACCACGCTGGCCTATTTCTTGATTACATGCTAGACAAGGGGTGGATTATTCATGAGTTTTCCAGGAAAGGAGTGGGATTTCCAGGAACTGGTGGTTCCTCCCTTTTTTAGACCATATAGTGTAACTTCCTGGTGTTGCTATGGCATTTGTAAACTGTCATGGCGCTGAAGTGTCTCTTACATGCTAATGTATTACGATTAGGGTATAATGAGCAGTGAAGACGAACAGAGGCCACTTCTGTCACCATCTTGGTTTTGGTGGGTTTTGGCTGGCTTCTGCCCTGCATCCTGTTTTATCAGCAGAGTCTTTATGACCTGTGTCTTGTGATACCAATTTTGGCGACCTCCGGTCTCATTCTGTGACTAAGAATGCCTAACCTCAGCCAGGTGCTGTGGCTCACACCTGTAATACCAGCAGTTTGGGATGCCAAGTCAGGTGGATCTCCTGAGGTCAGGAGTTCGAGACTAGCCTGGCCAGCATGGTGAAACCCCATCTCTACTAAAAGTACAAAAACTAGCCAGGCATGGTGGCGGGCACCTGTAATCCCAGCTACTCGGGAGGCTGAGGCAGGCGAACCGCTTTAACCCGGGAGATGGAGGGGGCACTGAGCCAAGATCATGCCACTGTACTCTAGCCTGGGTGACAGAAGGAGACTCTGTCTCAAAAAAAAAGAATGCCTAACCTCCTGGGAATGCAGCCCAGCCAGTCTTAGCCTCATGTTACCCACCTGCTATTCAAGATGGAGTCACTCTAGTTTGAAAAACCCCACTGACAGTGCTGTGCACCTACAGTCCCAGCAACTGGGGAGGCGAGGCGGGAGAATCACTTGAGTCCAAGGGTTCAAGGCTGCAGTGAGCTGTGATCACGGCACTACACTCCAGCCTGGGCAACAGAGTGAAACCCTATCTCTTAAAAAACAAAACAGTTTTTAAAAAAGTAGGGGCGGGGTGGGGGGAAGATTTGAACAGACACTTCATAACGTAAGATGTACACAGGTCCAGTAATACCATGGAAATATCTGAGCTTCAAGTCAGGGACAAGTAAAAAATTAAAAAGGAGCATGGAAAGATGCTCAACATCAGCAGTCCTGGAAAGGAATGCAAATTTGGAGCACTAGGGACCAGCTGAAATGACTGAAATGAGAAAGCTTGACAATGTTTTTTGTCCACAAGGATGTGGAGCAATAGAAATCCCGGTGGTAGGAATGAAAACATGATAAATCGACTTCAAAAAATAATAATAGAAAAGAAAAAATGATAAATCACATTTGAAAACTGGCGACTTCTTGCAAAGTTAAACATACATCTACCCATGACCCTGCAATCCCACTCCTAACTAGGTATTCACCCCAAATAAAAGTATGTCCCCACCAAAGCCTTGTGTGAGAAGGCTCTGATGCCGGGCACGGTGGCTCACACTTGTGCCGGGGGCGCCATGGCTGGAGTGCAGTGGCACGATCTTGGCTCACTGCAACCTCTGCCTCCCAGGTTCAAGTAATTCCCTGCCTCAGCCTCCCCAGTAGCTGGGATTACAGGCACCTGCCACTATGCCTGGCTAATTTTTGTATTTTTAGTAGAGACAGGGTTTCACCATGTTGGCCAGGCTGGTCTCGAACTCCTGACCTCAAGTGATCCACCCGCCTTGGCCTCCCTAAGTGCTGGGATTACAGGCATGAGCTCCCATGCCTGGCACTCCTTATGGTTTTGATTTGCATTTCCTTGATGACAAGCAATTAGCATTTTTTCATACACCTGTAGGTCATTTTTAGGTTTCTTTTGAGAAATGTCTGTTCAGATCTTTTGCGCCTTTTAGTTTTTTTTCTATTGAGTTCTTTGAGCTTCTTATACACTCTGGTTATTAATTCTGTGTCAGATGGACAGTCTGCAGTATTTTCTTCCACTCTGAGTTGTCTCTTTACTTACGTCTTTATGCATTCAGCCATTGTATGCCTTTTTGTTTATTTTCACACAGGGTCTCAACATTGCTTTTTAAAAACTACACATTGGTTTTTAATAACTACTACAATTTTGGATATAACAAAATTTAATGGGAGATGTTCAGGTTTATTTCCAGCTTCTCATCATTTTTGGCAGTCTTTCAATAACCATTCTTGTGTTCAATCTTGTTGCACAGCCATAACTTCCCATGGTAAAAGTCTAGAAAGGAAACTTTTGGATGAAAAACTGTTTAAGCACCAGGGGGTGCTGGTCACCTATGTGATCCCCACCTGCAGTTCTGTGGAGTTAAAAAAAAATTTTTTGAGACAGAGTCTCACTCTGCACAGGCTGGATTGCAGTGGCAAGATCTCTGCTCACTGTAACCTCTACCTCCTGGGTTCAAGCGATCCTCCTGCCTCAGCCTCCCAAGTAGCTGAAACTATAGGTGTGTGCCACCACATCTGGCTAATTTCTGTATTTTTAGTAGAGATGGGGTTTCACCGTGTTGGCCAGGCTGGTCTGGAACTCCTGGCCTCAAGTGATCTGCCTGTCTTGGCTTCCCAATGTGCTGGGATTATCGGCGTGAGCCACCATCCCCAGTCTGTTTCATTTTTAAGCAAACCCATCCTCTACCTTAGCAGTTTCAGCTTCCTAAGATGAAAGTACAAAATGTCTGGGCACACAGCTTGTTAACAGTACCGGGCATCCAGGAATGCTCAACAGAGCCTTTTGTCTTTGAAATACTACCCCTCCCTGCTGCATTTTTTAATGTGGACAATAGATGTTTCTCCAACTCATACATTGCTGTATGCTTCAAGTCCCAAGTCCCTTTTACATGGAAAGGCTGGCACTGCCACTGTCAGATCATTTAGAAGAGCATAGGCCCACCTCAGGCTCATGGTTGGGCATGTGACCCAGGCCCTGCCATTCAACGCACCATGTGCACCTTAACCGCAGTGATTGTTGCAAGAATGGTATATAACCCACACCAGACCAATGAAACCCTACCCAGGACCTTCGCTGAAGCGTAGAGAAAGAGTTTCCACTTCTTCAGGGTTTGTTGACTTGGTTGTAAAGCATCGTGTTGAAGCACATTGACTCTGGAGTTTGGGCTTGAATTGGAATCCCATCTTGATCACTTCCTGGCCATGTGACCTTTCTGAAATTCCTCAATATCTCAGATATTTGGTTTTTGTTTGTTCATTTATTTGTTTTAGACAGAGTCTCACTCTGTCTCGCCCAGGCTGGAGTACAGTGGCACAATCTTGCCTCACTGTAGCCTCCACCTCCCAGGCTCAAGTGATTCTCCTGTCTCAGCCTCCTGAGTAGCTGGGATTACAGGCATGTGCCACCACACTGGGATAATTTTGCATTTTTAGTAGAGACAGAGTTTCACCACGTTGGCCAGGCTGGTCTCAAACTCCTGACCTCAGGTGAACTACCCACCGCAGCCTCCCAAAGTGCTGGGATTACAGGCGTGAGCCACCACCCGGCCAATATCTCAGATATTTGGCTTCCCTCTCTGTAAACTGGAGCAGTAATAATTTCTACCTTACAGGGTTGTCGTGGGTTTCATGTGACATAATTCGTGTAAAACACTAAGTGCTGAGCTGCTGCAGACAAATTATTCTGTGTTGGTGGCTGGCTGTTGTGACACAATCCACGCCCCGAGATGTGGAGGCAGCCAGCATCCATCTTGCTCCGCCTGTTAGTCCACAGCTACTGCTCACTCATCAAATACACCCACCTATCCTTTTCCACTGTCAGCACATAAATGAGCCATCACCAGTTGGCGACCATAACCTGCCATTTTCTGGGAAATTCCCTATTTCAAGTATTTGATTCTGTTAGCAGAAAACAAGTTGCAGTTCTGGGAAAAGGAACATAATTCCTGCCCATCTATGATGCCATTTCTCTGGGCAGGTGTTTTTTTTAAGCCATCACAGGAGAAAGAGTGATTTGTGCTTTGCCAACCTTATATCAAGTAGGACTCAACTGGTTGCCAAGTGACAGAAAACCCAACTCAAACAGAAGAGGAAATTTATTAGTGGATGAATTACAGGGTAGTTCTGATTCACAAGGATTGAGAGTCAGTGAGGCTGTGGTCCCCTAGAGCAGAGTGGCAAATCTTTCCTATATACAGAGCCAGATAGTAAATATTTTAGGCTTTGCAGAACGTATGGTCTTTGTTGCAGCTGCTCCGCCCTCCTACTGTAGCATGCAAGCATCACAGTAAATATGTAAAAGAATGAGCATGGCCGTGTTCCAGTACAATTTATTTACAGTAGTGAGTGGTAGGCTGCATTTGGCCATGGACTGTGATTTGCTGACCCCTGACTTGAGAGGAAAATCAGAATGCAATTAGCCAAAGAAAGGGGATTGAATACAGGTGGCAAAAATACAAAAATAACTACCATGTTAAGCTCCAAATTCTCCTGGCATAATCTTTTCTGTCCTCTTAAAGCAAACAAAGGGAAGTGAGGTGACTAGCCTGGTCCAGGGATCCGCTTATTTGGGTGGAACAAAATTCTTTCTCTCTGTGGATCTATTTAGTATATCAGGGGTTTAAGCCCAGGGCCTTCAAGATAAGTATGGTATATGCTGGGAAGCTCATGCGCTGAGCTTGAGCTTTCTTAGGCCACTCTAATTTCTTAGGCCGACCTCTGGATTTTTTTTTTTTTTTTAAGATGGGGTTTCACCATGTTGGTCAGGCTGGTCTTGAACTCCCAACCTCAGGTGATCTGCCTGCCTTGGCCTCCAAAGTGCTTGGATTACAGGCGTGAGCCATTACGCCCAGCCGACCTCTGGATTTTTTTGTTTGAGATGGAGTCTCACTCTTATTGGTCAGGCTGGAATGCGATGGTGCAATCTTGGCTCACTGCAATTTCTGCCTCCTGAGTTCATGGGATTTTTCTTGCCTCAGCCTCCTGAGTAGTTAGGATTATAGGCATGCGCCACCATGCCCAGCTGATTTTTTGTATTTTTAGTAGAGATGGGGTTTCACTATGTTGGCCAGGCTGGTCTCAAAATTCAGGCCTCAGCTGATCCATCCACCTCGGCCTCCTGAAGTGCTGGGATTATAGATGTGAGCCACCATGCCTGGCCCAACCTCTGGATTTATGATTGTCCATGGATCAAGATCCTTAGACTTTCAATGATACAAGATAATGCATTATGGATTCCTCACCTTCCAGATGTGCCTTGCTGCTGTTATGATGGGTGTGCTTTTTATTCACTGGACTCACAAGATGTGTTAGATGTATGTACTGATCAATGTTAGCAGAATGTTAATGAGCCATTAAGTACTCATGCTTTAGAATGTCTTGGTCAGATAAAAACTTTGCCAATATAGCACTGGCAAAGGAATTCTAAAGATTTTATGCTGACCAAATATTAAATAGTTTGAGGCATCTTGTGTTGAGCAAATGTAGTCAGCGGTCCTCTGTGAGAAGATAAGGAAACTCTGTGGACAGTCTTTGAGATCTAAGCCACCCTAAAGGAAAGAAGTCAGAGGGTTTCTTTTTTTTCTTTTTTTTGAGACAAAGTCTCACTCTGTTGTCCAAGCTGGAGTGCAGTGGCACGATCTCGGCTCACTGCAACCTCCACTTCCCGGATTCAAGCGACTCTCCTGCCTTGGCCTCCCAATAGCTGGGACTACAGGCATGGGCCACCATGCCCGGCTAATTTTTGTATTTTTATTAGAGACGGGGTTTCACTATGTTGGCCAGACCAGTCTTGAACTCCTGACCTCATGATCCTCCCACCTCAGTCTCCCAAAGTGCTGAGATTCAGGCGTGAGCCACTGCACCCAGCCCAGTCAGAGAGTTTCTAAAGGAGGCCAGGCATGGTGGCTCATGTCTGGAATCCAGTACTTTGGGAGGCTGAAGTGGGAGGATCACTTGGGTCCAGGAGTTGAGACCAGTTGGTCTCAACTGGTGACATACTGAAACCCCATCTTTATTTAAAAAAAAAAATACAAAAATTAGCCAGGTGTGATGGTGTGTACCTGTGGTCCTAGGTACTCAGGAGGCTGAGGGGGTAGGATTGCTTAAGCTTGAGAGGCGGAGGCTGAGTGAGCTGAGATAGCACCACTGCACTCCCACCTGGGCGACAGAGCGAGACCCTGTCTCAAAAAAAAAAAAAAAAATTGTTGAATTTCCTTTCTTTGATAGCAAGTAATGAAGCATTCAAATCTTAAACTTCTGTAGTGAATCCATTGTCATGAACATCTCTAGACTGTCAGGATACGCGTGGAAGATCCAACACTGTTTCTCTGTTATTCCTGGAAGGATGATTCTGGGTATCCAGCTACTGACTGATGTCCAGGATCACACCTGATCTCCCTAGCTCAGAGGTGTCTGGTCCTAAGGTCAGATCTTAGGATCTAGAACCTAGGGAGTTTCAGCCATAAGACATGTCCCTGAGCCCATGAGGTGAGAAAAGAATTGGATGGAGTTTCACCATGTTGTTCTATCATGCCACTGCTACCCACATTAACAGGCTTGTTTGGAAAGCCTAGGAATCAGGAGGCCCTGGGGCTAGGGACAGGCTATACCTTCAGAGGGAATAGCTCAACCCTCCTGATGAGCTCCCGGGAATCGATCTTTAAATGCCTGGGCAAGGCTAGAACATTGCAGATGAGTCCAGCTGCAATCAGTTGCCATCAGGGGAACCCAGCTTCCCAATGACATCAGGATTAGTACATAAGGCTTGGTACTGGGCTATCTTCGGGTGGATGTTTCCCTGCAAGAGTACCTGTATTTTCTTTAGAGGTGTCTAATACAGGCCTTCTCCTTCATTGAATCTTGCATTCTCTAAAATTAAGTAGATCCCTTTAAACACAGATCCCCATTTTATAGGCTTGATTTTACTGAGTCACATCATAGCTTTCAGGACTTAAAATTGTGCCTTAATAAAGTAAAAACATTAACTGGGCATGGTGGCATGCACCTGTGGTCCCAGTGACACAGGAGGCTGAGGCAGGAGAATCACTGGAGCCCAGGAGGTTGAGGCTGCAATAAGCTTTGTTTGTGTCACTGCATTCCAGCCTGGTGAGCATGAGACCCTGTCTCTATTTAAAAAAAAAAAAAATGGGCCAGGCATGGTGGCTCACACCTGTAATCCTAGCACTTTGGGAGGCCGAGGTGGGTGAATCACCTGAGGTCAGGAGTTCAAGACCAGCCTGGCCATCATGGTGAAACCCCATCTTTAAAAAAAAAAAAACCGTAAAAATGTAAGTAATCATTACTTGTTTGCCAAGCAAAATATTTCAGCATGAGGTCCTTGGTGGTGAAGAAGTAAAGAAATCACTAGTGCCCAACCGTCTTGCACTATATTCTTGTAAAATGTATTTTGGTTCTGTCCCCTAATCCGCATGTGCTAACAGGGATATATTGTTTTTTCTAGAGCTCTTTTGCAGGAATTTAGATCATTATTTCAGATCTTCCATATCTTAGACTTGGTTCAAAAGATCAAGAAGCACTTCCTTCATTCATAAATATTTATTTAGGTTCTATATGCCAGTGTTCTATACACTAGAAGCTTAACTTTGTAATCTGGTTTGATGCGTTGCGTACAAATGCACAAAAACATATGTATTAAGCTGTTATCCACAGTAGTTTTTAATAACTGGAAACAATCCAAACATCTATCAATAGGTAGGAAATGGTTTGTCAAACAACAGAACTTTAAAATAATTAAAAATAGATCTTTATGGGTATTAGTATGCAAATATATCAAAGGAATAATAAGACCAAAAGTTGTAAAAATAAGTTATTTCATCCCATTTTTGCATACATGCATGTGAGAAATTGGTAAAAGTGATTGCATTTTGGAACAGATTGGAAACTTTAGTTCCATATGTATTTAAAAAAAAAAAAAAAAAAAAGTCCAAGGCTGGGCATGGTGACTCACACCTGTAATCCTAGCACTTTGGGAGGCCAAGGCAGGCAGATCACTTGAGGTCAGGAGTTCAAAACCAGCCTGGCCAGCGAGGCGAAAACCTGCCTCTACAAAAATACAAAACTTTAGCTGGGCATGCTGGTGCATACCTGTAGTCCCAGCGACTTAGGAGGCTGAGGCAGGAGAATCGCTTGAACCCAGGAGGCGGAGGTCGCAGTGAGCCAAGATTGTACCACTGCACTCCAGCCTGGGTGACAAAGAAAAAAACCAAAAAACAACTTTGCTTGATAGTCTCATGAGCATGTGATCTGGATGGGGGGAGATTTTTTTAAAGTCACTGTTTTTTTTAATGATCATGTATTGCCTTCCTAACAGATAAAAATCATTTGTACACTATTTGTAGTTTATGGGAGGGGATACCTATTCCCACATAGAATGGTAAGCTTTATCACTGAAGGGTCTCAACCCATCGCTGGTGTAAGTGTTCTCAGGTTCTTTTCTTCCTATAGCTGGGAAGTCAGGCTTTCTAACATCTTTAGCTTGACTCAGTGGCACTGGTTTTTGATTCACTTTTACCAGAGATTTAACTGAACTTTTGGAAATTAAAAACAACCAACTATACTTAAAGTGTTCTCTAAAAGTCTGTGCCAGGTGATGTGGGCGTCCTAATCTTACCAAATCTTTTGCAACTGAAGATTAATTACAAGACTTTTGATGGCTGAGCACAGTGGCTCATGCCTGTAATACCAGCACTTTGGGAGGCTGAGGCAGGTGGATAACCTGAGGTCTGGAGTTCAAGACCATCCTGGCCAACATGGTGAAAACCCATCTCTACTAAAAATACAAAAAAAATTAGCCAAGCATGGTGGCAACCATCTGTAGTTCCAGCTAATCAGGAGGCTGAGGCAAGAGAATCGCTTGAATCTGGGAGGCAGAGATTGCAGTGAGCCAAGAGAGTACCACTGCATTCCAAAAGTCTTATTTTTAATTTTTTTTTAATGTTTTTTTAAGACGGGGTTTCACCATGTTGGTCAGGCTGGTCTCGAACTCCTGACTTCAGGTGATCTGCCCGCCTCGGCCTCCTAAATTGCTGGGATTACAGGTGTGAGCCATCGTGCTCAGCCAAAAGTCTTCGTTTTTTTTTTTTTTTTTTTTTTTTTCAGTCTCGCTAGATTTTTGGAGTAAATATTAGATTACATGCATATCTTGGTGATTAAACTCCAGCTACTTATTTTTTAAAAATTATGAGATGGGATCTCCATGTTTCCCAGGCTGGTCTTGAACTCCTAGGCTCAAACATGAGCCACCATCCCCAGCCTCAATTATTTATTATTGAAGAAAAAGGTTTTACAAACTTAGTGTACCCTAAGTGTATAGTACTTATAATCTCTATAGTAATGGCCTAGGCCTTCACATTCACTCACTGACTCAACCGGGTCAGGACTTCCAGTCCTGCCAACTGTATTCTTATTTTTTTTTTTTTTTTTGGTTTCACCATGTTGGCCACGCTGGTCTTGAATTCCTGACCTCAGGCCTCCCAAAGTGCTGGGATTACATCACACCTGGCCTATTATTATTATTTTGAAATAAGTTCTCGCTCTGTCATCAAGGCTGGAGTGCAGTGGCACAGTCACAGCTCACTACAGCCTCAATCTCCCAGACTCAAGTTATCCTCTCACCTTCAGCCTCCCAAATAGCTGGGACAATAGGTATGTACCACCACACCCAGCTGATTTTTATTTTTATATTTTGTAGAGACAGGATTTTGCCATGTTACCCTGGCTGGTCTCAAACTCCTGGGATCAAGCAATTCTTCTGCCTTAGTCTCCCAAAGTGCTGGCATAAGCCACTGTGGCCTAAATTTATTATTTCTTAATTTTTTTTTTTTTTTTGAAACTGAGTTTCGCTCTTGTTACCCAGGCTGGAGTGCAATGGCGTGATCTCGGCTCACCGCAACCTCCGCCTCCTGGGTTCAGGCAATTCTCCTGCCTCAGCCTCCTGAGTAGCTGGGATTACAGGCACGCGCCACCATGCCCAGCTAATTTTTTGTATTTTTAGTAGAGACGGGGTTTCACCATGTTGACCAGGATGGTCTCGATCTCTTGACCTCGTGATCCACCCGCCTCGGCCTCCCGCAGTGCTGGGATTACAGGCTTGAGCCACCGCGCCCGGCCTTCTTAATTTTTTTGAAGACAAAGTCTCGCTCTGTCACCAGGCTAGAGTACAGTGATATGATCATAGCTCACTATAACCACAAAACCGTGGGCCTACGGGATCCTTCCGTCTTGGCCTCCCAAAGTGTTGGGAGTATAGACATAAGCCTCTGTAGCCAGCTGTATTGAAGGTTTTTTTATTTTTATTTTTTTATTATTTATTTATTGCATTTTAGGTTTGGGGGTACATGTGAAGAACATGCAAGATTGTTGCATAGGTACACACATGGCAGTGTGATTTACTGCCTTCCTCCCCTTCACCTATATCTGGCATTTCTCCCCATTCTATCTCCCCAACTCCCCACCCCCGGCTGTCCCTCCCCTATTTCCCCCCAACAGACCCCAGTGTGTGATGCTCCCCTCCCTGTGTCCATGTGTTCTCATTGTTCAATACCCACCTATGAGTGAGAACATGCAGTGTTTGATTTTCTGTTCTTGTGTCAGTTTGCTGAGAATGATGGTTTTCAGGTTCATCCATGTCCCTGCAAAGGACACAAACTCATCATTTTTGATGGCTGCATAATATTCCATGGTGTATATGTGCCACATTTTCCCTGTCCAGTCTATCATCGATGGGCATTTGGGTTGGTTCCAGGTCTTTGCTATTGTAAACTGTGGTGCCATGCGTGTGCATGTGTCCTTATAGTATAAGGATTTATAATCCTTTGGCTATATACCCAGTAATGGGATTGCTGGGTCAAATGGAATTTCTATTTCTAGGTCCTTGAGGAATCGCCACACTGTCTTCCACAATGGTTGAACTAATTTACACTCCCACCAACAGCGTAAAAGCGTTCCAATTTCTCCACATCCTCTCCAGCATCTGCTGTCTCCAGATTCTTTAATGATCGCCATTCTAACTGGCATGAGATGGTATCTCAATGTAGTTTTGATTTACATTTCTCTAATGTGATGAGCATTTTTTCATGTTTGTTGGCTTCATGTATGTCTTCTTTTGTAAAGTGTCTGTTCATATCCTTTGCCCACTTTTGAATGGGCTTGTTTTTTTCTTGTAAATCTCTTTTAGTTCTTTGTAGATTCTGGATATTAGCCCTTTGTCAGATGGGTAGACTGCAAAAATTTTTTTCCATTCTGTTGGGTGCCGATTCACTCTAATGACTAGTTCTTTTGCTGTGCAGAAGCTGTGGAGTTTGATTAGGTCCCATTTATCTATTTTGGCTTTTGTTGTCAATGTTTTCGGTGTTTTGGTCATGAAGTCCTTGTCTACGCCTATGTCCTGAATAATTTTGCCTAGATTTTCTTCTAGGGTTTTTATGGTGTTAGGTCTTATGTTTAAGTCTTTAACCCATCTGGAGTTAATTTTAGTGTAAGGTGTCAGAAAGGGGTCCAGTTTCTGCTTTCTGTACATGGCTAGCCAGCTTTCCCAACAACATTTATTAAACATGGAATCCTTTCCCCATTGCTTGTTTTTGTCAGGTTTGTCAAACATCGGATGGTTGTAGATATGTTGTGTTGCCTCCGAGGCCTCTGTTCTGTTCCATTGGTCTGTATCTCTGTTTTGGTGCCAGTACCATGTACTTATTCATTTTAAGAGCCCTATAAAAGTGTACCATTTGTTATCTTAGTTTTTGAAACGGAGTATCACTGTCACCCAGGCTGGCATGTAGTGGTGCGATCTCAGCTAACTGCAACCTCCACCTCCCGAGTTCAAGCGATTCTCCTGACTCAGCCTCCCGAGTAGCTGGGATTACAGGAGTGTGCTCCCATATCCAGCGTATTTTTAGTAGAGACAGGGTTTTGCCACGTTAGCCAGGCTGGTCTTGAGCTCCTGATCTCAGGTAATCCACCTACCTCGGCCTCCTAAAGTGCTGGGATTACAGGCGTGAGCCACCGCACCCTGCCCTTTACTCTTAAGAGTACCAAAAGGTAAACAGAAAACTGTTTACCATTGTGTTACAACTGCCTACATTAACAAGCTGTGCAGGTTTACAATCTAGGAGCAATACACTATACCAAATAGGTGTATAGTCAGCTACATCACCTAGGTTTGTGCAAGTACACTCATGTTTGCATGATGAAACCTCCTAACCATGAACTTCTCAGAATGTGTCCCAGCCGTTTATTGGAGGCAGGGTTTCATCGTGTTAGCCAGGATGGTCTTGATCTCCTGACCTCATGATCTGCCCGCCTCTGCCTCCCAAAGTGCTGGGATTACAGGCGTGAGCCACTACGCCCGGCAAAATAACACATCTTAGCAGAACTCTCTTCCAAATAGTTTTCTTGCCTATAGTCAAACCACCTGGGTAGAAATGACAGACAGACTGCACTGAACAACTGTTTTATAAACCTTTATTGCAAAGGCTACAAACTTTATATTGCCACCGCATTTCTTTTGTTTAAAGTGGATGTAGGGAAGTAACCTTGGATACAAAACTACTATACTGTTGAATCTTGCCCAGGCTTGTTGTAAAATATTTTTTGTACAATGGAGGTAGAGTGGATAGGTCAATAATTTAAACCTCACAGGCCTTGATTGGTGTCAGCACACCTTTTTTCATTCAGATTCTAGCAGACCTAGAAATAAACTACAAATACTAGTTTTAGGCTCAGGGATGGCATTTAATACATTTAAAATTTTTAGTTTTCAGTTTTCCCATATGTTCCTTTACAAATGTAAAATGTGCATCGGATGTCTCTTCCCTCAAATAAGTGTGTTCTAAAAATACCTACTGAGAGTGAAATGGTAAAAACCAGATGATGGAAAGAGAAACACAACATCCTTTTCATCAGTTTTACCTGAATTTCTTCATACCAGCCTAAGCATCCTACTTTTCTATAAAACATTATAGAAAATCAAAAAAATAATCAATGGCTTCCCCAATTTCAAACATTCAACTTAATGGAGACAAAGCATCTCTTACATTTAATGAAGACAGAGCATTTGAACAGGTATGCAGACATGGTTTTACTATACATTTGCTGTTAACCTTATTTTTTTAAGGGGGTGTTGGTGGGGAAGATACAGAAGTTGGGCTAGCCCAGTGCTCGGGAGTTACAGCACTCAGACACCCTGGCCTCTACAGAGCATTGCTGCAGCCATTGAAGACTGTCTCTACCAGCCTTTTGCCTTTCAAAACTGTAAGATGGGCATGGGCCTGAGACATAAGCTTCAGGCCAATGGGTTTTCATTGGCTGTTTAAGAACCAGTACTAAGGATACATTCTTTATGTTTTTCCTTCTAAAAATGTGACACAAAAGAATAATTTACACCAACTGCTTTTTATTATCGAGTTTCAGAAACCTTTCACAAGATGGTAAAAAAAAAAAAAAAAAAAAAAAAAAAAAAAAAAAAAAAAAA
>NW_022437030.1:149628-150770 GCF_009761245.1 Sapajus apella
AAAAAAACAAACAAAAACAAAAAACCTTTACAACCACAGCTAATGTAATTTTTTCCATTGTTCCCAGTCAGCTCCAAACCCATTGTGTGCAAAGCCCATTTTTTCCATGCATCTAAAATGATAGATACAGGCTATGAAATTCTTTATTCTATTTGTAGCAGCTTATGCAGGTGCAGCCAAACACAAAGCTTTAGGACAAATTGTACAAACTTTACAATGTGGGATTTAAATTTAAAATATGAAACATAAAAATCTACACAAAACTGATAAAAATCAAGCACAGATACCAGGATTGAAAGTTATAATCCATGTGTGAAAGGGAGTCTTGTTTCCTTTCAAGTGCTTTATTCTGCTATGGAACAGTCGAAATGAAGATGTAAAGCCTTGTGGTTAGTTTAAATTATACACTCTGTAGATACTATACCAATTTTAAAAGTTACACGTAGACCAACAGATGTCCCTCAGTTCATCTGGATTGGTAAGACACTCCAGCTGGATCGCTGAGAACAAATCAGGCAAATGTGGAAAGAAAATCCACCGGTGCAATTTGTCTGCCAAGTTTACTGATGGGCACACTGCACTCCAGGTCCATGATGGCTGCTGCTTTCTTCATCAGAGCTATCATTATAGGCTTCACGCCTCTGACCACCTCCTGAGCCTCGAGTGCTATCAAATTCCTGAAGCTCTACCTCCTCTGTTTCTCCAATTACGTTAGGAACTTCTGGTCTAGACGGCAGAAGATCTTCTAGTTCCTTCATTAAAACAAACAAAAACCAGGTGGGTTGTAATATTTTCATCAACTTTCCTTTGGATACAATCCAGTGTGTTTCTTTAAGAGTTAAAAAAGGGGCCGGGCGCTGTGGCTCATGCCTGTAATCCTAACACTTTGGGAGGCTGGGGCGGGTGGATCACCTGAGGTCGGAGTTCAAGACCAGCCTGGACAACATAAACCTTGTCTCTACTAAAAATACAAAAAATTAGCCGGGCATGGTGGTGAGTGCCTGTAATCCCAGCTACTTGGACAGCTGAGGCAGGAGTATTGCTTGAACCCAGGAGGTGGAGGTTGTAGTGAGCCAAGATTATATCACTGCACTCCAGCCTGGGTGGCAGAGCGAGACTCCATTGCAAAAAAAAAAAAAAAA